>NC_031773.1:64109764-64133100 GCF_001522545.3 Parus major
CCCTTTACCGCCTATTTTACTTCTTTTGTCTGGGAGCTGGCACCTGTCCCAGAGACGGCATTTTACTGCACATCCCCTTTTCCCTCTTCAGCAGAGAAAAGGGGGGCGGGAGATCTGCAATAACGAAACAGCATGTGTACCCCCTGCCCCCCCCCAGACATCCCCCCCATATTTCCTTTTCAGCCATGGTCCAATTACAAGGGGTTTGGAGGGATATCACACGCCCTATTTCACATGGCGCAGATACCTACAGCCATTAAAAATATATTTCTATGAAAGAGAAAGGCAGAGAAAGCAAGAGGCTCGTTCCCTGAGCCGCACTGTGCACTGGGGTTCCGGGGAGGAAAATCACCAGCAAAAATCACCCTCATCCTCAGAACACACAAACCTGCAAAGCCCGAGTCATTGCTCAGGCAAAGGAATCCATTTCCTTAACGGAGGGAAAAGGGAGTAAGAGAAAGGGATGAGCGGAGGGGCCGAGCCCTCGGCGCTTTGCCCTCTGCACTGGGATGTACAGCGCAAGAGAAGCGAGAACCAGCCCCGCTCGGGAACGCTGGGAGAGGAGAGGAGGGCTCAGGCAAGCAGAAGAAAAAGAAGATCCTATTTGCAGCATTTTTAAAAGTTCTGTTCTGGCAAAGGCCGTCTGAAGGGGAGGCCCTTGCAGCAGGAATGCGAGCAGCAGCCGCCTTTTCAGAGTCCAGCCTCCTTCTTGTGAGCGACTGGAGCAGTCTGGCGGAGGAGGAGGAGAAGGAGGAGGAGGAGAAGGACGTGAGCCAGCGAAACGCAGCGGGCTGGAGCTGATGATGAAAGCGGCACGGCCCTGCGCGGACAGGCTTCTTTCCATCCCCCGCAGCCACGGGCACACGGACACGCACCGAGCCCGGCCCCGCTGCGACCCCCGCCGGGTTCCCCCGCGGGCTGCGATGGGGACGGCGCGGCCGGGAGGGGACCCGGCGGAGAGGCAGCGATGGGAGGAAAGGCTCTGCGCTGGAATGTAAATGCACCCACGCTATGGCAATATGCTTGACAGGGCAGTACGGCTAATGAAGCTTTTAATTGAGGGAGGTGGGGGTGCGTGGGGAGGTGGTTTCTACGGAAATATCTCCCGGGATTAAACGAAGAGAAGAGGCTCCTCTCTGCATTCACACACCTACACCGCTCTGCATAATACAGCAGTCCGCAAGGACCACGAACTACAGCGCGCACACACACACACACAAAACCAATCCCAACCTACCGAGCTGAAAATGGCTATTTGAAAAAGTAAATACTGTATGTGACAGAAAAACTTTGTGATTTTGTTTTCTCATGCCCTCACTTCCAAACCAGCTGCACAGCCAAGCTCAGGCTGCTTGGCCCTTATAACTCTCTTGGCACCGAGTCAAAAGCTGATAAGCATTTGGGCGAGACAGCTCAACTGCTGTGCTGGAAGAAAAACAGCTGCCATGATTGCTGTTTGATTGAGAGCACTCGCACACACTCACAAAAAACATACCAGGCTGCAACGACTGGCCGCAAATGCCTGAGGATTCAGCTTCAGAAGATCAACATACATTTCCTTAAAAAAAAAAAAAAAAAAAAGAAAAAAATTATATAGTTTTGCCTCCATACACCCTCCCCTTCTTTAAAAAAAATGTGCTGCGTTGACTTGCTTTTCTTCTTCCCATCCCCCCTCCATAACCTCAAGCAAACTCAAGGAATTGTGCCAAAAGTCCCGTTGCTAGTTACCAAGTGCATTTTTTTAAACGTCCCTTTGATACTTCTTTCCCTCCTGCTTGCCATGGAATATGCAAGTAAGATAATCTTTCCATTACTTTCAAGAAGTAATTAAAAAAGAACTTCTAGCTCAGCGTTCCTTTCCCTCCTTCTCTCTTAAGGGGCAAGAGGAGGGAAGCAAGGGGGAGAAGGACGTTTTTTTCTCTTTGCCGAGTCCAACATTTGGCTTTTTCCATTTGTGGCAGATCACTGTAACGCTATTGTAAAACAACTTCCTGCCCCTTTTGGCTCACGTTCCAGAAGCTGCTAGGCTAAGTTCATAGCACAGACTTTTTTCCCCCTTGCCGAAGAAGAGAGACAAAAAAAAAATTCCTGCAAATTATTTTCCCCCTTTTCTGGCTAATGGACTCACAAGGTGAATTTATTGCAGCTCTTTAAGAATGTTACACAAGAGACGTCGGTATCCCAGCTGGATAATTCATAAGATGAAAAGGTGGGGTCATTATAAATATATGTCTATGCGTGTCTGTGTGTGCCTGCATTTTAATTCTGTCATTTTGAACTGTAAGTCTCAGTACCATCAGGTGGATAATGAGCTAAGCTGCTTCATCTGCCGTACTAATTTGTATATCTATCATAGCACAGATCATTGGCTCAGTACATACAGCCTCCTACTTTCCAATTGCTTTTGTGCTCTAAGGTGACCTGCATCTCTGTCATCTCCCTCCTCTCCTCTAAATGCTCAGCCTTATGAAAATACCCACTGGAAGCTCCTAAACCGTCCCTGCTAGAAACAGGAGACATTGCTGGCTCTCTGCTATAAGCCAAAAAGGAAAACTAAGGCCTCCACAAGTTGCTCTCTCACGGTCTCTCCCTCCCTCCCTCCCTCTCCCTCTGTTTCTCTCATAGCAACAGCATTTCTTGGTGCGCCTGCTTTGGCATACATCAGCATTTCCACCGTCCAAGTGTCCTTTTGCGTCACATCTCGCCATTTCATTCAGCCAATGAAATTTCCTTCTTGCAATAAAAATATATAGACTTTTTCTGTTATTGGTATATTCAAAATTTTTTTTTTCATGTGCTTTCCTAACAAAAAACGTTGTCAAGCATTTGATTTGCCCTGCACTGGGAGGGGGGGAGGGTGGAGAAGGGGAGGAGACTGTACAAAATTCAACCTTGAAGAGTCTTCTTTGTGGAAAATATGTTACCATAAGAAAAAAGGGATTACATAGTTACTTCAAGAAAGTCATAGTTGTCCCTCTCACTTACTATTGATTTTGCTTATGCTATCACTGCTTTTCTGATGTACTTTTATAGCAGCTAGGCAGCTTCAAGTGATTAGAAAAGTCAATACCATGTGTGTCTAATTTGTAAAATATTCTTCAGGAAAAAGAAAATATTAATTTATGTTTTATTACACTGAGTATTGATCATGAGATGGTAGAAAAAACTGCAATGTAAAAAGAAAAACCATCTATCCCATCCAAAGCAGCTGCTTTCCAATGCACTATCCTGCAAAATGGAGCAGAGGGTTTCCGAGTCAAAGGCTCTTTCCAAGGTGCATTTTCCTCTTCCATAATCTCACAAGTGCAGCATTTCAGTGTCCAGCTGTGGTAAAGATGGTGACAAAGGCTCTGTCCTAGGCCCCAGATATCCTGGCTCGTGAGGCACGGTGGAGCCGCACGCCCCGTGCCTGGCACAGCCAGCCCTGCCCGGGCTGGAGCAGCAGCCCGGCCATGGAGCTCAACTCCAGCCTCAGGCAGAACACCGAGCGAGTCCTGCTCTCAAAATGCAGTCTCAGCCAAGTGCACAAGGCACGGGGTGGCACATGTGGGTTCCTTGGAGCTGCCTGGCCGTGCTGCAGTTCCAATAACTCCTGCTGTGGCAAATTTAAGGAACCTCTGTTATCCATTTTGACCCAGCCTCAGATCTCCAGAAAATGCTCAACCACCAGCATTCTGAGGAGAATACACATTTCTTCTGTAAGCGAAATATATGTTTCATGGTTTTCTCTTCCCAAACTTTTTTTTTTTTTTTAAATGGTGTGAAACCACAAAATGTTTCTAATAGTTAGTTTTAAGGAATTATAGTAAAAGCATACTAGAGATTATCAGGACACAGCTGACAAGATATTTAAACAGTAACTTTCCCACAAATATTTATTTCAGTAAAATGACACCTAGTAATTCTGACCTCTTCTAATAACTGGTCTCTATTGCATGTAGACTGTGGATACCGAGGATGTGCATAAATTCTGGGTAGTTCAAAAGTAAAAGCAAGCAAAATTACTGGGTAACAGCCTCAGCAGCAGACAACCATCATATCCAGTTAAAACTCTTATCATTTTTGTTTTAAAATAACGGCATGACATTCCTGATGGCATTTATTTTAACAGAACATGCATAGATGAGAAAAATCTTCACAGAGAAAAAGAGATTACACATGATAGTGCAGTCAACAACTTTTAATGCCAATGAAATATAAAAGACAGATCTATTCTTTAGGGAAGGCTAGGACTTAGGTAGACAAATTGCTTAATTTAGAGTGTTTTATTTGTATTTAATCAGCTTTTTGAATTACTTTCCCCCTTTTTCTCAGACATGATTTTCAGCTCCCTATTTTTTTTTATACTTTCTATATAAAATATAGGTCTTCTTGTTCTTTATCCTCCATACCTGCCCCTTCCTTTCTCATTTTTTGTTAATATGAAAACAGCTGAGATTCATCCCTTTTAATGCGGATAATTCAGGTGCATTTGGAGGGTTAAAAGTGCCTCGCCTTTACACAATTATGGCTCATATTCATCCATCCAAAGCTACCCTTCCTCAAGGAGACACATAAACGCACTCTGCCTGTCACCAGATTTGTGAAATAAGATTGAAAGCTGTCTAACTTTAAGTTACTGCAGTACTAAAAAATTAGGGATTCAGGGACAGGAAAACAATTACCTCAAGTCCAACTTGTAAGCTTCACTTAACAGAAATGGAATTCCAAAAAGCAAAGTGGAAGAATTACTTTAAGATTCATATGCTTGAATAAATTCAAATTATGCAAATAATAGTAAGCCAGTATTTTCATACCACAGTTTATACTATTACAGAATTTTATATCTCTTTTCTTTTCGTTTATCACAAGTTCTGTCTACTGGAAACTCATTATAAATACTCCTTCTGAACATTGATTAATTTGCTCGTATTTTAACTCGGAGTGGCATTTCTTGTTCTTTCCTCTCAGTTTGGTATGATAAAGACATCCACACTGAGGTCACCTCTAAATAGATGATTATTTTTGCTCTCCAGATAATACACCTCATTTGCAATATGGGGTGGTTTGTAATCTAACAGCCTTCAGAAATATTTATAAAAGATGATCAGATATATGTTTAGGTTTTGGGTTTTTTTAAAATAATCCAATTAAAGTTTTTTTTTTTTATTTTATTTTAAGATTAAGTTATCCAGAAAAGTGAAATTCCCTCCTTTTTTTTTTATTTCATAGTATCATTAAAATTATTCCAGTGCAGATTATTAAAAAAAAAAAAATCACCAAGAATAATTTTACTTAACATTTAGACAGCTTTTGTTTTTAAAGGCATTCTCTAGAAATTAAAAATAATAATAATTAAAATCTCTCTAGAAAATAAAGCAGTCTTATGCACCATCCCCTGAAAGGACCAGTCTGGGGATTACAGAGGTGCACAGTTCAGAGAAAGGACAGCAGTAACACATAGTGCCATTGTGCAGGTCACTTAGGAAAGTTCATTTATTGCTGGATAACTTGCACTAATTCCAATGGATCAGTGACCTCTATTAAATGATGGGAGAAAACCATTGAAATACCAAATGGACAATTCTGAAATGATCTAAACTGTAAAAGCAAGCTGAATGAGAGTGTATTTCTACCCCCTTCCCTTCAAAACATAATGAAGCATTTTGCAAAAACACTTCCTCCAGTACACTGTACTTTAACAATAGTGTTGTACAGAAAACTTGGCATTAAACTGGTATCAACGTAAGTGAAATTCTGGCACTAGGACAAGTGGTTTATTTTTTAAATTTTTTTTTTTTTTTTTTCTTCAAGACAGGAGATATTAAAGGGGGTGCTCGCAGCAGCAGCTTTTTAAGGGTGCTACCGACACAATTTTGTTTATCTTGAAACTTTTTCCCCCCGTTTTTTTACCGTACCCTTGCCTCGGGACCGCTCGTTCCTTGCCGCTCCCCGGCTCAGGTGAGCGGCAGCCCCTTGGCAGCCCCGCACGGAGGGACAGCCCGCTCCCATCCCGGGCGGCATTCCCGACAGCCCGGCTGGCCCGCCCGGAATGCCGCGGCCGGCCACTCCTGCCCTGCCCGGGAGCACCGCGCTCGAACACGCGGAGGGGCTTCAAAGCCAGCCCTCCCTCGATCTAACGCGCAACTCTGCTTACAACCGGATGACTCGCAGAAAGAGCTGCTGGAGATTAAAAAAAAAAAAAAAATTAGTAAAAAAAATTATATATCTAGGAAAAGAGGGGAGAAAAAGAAAGAGGGGAGAAAAAGAAAGAGGGGAGAAAAAGAAAGAGGGGAGAAAAAGAAAGAAAAAAATCACACATTGGGAAAAAAAGGAAGATGTTTGGTTTTAGAGAATGATAAGCTGGAAAAAGAAAGCAAATATACATGATGAAATCTTCACTGAAAACTTACAATCTCTCAGGTCTAAAAAGGGCTTAAAATCCCTTTATATCATAAATTACTTAAAGGTTTTTAAACTACTAAAGAGCTATCCAGTGACCGAGTTCTCTTGTATTAAGCATCTTTGTTTTAATTACACCAGAGTGCAATAATCCTGAACAAAGCAAATTCCAATGCACACAAAATTTACACACAGCACAAATTCCTTTGTGGTTTATTTTGGTAGTGAAATGTTAGCAAAGGTGAAAAATTTGCATAAACTGTAAGAAAATAAAAAGGGACATCCATTACAGTATCACTTTCATAGCATAGCTGCAATTACTGCACACAGAGAAAATCCAAAATGGTCGTTAATACAGAGTTCTGTTTGTGAGCTGAGTGCTAGTATCAGATGTATTTATGTGGCCAACTTCAGCTTTACAGTTCAAGTTACCATTTCTTTTGAGCCCATTAAAGGAAAATATATGGTACATAAGATGCATCTAAGATTGGCTATCTAAAGGATAACTGGAACCTCACACAATAACAGTACATTGGTAGTGGTAAATTTAAATCCCTCTCCTTGAAAAGAAGCCCCTCCTAACATGAACGATATTGTCACACTATTGTTATAATCAAATATAACATCAAGAGAATAATGAACCTACTGGAAGTATTAATGTATTTATCTGGACAGATAAATACAGGCTTCCACACTCCTGGTATCACCTGCAGGTATAACAAAGTTGCAAAAAAAGGACAGTACTTTATAGAATTTGTGTTCCATGAATAGTGTCATTTGAGTCTTTTGTCTTTCTGTCTGTCATGTCACACTTACTGGAGTTGTCACACATGCATTATTAAGTTTCATGAATTTTGAAGGGATGCCTGAAGTTATAAACTCATCTTTAACACAATTCTGCTACGTTTCAGTTTTAGTGAACCAATATCCTGCACAGATGCAAAGGTGATATAACTATAAAGGTTTCTTCTCTCCCTGCAGACAGAAAGGGCCCATTCCCAGGCTTGGGATGAAGCCATGCTCCTCCTGGGCTGTCACTACACACTGGTGTGAAAAATGGGTTTTAGAAAGGAGGGTCATTTTGGTGTTGCCAACAAACCAGAAATTCAGTGCAAAAAATATCTTTTTTATTCCCCTAATTTCCTGCTTTGCTGTTTTAAAGATGAATCAGCATCCACACAATTAAATGTGTGCCATAATTTAATAAAGATGATTTTACTAAAGTTTATTACCAACACAAAAGCCCTTATAAGGAAAAGACCAAATTAAGTTTTGGGTATGTTGTTTGCACTAATAAAGTGCAGCATGAATACTAAAACTGGCCTAACCAAAAAAAAAAAAAAAAAAAAAAAAAGGAAAAAAAAAAAGTAGTGGGGAAATTGTGAAAACCTGCTTCCAGACTTCTTCAGCGAACTGTTTTTCAGTTCATCCCAGGGGATATCTGTGACTAATCCATGGAAATTTCAAGTTTCAAATTTAGCAAATTTTTCTTAGGGCCTAAATGCAATTTACGGAATATTTTAATTGGCTCATCAAAGCACTGAAATATTAAAAGGTCAACTCTTAAATGCATATTCCCAGATAAAGTTACCAACAGAAATACAGTGCAATGAATTTTTTTGATCCACCAAAAATTTCAAGAAAAATGTACATTTTTTTCTCCTAAAGCAAATACGTAACTTAGTAAGAAAACTGTACAGGGAGAAAAACCTGGACTTTTTGTCTCTTGGCAGCAGGAGAATGTGACTTGGTTTGACGTTGAGAAGACTCCCTGACTCAATTGCAAATACAGCCGCTTTTCAAAAAATTTTGAAGCCAAATACCAAATTAAAATTGATGTCCGAAGCTCTTATTTCTGTCATTTTTCTGTAATAAAATTAAGCAACTCTGCCTTCCCCCAACAATCATTTCAACAAAATCACATACTCTGCCCCTTCTGTACATGGGTGCAGTATGGGACACCTGGAAACAGGTATGTATGTGTCTGTATGCAGTTATACTCTCATGCTTCCACAGTCCAGTAAGTGTGAATACTACTAGAACAAGACTCTAAATTAATACTCTTTATGTAATTCTGCACAATAGAAATTATGGTATTTTTATAATGCAGCCTAAAGATTACTAATGAAAGGTTGCATTTGAACTACAACAGGAAAATCAACGGAAGGCACAGCTCACGCCCATTGTTTTTCTAGTTATATAAATAAATGGAACATTTAAAAAACCTTAATACAACTTAAATACAGAGTAAGAACTACATGAAAGAAGTTCATTGTAACAGCATGACACCAGCAGGAATTTTATCCCTCAGTGTTACCGTAACAACTCATCCCTGCATTCAGAGAACACGGCTCTCTGCTCTGGGACTGCCTGGATGCAGGACCTTGCTCCCACACCTGGAAGCAGGAGGGAGACTGACAATCATCGGGGATTTCACTGAATAAAGCACTGCATGCATAGACCAAAATGTTCCAGCCTTCAGCTGGCAGTGCTTTGAGTGTTCAGCTCAGAGGGGAAAGCAAAACAGGTACTTCAGACTCATTGTGAAAAAACAGTTTTGCTTTAAAACTGCACTTACATGATTGTTTGTGTAGCAAATGGGGTTCCCATGCTCACAGGGAATCATTGCTATAGGAGCATCACATTTACTGTATTACTGTTCAGGTTTTACTGGCCAAAACACTAAGCAGTCTAAGAAAATTACTGGAAATCTATTAGAAAAGGCCCTTTTGTGACCGAAATGCTGCACAATTTCAGCTCATCTTCACCTTTCCCCAACAGAGAACACCATTTTGAGGCTGTCATGCATTTTTCCTTCCAAAGGGGTTAACGCCAGTGGAAAATGCAAGGATCCTCTTACCACAGAAAAACTGAGCAATGCACTTTCCCAGAGAAGCTGCCTTTTTATTTTTACAGGTGCAACTGACGTCTGTCTTGTATTTTCTGCTCACCCAAGTATTAATTTAAAAAACACACACACATGAATGTACGATATGCAGCTATCTGCACCCAGGTAGCTTTTTTACACTTTCACATAGCTCAAGTATTTAATGGAAACAGGCAGAAGAACAGATTTTACCATAAGACAAATAAGAAAAATAAGCATTCACTTCAAATGAATTTTGCTGAATTACACTAGGCCTGAATATATATCCTAGTGTTTAGAAAAATGCTTATCTTCAGAATGTAAAAAACAGGCTTTGTAATTTCCATAGCATACCTAAAGCCTGAACAAACACCAAGTTCTACAGGACTATTTTAAAAAAAAATTCATGTTTTCCCTCCTTAAACTGATACATTTCAATGGTCCAGAGAATCAAGGAAATCAACAGGCGAACAGAAATATGGTTTCATATTAAAAGCAGTACAGACAAGTGTACACCAGTTGCTAAAGAGAGAAAGGCTATTAAATATGAACGGTTCCTATTTGGTTTTCACTGCAGGGGTCACATTTGGAAACAATTTTGATACCAAAATTAGAAGCTCATGTTTTAATTTTAGCAACGTCTTTGTCTAGGAAATGAGAAAAATCTTACCCACCATTAAGCTTTACCAGGTACACTAGCTGGAAAAATCAGTGCCAGAAATAGTAATGCTAAGGAATCAAGTTCACACAGTAAAATAAACTATTCTCTGCTCATTCTATTAATCTAAACCTTACCACAGATAAAGCTCTTTTTTAAACAGTAAAACAAAACTAAAAAAAAATAAAAAATCCTGAGAGATTTGAGTCAGGAACGTTCAAAGCAAAAGCATTCCTAAAGATTCCCTTCACTGAGGATCTTTCAGAAGAGGCACTTCTACAATGGCATCCTAAATTATATTACATGCTGAAATGTTTCACATACTCTGAAAAAAATTATCTTTCCCTTTCATCAGGCACTTCCTATAGTTATTGTAAGGTTCCAGTATCTTTTTAAAGAAAAAGAAGTATTTTAAAATTTGAATATTAGCTGAGTATTTTCTTATTTTTTTTTCTTTTAAACTCCAAGATGCTATCCCCATTTTAAAATTCTCCTACAGCTCATAAACTCCAAAGAAAGAACAACCATATCAATGCTTTAAGGCAAGATAAAAATCAAATAGCATTGCCTTGAGATTCTTTTTAGTCCTTAAAATCCTGCAGATAACAGAAAAGCAATATTAGTTCTGAAAAAAAAATGATGAAAGGGGATGCACTTTGTATTTTTGTTAGTAAACACATTAATTATAACTAAGTAACATGAGATAATAATGTCAACCTGACAGTATTATTTTTAGTGTAAAACAGTTTCCACTCTTTCTTTCAATAAAAAAATCTAAAGGTAGTGGACTTTGGCAATTTCCAGCAACAAATAAGGGACACAGAAGGGCAGGTTTCAGTATTGCTGCAGTCAGCATCACTTGCTGCTCACATTTGGTTCAGCTCTGAAAGCAAGTTTTCACTCAAAGGGTGTGATGGCTCAGCTGCTTGGCCACTTCTTTTGTTAAAAGAGCTCATTCTGCTGTATTACAGAATGTACTTTTAAGTCTAAGAGTAGATTATTAGAAGTGTTTATTTAAATAATTCAACTGCAAGAAAACTTAAAGAGGACGAAACATTTTACTTGAAATGACTGGAATGCACAGACACATTCTTACCTTAATCCTATTCATGCTGACAGCCACAGAAGTCTCAAAGTTTACTAATGTAGTGTTATTTATTTTTGTGATGGCAACATTATAAGCTCCCCCCAATACGCTCAGATCCCTTGTGCTCAGTTCTAACCCTGCTGCGTTTTACACAACTTGGCTGTCATCAGCAATCAGGGTTGTTTTGGTTTGGGTTTTGTTTTTGTTTTTTTTGATAGAAGGAAGAAATGCGAAAAAGCTGTATGCTGGCTGAAGTTATGTGTTTAGAGCTTAATTATTTTTATGATCAAAAATTGTGTTTAACAGATTTTACTGCTGAACAAAAAAAACCATTCAAATGAAAAATAACCAACTTTCAGTAAAAGGTGGTGATTTTCTGTATGCAAGTCTTCCAGATAATTTAGCTCAGCTCCCATGTTTAAATACATTCCCTAGTCACAGCAACTAAAAATGAGATGTGTTACATTCTGCCACCAGTTACTTTCGAAGCTAAGGAAAAAAAAAATAAATTTCTCAGCCCTTTTGCATAAAATCAGTGATAAAGACAAGGAAGTTCTAGTTCTCTCTGGCTCAGTACCCCTGCTTGCCACGCTTGGCCTCACAGGGCCCTGTGTGTGTGTGCACTGCTGCAACACACAGAAGTAGTCATGGAAAAGGTGCTGAATACAATCTTCTGGGACACAGCACCATGATTCCTTATGAGCTGAGAAACAAGGCTCATTCTTAGACTTCAGAGGCCCAACTTTGATGCTGCAATTGCCCTGTGCTTTCTCGCTTTCTTTTAAGGGAAGAAATCATGATTTTTCACTAGTTTGTGTTTCTTCCTTTGGAAGAATCTAGTGAGAAGTAAAAAAAAAAATAAAGGCTGAAAAGTGAGCAACTGAATTACAGGGGGAAGACCCAAGTAATATATTTAGTTCAACGAGGGATTAAGTGCCACAGCCACTAGTAATTAAAGAGCTAATACATCCTCTTTGAAATAGTTTGACTTTTCCTCTGGCTGCGAGTGTGGCGCCCTTGGAGGTTCGGTTGAGGCAAACCTGATACTCTGCCATTCTCCGCCAGCACGTGCCGAAATTAGTTCTCCATTTTGTGGTGGCCCTCGGAGAGCAATTCCCATTGAGAAGTGAACAAAGGCCGTGACCCTGGGGTCAGAGTGTAATGCAGGAAGCATGACCTCCCCTTTGTTCAGAACAGCACTGTTTACTCTGCCTAAGTAAAGATCACCAATACATTAACTAAAGAGGATTAAAAAGGTCATATCCCCAGGGATGGAGCTCACGCAAGTTGCAACTCTCTTCAGTCACTAAATCACTGGACTTCCCTACCCTACTCCCCCTTTCAAAAAAGAGATACCTTAAGCTGTCATGGCTCAGAGCACATTATTTTCAGAGCAAAAGTCTATACAAATTCATCTTACAGAACCAGGTTAATTTCTGCAGAGCCAGCCAGTTCCTTGAAAGTTATTTTTAAAGTTATCAAAATATTCTAAGTGAAATCTTATCATCTCATTATTTTTTTTTATCTCCTTTTGAAAAATTCTGAGTTGATTTATAAAATTGATTGGGTCTTAAAGAGGTTATTAAAAAGTAACTATTGTAAATGAAATTCTTAAAAGATCCTGTAGTCTGTGGATAAGCAGAGAAGTTGCCTGTTGCTGTAGACACTTTCTAGCTCCATGATGGATCACTTGCAAAGAGGAGAACAAGGAAAATAAATTGAAAATATGCTGCCTACAAAATTTCACATATGCTGATTGCTAAACTTTATCAGGCTAAATAAGCACTTATTTTGGCTGCAAAGATTTCTCTTATCAACTTCTCGTAATATCTTAGAACATCATTATTAATATGGATATTAAGAGAAGCAGCTCTTGAAACAGCTAAATTAATGCTGCATTGGTAACATACAGCTTGACAGTATGTTGGAATGTCTCCTTTCCATTCTCTCTAATGCACTGGCCTGCTAAATGATCCCAAATTTGGTTTGTACCTTGGTTTCCTCATTCGTGATGTGGCTCACTGGGATGCACTGACCATGACAGGAGGAAAAGAGCACATAGAAGGGAGTTGTCCAGACTAAGATATTTTCCCTTCTTAATCTTCAGGCAGAGGCACCTCTGATTAAGCAGAACATTACGTTACAGCTTCCAGAACAAAATAACAGGAATCAGACCAGGCAAGGGGACAAGCTTTTGGTCAAAGTCTTTGGTGCAGGGAGCTCAGCACCAAAAACAATCCCCACATAGGGGAAATGAGTTGGAATCAACATGAGATCACCCATCACCAGCTACTTTCAGAAGAGGATCAAGAATGGCCAAAACTCCAAAAATTGAGGTCCTAGAGTCCCACAAAACAGGATGAGAGGAGGGCTGAAAGAGTGTCCTTTCATTCTCATTCTCCATAATGATATGTTCACCTTTTTAGTTTCTAGCAGCATGAATTAATGCAAGAGGTATGGCAAGGTGGGTTCTCACTACACCCAGCCTGCACTGGCCCTTCTTCACCCACCACTTCAGTTCCTGCTCCTGTGGTTTCTGATCTTTTCTCCCCCCAGTAGTAGGAGTCAGAAACTTACTGAAGATTACAACACTGCCAAGAGCAAAGAAGAAACTTCCAAATCATGTGTCTGCACCATGATGGGTGGCATTCCCACTGCAGGTGGGTGCATGTCTAGCACTCAGGGTAACTCTCACCTGTCCAGTTCTGTGCCTGAAACATCCAAGCCAAGTAACACACTTTCCTGTGACTCCTGTTCCCTGAAATCTGATATGATAGCACTGGGCTTTTTGTTACACACCAAAAGTCAAGGGGAGAAAGTGGAGTTAGAAAGCCTTGACAACAGGTTTAGAAAAGGCTGTATCCAAGACAAAGCAAAAATGTATAGCAGGTATTTAAAATTATATATGTTCATCAGATCTTTGCATCAATTTCAAGGGAAACACTTTGCTATTTGGCACAAAAGATTATGCAGGCATAGTGTATCTGTCAGGAAAAAAGGGTAACAAAATCTCTAGACACAGAAAGAGCAGGTGGGCAAAAGCAATGTGAGTACTGAGCAAAGCTTTTTATCAGGCTGAGGCAAAGGGCTTTCCAAAAAGCACTGGACTGAAAAAAACAGAACAAAGAATATACTTAGACATTTAGATTTAAAAATGGAGATTGGGAGCATAAGGACTAAACCAGTGGCATAAGGACAATTTATTGACATACATTAGAAGCAGGAAGACTGCACAACAATTGTCTGGCAAGTCTGAAATAGTACTGGGAAACAAAGAGACTGAAGAAAGAGGATGAAAAACGCCACAGAAAAAATAATGGCTGATTAGGACCTTGAGCTATTTAATTATGCAAAAGAGGAACCTTGCCTTTTCTCACCCATATGACCATACATTTCTTGTTATCTGGGTTCCTAATCTGGGGTATTAATAAAAAATAAAAAGTATACATTATTCCTTCCGGTGGAAATTTTTAGTCTTTTCTTTTTCAGTTCTCTTTCACTTTCACACCAGCCAACAGCACTCTCCCTCCAAGAAGGGAAGCAAAAGCAACACTTAGAAAAGTGAGGGAATGAAACGTCTCTTCTCTTGAACAGAAAACCAGAGGAGATATGATTTTGTGACAAAATCCTTGCATTAGCCATTTTTTGGGTGGATGGAGCAATCTTGACCCTACCTCATATTCTTAACATGTGCCTCTCTATCTCCTGATGCCCAGAAATCCAGACAGACCAAAAGGCACCTTTTAGGCAAAAAAGAAGTTTTTAGGCTTAATACAGATGAGAAAATCTATGATATTCAAGTCACAAAATTGTCCCCTCTGATCCTTTCAAATAACAAATCACATGAATCAATTCTTTTGCAAGTAAATGGTGACCAAACAGCAGATAGCAAAACAGAAAGTGTTGAAATAAAGGCATAAATTAAAGGCAAGCCATTTTGAGGACACACACAGCCTTTCAGAAGCAGCCCAAGGTTGGAGGCAGGGCTTCCAACAAAAAATCTGTACTCTTTTTTCAGGAATGAAAGCATAGCAGTCCTCAAAAATAGCCACAAATGATGATCCAGATTACATGCCAATGAATTCTGTGATTTAGTAAACCGTCTGGAAGGCTACTTTAAAAGATTATAACTTTAATGCCTGAGCAGGGATTACATAATGGCGAGAAAAACAACATTGATAACATAACAAAAAATATATATTTTTAAACTGAGTGCATCCACAGAATTCATTATTATTTATTTGGCCTTTCAAAAAGGCTTTGACAATGTGACTCACGAAGACCATAAAGGAAACAAAATAGTCACGACTGGAAGTTGGAGTCATGATTAAAAACAAGCTAAGGAGCCAAAAGTGAGATGGACAAATGAAAAGACACTTTGACAAGAGAAATATTAAGAGCTGTTGAATGTAGAGCCATGCTGGTATCAGTTTTTAACTTTAGTTCATATCTAGCAAGATCAACTGTAAAATAAAGAGCAGCAGAAATGACAAGCAAGAGGAGAGTATTGGGGTTACTGAAGGGTTTAATCAAGCTGAGTGAATGTGAAAATAAATATTTTATTCTATAATTGCTAAGGAGATCAAAATGCAACATTCTCCAAGGGGAGGACCTGGGTGCCAGCGTAACAAATCAACGGAAACTTTCAGGGATATGCAATAATGTCAGGTAAGTCAAGCAGGAAAACAGAGTTATATATTGAAAACATTCTCCTAATATCCGCCTGCCAGGGAAACAGCTTCCTGAAGAATGCTAATGAGCCTTTCCTCATTAAAGCTACAGAAGTAACAAGAGTGCAAGGGCAGGTGTCTACAACAATGTCACTTTTAAGAGACTGCCATATATGAAAACAAAGTAAGTGATCAAACTATTTATGTTAGTGAGCACATGAGCAACACGGAACATAACAGAGATACACAGCCTGAAAGTCCGGATCTGTAGTCCAACTTTCTCACCTGCTTCCAGTCTTGAAGGGGAAATGATTCAGCTAAATTAAACAAGAAGTAAATTCAAACTATAGGAATATGTTATTTTTCATTATGCAGCCTGAGCATGTGAAAATGAATGCCTTGCTAAGGGACATCAATAGGAATCGGAAATAATTATTCTATCCAAAGCCTACAAAAATAGAGTGTTGGATGGGATTGTTTGCTGGAAAGACTACATGGACCTCTGTGCAAAGCCAAAGGACCTGTCTGCCCCACTTTCCGACACGGACAGGGTATTACAAAAGCATCTGATGATGGTCAACTTCATTCTCTTACCAACCAATCCTCTGTAAAAAATGTCAGGGTAGACTTGGCATTAATTACACCGTGGTGTGGCCTGTTTCAGAGCAGCAATTTCTACTTTTGTTTTCCATGGCCAAAAGAAATAGCAAAAATACAGACGAGTGTACTTGATCTAATGCAAAATGCCTCATCCTCTAAGCTAGCTATGGTGCCTGACACAACGCTGTCAACGCATCATTCAAACGTCAAAAAAACATGTAAAAACATGCATGTTTACTTTGCCACCTGCTCTCCCCTCTGCCACCACAAATAATTAGCAAGAACCTAAATTTTAAAACTTTATTTTTACTATATAAATGTTGCATATAAGGCTCTGCTTCGTAACATATAAATACATTTCCTTTTTTAAATCTTACTATTTTTTTCCTTCCACACATCATTATTTGCAAAATCCACTTAATAATTGTAAGAGAGTCCAAGTTGTGTGTCAGATGCTGGGATATTGCCACTCATATGGTGGTGGTTTGCTACACTCAGCCTTTGGTCTTGTGGCTAACAATTCACCCAAGCTGTGAGAATACCTCACCACAACCCACACACTGCTGCTTTTCAAAGGAAGACAAGGATACATAATTAAGAGATGATGAGCTCAAATATAAGACATGAGATGTGGGAGCAGATTCTGTAACCACACCAATGAGTGGTTTTACTACTGAAGTTTCATCAGCTCTGTCTTCACTTACGGTATCAGTAGAACTCACACATTCTCAAATGATATTTGCAGCAGCAAAGGGAATAAAAGGAATGCTAAAACAGTACCACTGCATAAAAATAGTTTTAACATCAACTGGTCAGAACTGAAATTGTAAATCAGCATTATTAACAAATTGCCCTTGTAACAAGTGGGGCCTATGTCTCAAAAAAACCCAACAAACCAGCACCCGGTTTTGCTAAAAATACTGTCAAAATTTCATCTCACGAGAATTGTAACCTGAAAATATTCTCAGTCTCATTTCAAGACTTTATGATGCTGTGGCCATAATAAAAAGAACTATAGACAGTGGCCATAACAATAAAGAACCGTAGACAAAAGTATCTGTGTGTATATGTGCCAGCTTAAGGACTAAAGGCACAATGCAGAGCGGAAATGAAAATTCAGATGTAAGTACAGATCCACTCCAGCACATACAGGATCAATCCCTCACCAGCTACTCAGAATAAACAAAACATCAAACCACTTTTCCTATTATGCTGCAGAGCTGAAACTAGTTTTTGTTGTTCTTGTCATGACTGATTAGGGAAAGAGTTGAAAAGCCTGGAGCAAAACAAGATACGAATAAAGTTACCAAACTCAAGAGAGGACCACTGACCAGCCTTCAGAAATAGGCACAGAAAGGAAGACAGAAATAGAAGGATTACATGCTCGCTTGTTTTCTGATTAACAAAAAAAAAGAATAATTCACTTTTACCTAAAAGAAGTCTTCATTTTGTGCCGATTTGGGACCACATCCCTGCAAGCCAGGGACCCTTTGCTGGTCCAGCAGCAGCCACACCCTCCTCTTCCTCATTTTTTTCCACTGACCATTAAATACTTTCCAGGTCAGGCACTGAAAAAAAAATAACCTAAAACAAAACAGAATTTTTACTGGACATCAGATACCATATTTCTGATTTAATTAGGCATATTAGAAATAAATAAATACATTTGCACACGTACACATATTTGTATTTTCTGTTTCATTTCAAACAAATTTGGTAGGCCTGATCTGAATCTCTATTCAAACCACAGGAAAAAAATAAAGAAAACGTGTTCTATGCTGACAGCAGAACTAAGCCCTCTGGCTATTTCTTTTTAGAGTTTTATATGACATATTGTCCATTGGTACTGAAAAAATTCACAGAACAAGAGCTTTTCAGAGAATCTTCAGATGAACCTAAATGTTCTGTAGCAGTAATATATGCCAGCACAAGACAAGCTGAGAGACATCCCAGAACTTGTCTCTTCTATGAAATTCTATGGATTTGACACTCAGGCAGATCTATGACTATATTTAAAAAAAAACAAAAATCAAAAGCAAGGAAAAAAAAGGTAAGACTTTCCTGGCTAATGTATCACTCAAACTCTTCCAGGTAATAGTGATGCTGCATAGCAAGTATCAGACAACATGTCCTTACTCATTATATTTCATCCAATTTACTTTATCCATAATTCGACAGTACACAGCACTATCTGGAAATTGATTGTTGCTAGAAACCGTTTTGCATATTGTGTCATCTGCTGGCTTTAATTCATTATTTAAACAACACTGATTATACTACATTTCATA
This sequence comes from Parus major, assembly GCF_001522545.3. Taxonomy (NCBI): domain Eukaryota; kingdom Metazoa; phylum Chordata; class Aves; order Passeriformes; family Paridae; genus Parus; species Parus major. Next base: position 64,128,315 of record NC_031773.1, read on the forward strand.
TTCTATTTAACCAGAAAATAGTCAATAAGAATTCAAAGTGAGAAAGCAATTTTCCTGCACATCTCAAAAAAACCCCACTCTTTTCAAATAACCAGCTCCAGCATTCAACAACAAAGCAGAAATACAATATTTAGGGTTCAGCAACTTAAGCTAATTTTTTTTTGCAAATAATTGCACAGAGATACTTCTGTTTAACTATGATCAGGACTGTCAAATGAGTATTAAAATAAGATGCTTGTTTATTTAAATTTAGAACAAAATTTATAACCTGAATCCACAGATTCGTGCTATTATGCTTGCTGAAAGAACAAATCAGTATTAAAAGAAGAACAGAGGTCATGTTGAGATGTGTGTTAGGGGATGACAACATACCTTACAGGTAGTATATTAAATAATGCCAAATCCAAAATGATTTTTTAAGACCAGCATCTTCTACATATTTATTCCTGTACAATTGTACACCCACAGAAAAAAAGACTGCTATAAGAAGTGATACACTTCACTACAAGTCGAGGTGTTTGCACTTCTATACAGTCCTACATCCTAACAGGTTTCCAATATACAATTCTGAATTCTCAAAGCCTGCATAATGCTGTATTTGCACATACAGTAAAATACGTATAATTGACTTGAAGAGTACATCAATACTGAAGCCTTCCAGACATGGTTATTCCCAAAGAAATCTAAACTGCAGAAAATTAGGTAAGACTGCCATTTATACCGGAGTGCACCACTACACCACTGACTTTTAACACATCCAAACACATAATAAGGGAAAATGCTAGCACATTAGTATTTTACTGGCCCACAAAACAAAGATTCACCCTTCCAAGCCCTCCCATCCATGTATTCCGTATCAGAAAAGCACACTTACTCCAGACTGTCTGCATTCCTATTTAACAGAGAAGCTCTGCAATAAAGGGAGCGAACAGAAATCCAAGGGTTAACAGAAGAAACAAAACAAAACAAAACCCTAAACCAAACCAACAAACCCCACCACCAAAAGGCCCAGCCATGCTGCAGTCCTTGCAAGAAAAGAAAAATGTTCAGCAGACGAGAGCCTAACAAAAAGCAAACAGAGAATTTAGTGCCGCTATTGCCTGGATACCAGTTTGGGATTCAGGCAGCCTTGGATTACAAGGACTATTCCCTTGAAAATCCAGCCCACAGTTCCTGCACTGTTTTCTACAATTCCACATCCAAACTGTGACTAAACACCTCATTATGCTTCTCTGCACACATATTGTACAATTTTCTGAGGCACCTAAAAGCAGAGGGAAAAAAGTCGCTGGATTTCACCAATCAAAGTGATGAAATGATGAACAAGTTCCCTGCAAAAGCTTGCATGATCAGTAAATCTTCTTTCCTCCCCATCCCTTTTGTTGTGTAGGCAACAGGTGACAAAATACAGCCCCAATCTTCAGCTTTACAAATAAGAAAATGTATGTAAACTATGAGACATCTTCAGTGTAATATAGCCTTTAAAAATAAATTTAAATTGAATGAAAAGATTTAGCTGGGCCTCTACATTGGCTTCAGAAAGTAAATGCTTTTCTTAATATTTATTTGTAGAGGTTTCATTTAAAGAATATACAGTCCTCACAGTTACAAACAATAACTAGTGACTTGAGGTAACTACCTGGTATTGACAAATCTTAAAAGAGAAAATCCAAACTGCATTTTCAAAGGAACTGCATGCCTCAAATATTTCACTCTTTTTCCTATAATTTGCTAATTGATCTTAAATATGTAGATGAATTATGACCCAATAACTCACAATTTTCTGAGCTCTTACTCCGAACAAATACTAAATTCTGGTTTATGAACATCTGAAATATTTAATTTGCTGTTAATGGCATTCAAACAGTTAATATAATCTATGAGAAGTAAGGATTCCACATTAAAGACTCCTTCTACTTTCTCCTTTAAGCTTCACCACTTCGAAAGCCTTTTCCTCATCCCTTATTATTTAGGAATAGTCTCCCTTTGTGCACTGGACATACTGTGGTAGTTCAGGAGGCCGTGGTAGTTACACGGTTCCTCTGCCAGTCCCCATATTGCTCATTAAATAATTTTACTCCCATATAAACACACGCAGCTGGCAAAGGGAAACCTTTGCTGCATTCAGCTACATCTACACTTCGAGAGCGAGCTTCGACATAAAAAACCACAGCATTACAAAAATGATCAGCTCCCATAATTGTACACTTCCCGAGTCTCCGACTGCTCACGCTACATTTGCAAAGCTGTGATGAAGCAGTACACCTGTGTCTCTTGTAGCAAAAAATCCACAATAGGCTAAAAACGTTTCAGTTCTGTTAATACCGCCTTCTCAATCGGCAATTAAATAGAATCTTTCTTCAAAGAAAGGATTCCCTAAAATATTTTGCAAGCTTACAAACAGTTTTCTGCTTTGGAAAGCTTTGCTATTTCTTCCCTTTGCAAAATTTCAGCTGTGCAGCACCAGCGAAGAGCTCCGGGTACAGCAGATGGTTAAAATTCTGAATCATTTTTAAGAGCCTAAGAGAAAGCACTGCCTTTTTTCGGGGGAGGCGGGGGTGGAGGAGAGGAGAGAAAAAAGCTGAGAACAGCAATTTGCAGTCCCCTTTTTTTTTTTTTTTTTTTTTTTCCCTTGACAGCAGCAAGCCCCGCCTCAGTCTGGCCCTTCCTCCAACCTCTGCTAACCTAAAAACCAGCGCCAGCCTGGCAGCGGGCCAGGGATTCAAAAGTAAACATTATCCTCCTGCCATTTTTCAGTGCTGTTTATCATATCCTGATCCCCCTTTTTTTGACCCCCCTCCTCCCGCCGCCTCCCCTTCGCCATTGCTGAAATCCCGGTCTCTGCTCCAGGTTTGTTTCGCTCCGCGGCGACATGCAGCCCGGGCAGTCCCGCTCCGATGCGCCGCAGCCAAGCCGCAGGACGCGGGCCGAGCGCGGGACGCGGCCGTGCCCGGGGCGGTCCCGCAGCGCAGGCCGCGCCAGGCGCTTCTTTCCGCGCCGCTGTCCCGTGGGATGGGGTGGGACGGCCGCCCATCACCCGCTCCCCGCACAATGCACTCGCCTCTCCCAGCGCTGCAGCTGCCGGCACAAACGCGGCTTTTGCCTCCGCGGCTTTCCCGTTTTCTTATTTAATTGTGAGGGGAGTGCTTAAAAAACCAGAGCCGTCCACGAGCGGTCGTGAGGACGCCGCACGGCGCTGCACCTGACTCTTTGTTATCCCTCACCGCTCATCCCCGGTCCCTTCCGCTCCGCGCTTCCTCCTCCCACCTTGGGCTGCTCCTTGTTTATCAAGGCTCTGCAAAAAAAAACCCAACCCGACTAATTGAAGTAGTCGCCCGTTAGGGGTTTTTACCTAGTCGTGCACTGCATGGTGTGGTAGCGGGCATACCGACAGGAGGAGGAAAGGAGAATTTTTAAAAAAATAAAAAATAAAGGGGTGTGGGGGGTGGGTGGAGTAAAAATAAATCAAAAATAAATACATAAGGAGAGCGGGATGGTGCCGCTGGAGCCCCCGAGCCGCCCCTCTGGCTGGGGAGGAGCGGGAGCGGGGCCGGGCGAACACGGCCATGTTGTGCGCGGGGTCAGCGCGGGGCACTGCGCTGTGCGGCGGAGCGCTGCGATCTGCGGGCCACTTGGCTTATTTCCCTGTTAAATCCTCCACCCCCACCCCCCTGCACGTTCCTGCCCGGCAGAGCTGGATCTGGGGGCTATTTGTATTACTTCCCGTTAAATCCACCTCCCCCCTCCTGCCGGGGAACGCCGGTTCTGGGGTTTCGCCTGCACCCCCTGCCTTCCCCTCTCCGGGCACAGCGCAGGGACAGAGCGCGGCGCGACTCAGCCACAAGGTCATGTGCCACGGGCCCGACGAACAAAAGCCCTTCCCTCGTTATTTATTTATGGCTTTGGGGCGTGTTCCCAGCGAGGAGGAGCCTTTGTGCGCGCAGGTTTCACCCCCACCGGGGCGCAGCGGCCGCGGCTCGCCCAGAGGCGCCGCGGGACAGCCCGCGGGCTTATTAATAATTGCTCGCCATCTCCATATTGAAATTGCGGAGAAGTGCATGATTAATTAAGGAGGTAAAAAAGAAGGGGGCGAGTGAGGGAGGCCCGCGCGGGCCCGGACGCGTTAACCCTTTCGCGGCCGCCGCCCGGGAACTCGCCGGGAATATTAATTAATTCTGCTGTTCGCGTGTCGTTAGGCGACCACGTGAGGCCTCTGGCACCGGCCTTCCAGAGCCACCGACTAATGAACAGAATTTCCTGCAATCCGCTCATCAGCAGCTTTTCATTTGGGAAAGAGCCCTACCAAAAAAATATTTGTAAATCTTACTGTGATTTTAAATTAAAGTATTCTCATGCAGCGAGGTTAAAAGAGTATTTACAAGGTTATTTACATAAAGAGATATTACAATTACAATCCTATGAAATGTGTAATTTAAACTCATCCGAATGCTCCGAATCACGAAAATATTTCCCATTTCAATGCAGTGACTAACTCGCACGGGGAATCGCAGATCCTCAGACAGAAATGGGAGCAATAAATATGCTCTATACAGTAATCAAAATATTTAACAACCATTTTTCACAGCGCTCCGACTTCAGACGCTTGTCTCTCCCCCGAGGAGTCGGTCACTCGGCTTCCCCTGTCACAGGGCCGGGGTTTGTCTCGGCCACAGTCGGTCTGCCTGAGCGCTCCCGGGGGCGCTCGCCGGGAAGTGAAGCTGCGAAGCGCTCGCTCGGCACCCGCAGCTCGGCGGGGCCGCGCCCGGGGCCGAGGGGGCCCTGGCTC
>NC_031773.1:64133555-64206350 GCF_001522545.3 Parus major
CTCCCCTCCCCTCCCCCTTTTGTAATCCACCCTTTGTTTTAAATCCAGCTGCTCCAGAATGTCACCTGTGACTCTTTGGCCATTTATTCCCATTTAATCTTTAATTCCCTTGGTTATTGCTTAACATCCCTTACAGTATTTTCTGCAGATGGGCCCTTTATTTGGCTGGGGTGTGTGTTGAATAGATGGACTGTGCACTAAACTAAAGCACCTCCTTTTGGGAAGCCAAGCACATATTCATTTAACTTATTAACCCCCCTATTTTGAAGAGTATGAATTCTGGCTGTCACCTGCTGGGTGACTCCAGCAAGCAGAATTTATCCAGACATGAATCAGGCCAGGTATGTTCCATCTCCTCAGCATGCTCACTCTGCAGCATGGTACCAAATTCATCCTGAGCAGCTGTAATCCCACTGGCACTATTCAGCACATCCATCAACATTCTGCCCAACGACAGAACAGACTGCAAACTCATACAAATTCCTTTATAGAGACCCACTTTTAGGACCTGCTAGATAATAATAACTCATATTAACAATTTCCCCCATCTGCATATTAACAGGTGTGTGTTTGTTGGAGTCCTCCTGTTTCCTCTAAAATATTTGGTGACTTGGGAGAGCTGAAACACCAGTGTGCTGATCAGGGATGACAAAGTTTTGTGTTTTTCTTCCTACTGCTGACATTCTGCAAAAGTTTTTACTGGTTGTAATCTGTTTATCCTTGTAATAGGTGAAGTCACACTGGGCAACTCAATGAAGTCATACTGTGGCTATCACTGTCAGGAACATTTTCATCCCTTCACAGATCAGAATAAAGCATACTCTGCATTGCAATATGAAAAGCAACGTTTTACACATGAAGGTTTTGCATTTGAGTTGGCATCCAACAAAGAAGCAAAGTGCAGACCGAGGAAACCACAGCCCATAAAGACTTAGAAAAGCAGGCCCCAGTTCTTTAGATACATGTTTGGATTTAGAAGCTAGAAAATTCTTGGGAGGATATAATCCTTTAGCTACAAAAATACTAATAAATACTCAAGTCATAGTGAGTAAAAGCCTTCTTCTTTCTTACAAAGTTATTTCAGTGTTGTCACAAGAGCAAATCCCAAATAATTCGTACAAGCGAAAGTTGCATATACTGAAATGTTCTTCATTTTCAGTGTCCTTTACTGCTTTTCTCTGGTTTAAAGCAGCAAGGCAGTGTCAGAGCTAATACAATAAACAGTCAAACTCAAGAAGGGTACATAGCAGTAAGACTTTAATTTCTCTTTTATAAAATAATTTTAAGAACATGTAAAGACATGCTTTTAAAATAATTAAAGGTATACTGAGGGTATTCAAGATGTAAAAGTAACTAAGAATTTTAGTATATTTTTTTCTCATTTTTTATCTACATGTTCAATTACAAACTTCCTAGTATTGTGAAGCTTATGGGAATTGGCTAATTATTCCAAACTCCACATGCTAGTTTGAAATTCTCTCTCTACAGTTTGTAGCTCAAAGGGGTATGAGGAAGCAGCATGGTTGTATATTAAATTCAAATGGAAAAAATACTCCCTTAAAATTCTTCACTGCTTTATTAAATGATCCAAAAAATGAGAGGTGGGGCTGGCATAAATGCCAGGTGGAATGATTGCCAGATACCTCCTATTAGAAGACTACTTTTTCAGTTGGTTAAAGTGTTTGCCAAACTTCAACTGTTTGGCTGAAAACAGCCCTCACCAGGTGTGTGCCTCGGGGATGACTTGTTTGAAAATCTTCTGCCAAACATCTTAGGCCTCTCTGAGAAGGAGTCTATTGAAGACTGGTCATGCTGCCAAATTATGGAAACTGCTTCTTTGAGAAGCTCCTGCTCGTCCATGTTTGGAACAGGAGTTCGGATGGGAGTGACCTGGTAAGGAGGTGGAGTTTGCTGCTTCACTCTGGCCAGGCTGCCAAGGTGAGAAAGCCTCAGTTTATGAACCCTGGCCAGTGGCTTCCTGAGGTTTGGCAGAGAAAATCCCAAAGCCCTCACTTTCACAAACCATGCTGCTGGTGAGATGGAGACAAGCCTTCTGCCTGACACCACAGCTCTGTCATTCCACCTGGGATGGTGGAACTGTCCGCCTGGGCGCCACAAAACCACCGTCCTCTGCTCTTAATATCTCTCCTTTGGCATCCAGACAGCCTAGTGCAAGTTGCTTGATTTCAGTATGGAAGAACTAACACTATTAATCCAGAATACAAGGAAAAGAAGGGAGAAGGGCATCAGTAAAGTGACAGACTGGCGGAGCAAGGGAGGCAGGCTGGGTGCAGAAGGTGGGAATAGACCCTGTCTGAACAGGAAGCTAAAACTCTTTGCAAGAAGAAACTGGGCATCTTGGCTGAGGGAGCAAATGGGAGCAGGTGGAGAATAGACAGTGCTGACAAGGCACTTTGTCAAGGGAAGAGGGAATCACCAAAACGGTGTTGTTCATGGAGATGATTGAAATAGAGAATTACCTTCTCATTGCCATCAGATGGCTCAAGTAGCACTGTGGGATGGTTCAGAATATTCCACTCCTCCTGATGACTCATTTGGATCTTAGTAGACTGCTACAGGATAAAATCTCTGTTCATGCCATTTGCTATTAACCCCCTCACCTAACTTGCAAAAAACAACTTGCTCAAGCATGTGCACTGGCACCGAGACACATGCATTCACATGTCAAAACTATATTGAAACAAGGGTTAATCTTGTCAAAGAGGATTAAAGTATATAGAATTAAGTAGAGGAAAACAGGAATGAAATCTGGTGTGCAGCAAGCAGCATTTTTTGTAAAAAGCCCTTGTTTGTATGGTACAATTCTCACTTGTGGGCCTTCCATCTTTTCTGCTGGGGCCCAGCTTCAGGAACTAGTTGAAACAAAACAATGCCAATATTGGCAGCTCCCCTATTTTGTATTCACCTCACTAACAAGGTGCAGTTCCGTGTCTTATTTACTGGATGCTTCTCAAACTGCCCATCGGAGCCTGAATTACAAGGTTTTGCTGTGGCACTATTTACCACTGGGGTCCTTGGACCCAGAGAGTTCTCTGGGATCCAGTTCTCAGAGATCCTCTAATTCATATTCACAGAAATCCCATGAGCTAAACGAGAGATACTACCCACATTTTAAAGGTAAGATTTTGGCACAAGCATCCTCTCATGGTGGGGGGAGTCCAGGCTCATGGTAAAGCACCACAGATACTGGCACTGTGTGCTGGAAGCACCTTCCCCCTGGATCCCCACTGGCAGGGGCAAACTCTTGCCAGAGTTCACAACCAAGGAGCACATGAGGAACCAACATTAACTGACTTATAATTTGAGTTAAAAACAAAAAGTAAATTACCTGCCCCCATGGATTTCTGCCAAGTACATACCCTTTGTTGTATACAAATCACAGCTCTAAAGCAAGCACTACCAGGCACTAGGAGGCTAGGGAGCATTTCCCCATTATCCTAGATTAACAAAACTGGTTTTCTCAGTGTTATAGTGCTGGAACACTATATAAAATATAGTGTTTTTACAAAATCAAATCAGTTTTAAAAACTGCTTTCTATCCTTTTACTTTTTATCCTATAAAAGAAAAAGTATCTTCTTTTTAGTATTAAGATTGGGGAAGGTTTGACTCATAAACTTTGTACAGCTGGCAATTTCAGTAATGCTTTGGAGGGTATAAAGGGCTGCTGAGCATTGCTGGTTTGTGTCCAAGCAGACACAGCAGGCGCTAGCCGAGATCCACAGCTCCTGTTGGTGCTGACAGCTCAGGGTACACATGGGCTCACCTGCATGTGCTGAACTGAGGGCAAGGACTACCAAGTGACCATTGAAACCACCTGCCAGGCCAAAGTCAGGTTTCCTCTTCCTTTGGCACAAAAGGAAGACTGGGAGGCTGCAGGGAATGCACATTCCTTTCACACTGCCCAAGGCAGGAGGATCCAGGTCAGGGCGGCACGGAAGGTCACAGTGCACTTACTGGCTATCTAAATTTGTGGTTATTTTGGATTATTGTTCCAATAAAACATTTTTTCAGCTTCTTATGAATTTTCATCCTTCTTGAGTATTTTCATTATTTTGAATATGCCTAGAGCTGAAAGTTGTAACTCAAAGAAATCTCTAATAACACGAATGCTTATGCTAACTTTTACAGGAACCTTAAGACACCTCTGGAAGCAAATCTCTGAATGGGATAAATCCAGAAATCACAGGCAAGATTCCTTGAGCAGTTAAATGGAGAGTATTTAGAATGAAAATTGTTTTTCAAGGTGAATGAGTTTGGCAAGAACTCACTGCAAAGAGATTGAACCATAAATTCCTTTTTGCACCGCACAGGAGACCTTGAGCCCCAAAGGGCAGCTGAGTCTTTTGGCAGAATAAGTTTCTACATTGCAGCATAATGATGCCAAGAGCAATGACCTTTCACTAAGTGTGGTCAGATGGCACCTTCCAGGAGGACACATGGTATGTTTTAGTGAAGAGCAAACAGTTGCCTGTATATATGCTAGACACAAATTACTGGAACCCTGATGATATGAGAAAAATGTTGCTATTTCAAACACAAAGACCAGCATCTTCGCAATGGAATCATGACGGCCTTTTGGGGTGAAATATTCTTGGCACACTGTTATACCCTGAAACCAGCCTTGCTCAGGGCAAGCTTGACCAAGGCTGAAGAAATGATTTGGGGAGAAAAACAGTTAAAATAGTCCAAACAAAATCTGTAAAGGACTTGAGTATTATTTTACAGGCATTCTTTTCATCTGGAGAAAGGAAAATTCAAGTTCTTCCCTAAAAAGTATTTTTTTCATTCTTGCCTCAGCTCAGAACTTGTATTTCACCAGAAATATACTTAAAAAAACTGCTAAAAATCACATTCTGGAATCCTAAATGACCTATGTGGAAGAAATGTCCTAAATCATCTGGAATTGTTGGGTAATGTGTGAGCATTTTCAATGAAAAAAATCCCAACAAAAACAAACAGAAAGCAGCTCTTGCATTTTCCTATAGAAAGCTGGATTACTTCTGATAGAATTTATAATTTATAAAAATCTGTTTCTTTGGAGAAGGTACAACTCACCCCCCTGTACTCTCATAATTAAGAGAAAAATGAACCTGGTAAGTGATTTATTGATGAAAAAGTAGGGAAACTAAGAGTTAAACTTTTTATGTTCACAATGAACACTGTTAATTTTGAAAGGTGAAAAGACAAGTGATAAAAAAAGGAGTTTAGGAGATGAGAAGTCCTTCTTCATGTCGTTTGCAACACTCAGCTGCAGGTAATCCTCTCTATAAAAGTCATATTCTTCTTATCTAAACCTTGTAACAGCAATATTCACATCTTCCAGGACAAGACATACACTCTTAGAAATTAAGGCTGATACCCAAGTAGAAAAATAATGGAAGAAGTGGGATAAATCCCCAGACATTCAGTGGATTAAAAAAGTCAAAATCAACCACCCCCAGATTTAAACCAACCTAGCCAAGTGTTATTTCCGAACTTTGGTTTTTTTTTGTCACAACATTGTTACTGAAACCTGGATTTTGGTTGATGAATTTATTTGTAGCACAGGACTGTATGACAAGCAATGTTTCTGCATTTTGTCATATGTCATTAGTTTCCTTCCCATAAACCATGCAGGCTGTCACTCAAAGATACCTTCCATGGATTTTTTTAGTCTCAATAGATTAAATTTTGAATTATTTTAAAATATAGAGTGAAAAATGAGCTAGAATAGTGAAATGAGGGTTAACTCAATCACACTTTTAAGGGTATCCTGACATTTGAAAAACTGGCCAAGCACATTCTGCCTGCTTGTTTTGATACAGATACATCTGTCAGGAATTCGTGCACAAGCTTGTATGGGACTCCCAGGATTGTTTGTGTTGTAAAATAAATCTGTATTGGTCTGCTCCCAATCTAAATACACTTGTGACTAAAGCTCTCACATGAAGATAGAGATCTAGCAAATCAAAGTATGTTGCCAGGAGCTGTAACTTATTGAATTTACATACAAAATCTATCAGGTGATGGAAAAAAAATACATCAAAGATTACTTGAACTCTGCCGTAATACACTCCTACCATTAGATCTTATTTTATTGAATGATTCATGCCTTATTGGCTTTTCTAGATTTGCTTTTATATTTCTCCCTCACTATTTTAAGATGCATTATCTTTAATCCAAAAAGTGCCATCCTACCTAAACCTATTTAGAATTCTCTATGATTAAAGCTCATTGAATGAAGATTAGTGAGAATTATGGCTCTTTCACAGCACAGTCTGAGGGAACACACCAACCACAGTATGGCATAACCCAAAAATGCCTTGCTCACCTTTACATTTTATAGCACCAAGATGTGAAGCTATAAAATGGGAGGGATTTTTTTCTTAACTGAGAAAAACCAACGGGAGACACACCGATTTGTGTTCAGCTTGTTCCTCACAGCAGAAAGCCTCACACTTTTCGTACATTCATGCATTATTTGTACCACGTGCAGAACACAGGATGTGTCGCTTCTGTAGAGATGCTGACAGGGATCCAGGTCTCAGGGTGGGAGAGAGCTCAAACCAGGACATGCTTGAACCAGAGACCAGTTCCTCTGGAATGTGACTGCTTTGCAGGAAATTCTCTGATTTGGAGCCACCACAGATGGCTCAAAATCTGTCTGCACATAGAAACAGCAGAAAATGAACAGAAAATTGCCATTATTTGGGAAAGACCAGGGCAATAACTGAAAGAAGTCCATTGAAGCTTTTATATCCCATACTTTCTGTTCACTTCAGATAAAATCCCACTCATTTAAAAACTAGAAATTATTTCCTTGGTCATTTAAGCAACCTGGAGCATACTGTGTAGTTTCAAGTTATCCAAATTCCTGGACTTTGAGGTGGCAGCAGTAGACAGGTACTCTGACTTTGGGCCTGACCCTGTTGAGTGCTTAGCAAAAATAAGGATTTTGATTCTAATGTTTTTTGAGCAACAGCCCTTTATACAAAATAAGTAAAGAACTTAAATATTTGTAATATACAATCTCAAATTTTAGTTGAAGAAATAGCATTTAAAAGTTATTCCTCTGCAGAGTAGTTAACAACTAATTGATTAAAATTAATTAAAAAAACACACTAACTTCATCACCTTACTGACTAAATGAAACATTTTCCTTTAAAAAATACATATAATAGTTTAATCTGAATATTTCCTTGAAGTTCTGATTTAGTGCATGATTATTTCTAATGGAAAATCTCAGTATGCCTTTTCTGCAATGAAAATGCTTAATAGATAAAATAATTTAAAAATATATTTTCTTATATTGCTAATTCCCAATAATTTAAAAAAATAATCTTCTTATGCTCACCATATTAAGCTCAGCATTTTGTAAGTAGAAAAGTTTAAGATTAAAAAATCCATGTGTGTGAGGTTTGTTTAATAAAAGTACTCCAGTTATTGGGCAGATATTCAATTACATCAGAGTACATGGTAAGCAAGTCCACATTACTTTGAAACAACAGCTTCTGTTTTTGAGGGGTATTTTAGGAAAAAGAGAGTTAGTTGCACTGTGAGTTACTGACTTATTGGCCTGTAGAGGAGACAGCCTCAGACACTACCTGAACTGCTTCCCACCTGAACTGTGCAGGCTGCTGCTTTGCCAGTATTTCAAAGTAGGTTTAGCTGAATAAGTGTATTTTCAACATTACATGGGGGGGTGGAGTCATCTCTTCCCTTGAACAGCACTTCATGGGAGCTTTGGTACAAAAATGCCCAAAGTTATACATGGGGGACAACAGGCATAAATAAACATAAAATTAAAAAGTCTCCAAAACATTTTCTACCCTCCAGCACCCTCCCTAAAAAAGGGCATGAGAGAACCTTGATGTCATGAGGAGTGTGGGAGTCCCTTGGGAGTTTCAAGCCACTTCCCCTTCCTCTTCTCTTTCCCCTTCCCTTTCCCCTTTCCCTTCCCCTCACTGAGCTCTCCCAACTCCATAGGCTGTGTGCCGTTTAGGATGTTTTCTTTCATCTGAAGTGACCTTAGTGGCTCAAGCAGCACCTGAGGAACGGCTCCATCCCCTCTGACAACCACCTGTGCCAGGAGCAGGAGGTGAGGGAAGGGCTGGCCCCAGCTCTGCCCTGAAGCCCCCTGCCAGAGCAGCACACACACTCAGAGGACACTGCACCAACCACCTGAGGCTCAGCAGGATACCCAGGGCTGCCAAGAGGATACAGGGAAAACATAAATCAGTATGTGAATGTCACAGGGCCACAGGTCTGATCTTTTCCCCAGTCACAGACCTTACTCCTCAGGACTTGAAAGGACTCAGGATTTCTGCTGGTTTTGGTTGGGGTAGAGTTAAATTCCTTCCCAGTAGCTGGTAGTGGCTGTGTTTTGGATTTGAGCTGGAATAGTGTTGATAACACAGGGATGTTTTAATTACTGTTGAGCAACGCATGCACAGAGCCAAGGATTCTGCTCCTCTCTCACCCCACCAGTGAGGGCCTGGGGGGCACAAGGTGCCGGGAGGATACACATCCAGAACAGCTGATCCCAACTGGCCACAGGGACAGTATAGCAGATATATCAGACCATATAGCATCATTCCAGTACACAAAGCTGGGGGGATGAGGAGGAGAAAGAAAAGGATATTTGGAGTGATGGGGTTTATCTTCCCAAATCACTGTGACCCATGATGGAGCCCAGCTTTCCTGTGATGGCTGAGCATCTGCCTGTCCATAGGAAGTGGGGAATGAATCCCTGGTTTTACTTTGCTTGTGCACACATTTCTGCTTTTCCTATTAAACTGTGTTCATCTCATCCCATGAGTTTTCTCACTTTTTTGTCCGATTCTCTCCTGTGTCTCAGGGGCATGAGGGAATGAGTGGCTGTGTGGGGCTGAGTGTCCTTCTGGGGACATGACAGAGTTTCTCGCACAATGAAACCCTTGTTCAACTGCAGAGGGAAAGGCTACTAAAATGACAAAGCAGAATCCTTAAGAAGCAAACTACAGAAGAAGCTTCCCCACCCTTCTCCTTCCAGGTTTCTTTTGCTGGGCTGGTCTAAACAATGGTAACTCAGCGAGGATGAGGCTGTTTCACATCACCCTGGGATTAGGCCATGCAGGGACAAGGTTGGAGGCAAATACCCCTCTGAAGGAAGGTCTAATACAGTCTGGTTATTTTGCTGGAGGGAAGACAGTCTGGGCTTGAGCTGTCATTCAGTTTAACCATCTGGTATGGAAAAGCAGAGCATGTGGTTCAGGGCTGCAAGCTCATACTTGTTTCTAAGTCATCATAGGCCAATACCTAGTTCCAAGCTCCGTGGTGAATATTGGAGCACTTACACAGACATTGTGCAAAAGAAAGTAACTTTCTTAATGGAAAAATGGCTGTGGGGTAAACATCTTCTGCTTCAACAAAAACCTGGCCAAGGCAGTGGTCAAGATATGAAAGACTGCGAAGTCCAGTGCATTGTTTTCAACTTCTAATCACTGTTTTTTAAAATGGGTTTAGTTGTCATTAGTTGTCTGTTACCTGCTCTCCAGAATTTACTATTGATATTCATTAGCGTTAGGGGAGTGCTCAGGAAATCTTGTGAATTTTATGGCACTTTGGAAAATTTACACGGTTAATATAGATATTAATGAGGAGAAATAATAAAGGGCAAGGCTGGGAGCAAGAGCAGGTTTTTTTTTGGGATGTTTTGCATCTTTGGGGAAGAACAAGAGGCTAAGAAATAAATGAAAACGCTACCTTTAAAACAAGCTAAATAACTCAATGTGGAACTAAAGTAGCATCAGACTTCAGAGGTATAATTCAAGAGGTGTGTGATTTAGTGTTACCTGTTCTTATTTCAACCTTAAGGTATCCACATATTAGCAAATATAAATAAAAATGGGGGAGAAAGGCGAACAGAGCTGTAACAACCATGTAGCTAATCAGAGTGCTCCCTGAAAATATGATTTTCTTTTTAAAATATAAATCAAAACTAATTGTAAGACCATGATGTGTGGTACTTTCAGCACAGCTGGGCAAATAATACCCTTTTATGTTGATTATGTGAGGCTGATATTTGGAGCCATCACTGTAACAGTTGCATTTGCTTGGGATAATCAGGAACAATTAAAATGTTTCATTTAAAAGAAAAGTCGTGCAACTCTTTATTTATTATTTAACTAATGGGAGGGGCTTTCATCTATAAATGTTCATCTATTATTCAAAAAGGAAAATGCAGTACCGTGTTCTTTTCATATATCAGATGATTTTCTTTTCTGCAAAGGCTGAATGTAACAGTTTATAAATGGACAAAAATAGCTTTTGAAAGGTACTGCAGTATTTTCCAAGTGACAGAATGTCTCTGAAAAAAGCACATTATGCCTCAAACATCCCCCGCCAAAATACGAGATTGTAAATAAATAGCATTATTTGACACAAGGAAGTTATGATGATGAACCTGCAAAGATCTCTGTTTTCTTCCTATAAGCATGCTATGTAGAAAGATCTGTCCTGGAGCTTTCCCCACCTGCTCAGGCCCGTGAAAGCCCTTGAGGCCTTGGCCAGAGTATCCTCATCCAGAAGGATTAGACTGTTAGTGTAGAATGGCCTATACTGATTATAATGTGATACAATGCTCTGGAAAGGTCTGGTTTTCCCCTAAACAACCTGGCTACTAACAAAGCTTTCCCCCACCTCATTTTTTGGTCAACTTAGGCTCACTCTCCTTGCTCTCTGATGCACTCAAAACTATGGAACTAAAGTCAATTTTATGCAGGTCATTCTGTATATCTCTTGCCACCCATTACCTTATCATGTGTTATATCTTTCTGAGGTTGCAACTTACTTACAGTGATTATTTCCACAATTTTACATCAGAAGAGCTTCTGCTGAGATGCCCTAAACTCCACAGAACAGAGTTCCCCAAGCATCTGGTTTCTTTACCTTCTTTGGAGTCTGAACCAGGGGTGATGACTCTATAGCCAAGCCATTTCAAACTCTTTTTCCACTTGCCCTCTCCTAAGCAGAATTCAGATGTACTCAAGGGTGGTGGCATGCATGCCTAATTCACATGGAATTTTTGCAGAGCAGCCTGCTAGTGACAGATCCATTAAGCAAAGCATTGCTTCTGAAGAGCAGCTCCCAGTCTTCCCTGCCAACTACTTGTTGGAGGGCAGAAACTAGCCAAGATATAGAAGTTTTAAGGCATATCAGGAGGCTAAAAGCACAGGGCATATTTGTAATTGTTCATTCAGGGTGTAGATTTACCAACTTTGAAGTACCAGAGGATGTTTATTGTGTGTATTGTCTATAAAATGACATTACTAAAGCATCTTCTGCCTTCAGAAAGCTGCAAAGGCCAGTACATACCATCAGCAGAGGACAGCACATGTTCTTTATACATCCATAAAGTTTTCCGATACACCTGTTGGTGAACTTGCCTGAACTCCATTATTATGTCCAAAGACAGTAGCCATCAGCTATTCAGAAGTGGTCAGAAAATGTGTTAGCAGTTACCAAGTGAATTAATTTTTCTGTTTTAAAATTCTTTAAAGAACTAATCAACTACAATAACAATAGAACCTTTGACACTCTTACTCAGAGCAATGTTTGGACACCTGACATGCTCCAGTGAATTGTGACAGTATCTCTCACCTGCCCATGTCACACAGCTACACAGCATCTACCTGGGAACTACTTGGATGGACATGCTGTCTGTAGAGGCAGGTGAAGAAATTCCCTCCAGGAACGGGACCTCCACAGCTTTCCCCTGTCAATACCAGAACGCCAGGAGTGCAGCTAGCCCTCACTCACTGCCAGTGGGAATTATACTTGTGAAATGATCTTCCAGATACCTAAATCCACAGTACATTTAACTACAAGACACTGGTGGCACAACCAGATTTATGAGTCCCCTTGAGTTATGCAGTGCTGACAGAAATGCTGATACAACCTACTTTAGTCGCAACATTTTAACACCAGTTGCTTTGGTTACCAAAGGTTTTGCTGTGGAAAGATAAGAGTGCTAATAAGTGTTAAACTCCCTAAAAATATTTCACGTGTTTCTTATACAATGGAATGCTATAATTTTCCAAAGCCTGGTATCTCAACACTTTATACAGACTTGAAGCTGTAACCTGCTCTCGAGTGAGTGCCACCTGAGGAATAAAACTCTGTTGCTATTCTGCCAAATTACCTGATCCTCAAACTGTGCCCCTGATTCTGGACTGAATACTGAAACTACTATAATTGTTTATTTAGGAAAAAATAGTATTTGTGATAGATAATTACTTTTCTGTTAGATTCCTGCCCTTCTAAGGAAACAGAAAATTTGGCAAGTTAGAAAAAGTCATTAAAGAGATAGATTAATGCAAAAAATGCAAGAAAAGCAGTTTCTCTAGCCAATATCACCATATTGCTAAGCAGGATAGCAACAATAAATCCACAGCATGTACACAGCACTAGTATGTACACCTGGAAGCTTATATAAAACATGTTCATCAGAAAAAAGCCAAATACATTTTTTCTTGGTTTTGGTTCATTTTTGCATTGTTTAGAAGTACTTATTTTTAGGTGAAGCATTGTAAAATGCATTTGAGAGCAAATTATTCACCTGTATTTCTTGCGCAACTTAAAATTTTCTAGCACCAGATGCACACAGAGAAAGAAACAGTGGCTGCAGAACAGGAGTCACCACCATTCCAAGTAATTAAAATTCAGTATTAATCTTTCATGGCAATTATTCTTTGAGTGACCCCTCCACACTATAAGAAGTGCCTAACTAGAGCTTTCCCTTCAGCAGTAGCACTCTGACCTCACCAAGTGAAGAGAACACTCCCCACAAGACATGGCAGAAGGAGCCCAAATGAAGCATGGCATTTCCCCTTCAGACACCTACAATTTACACAGAATGGTCAGACCTGGCCACATTCCAGGCTAACATTCTCTGCAAAGTAAAAATCCTTTGGTTATGTGAAAAAAATCCCTGAGGGACTATATACAACATCTAACTCAGTTGTATGTTGGGCAAATACAAGTCCATAAAACACAACAAGTGCAAATTTCACTTCTAAGGAAAAAAAAATTTATATTAAATTTATATTAAATTTATATGGCTGGCAATCCCCTCACTGTCTTTCCCACATAGTTCTGTGCCACACTTTTATTCACTCATTCTCAGTCTATGGCTACACCGTCTCACAGGTCAGCTCTAAGTGACAAAGCTGGTGCTAATGTGGTGACAGCAGGAAGGGAATGGAGAGGTCAGGCTGATCTAGACCTTGATACAAGACAAGAAACAATTTTTCCCCTGTGCCTCGCCAGTTTCCTACCCTGAGTTCATCTCCAGGCCCCCATATGCCATCGCATCTTTCCAGCTTCCACTCCAGTGGCTTCAGCTCCTGCACACAATTCAGCTCTGAGTGCCATTAAACTGCACTGAGACAGGAAAACTATGGTCACAATTAAACCCACTTCTGTTTCGGTTTGGTATTGTTAAGTGTACAAAACATCCCCTTCTTAGGGGGGAAACTGAGGTGAAATACAGCACAATAACAATATTGGCAAGGGAGATATTTCTTATATGTGACAGGCCTGGGGCTCCTCTGCTCCTTTCCATTACCTCTGGCAGGGCCAAGGAATTCAAAATGTCCTTTGTCAGGTGCAGTTGTGTGTGTGCCTTCAACTTGAACTTCAGTGAAGGGACAAACAAATGGAGCAATCAAAAGGAGACTGTCCTCCACCCCAATTCCTCAAAGAACCCTTGCTCAAGGACATACTTGTGTTCACACTAGAAATATCCTTAAACTCCTGTATGTAGCAGAAATGAAAAAGGATTATCAAGCAGTGCCATGATTTCTGCATTAATACAATTAAATTAATTTCAGGTAATGTTGTGTAAAGTAACCCATTGCTTAGAGGCCACATTTCATTGTGCAATTAGTCCACATGGATGTGCACCAAGCAGTGAAGTACAATGCAAAATTCTACAGAAATTTAGCTTTTAGGGTGCCAAATGCTTTCTAAAGAGTAACTATTTTTAACTTAATTGGTTATGTTCTTAAACATTTTAATTGCAAAAACTAAAATCATCTACTTTTCTGAGAATTTGAATTCAATGAGAGCAACTGTTTAGAAGTATTTCCTATTTTAATGGATCAATGAAAAAATACTGAAATAAAATAACAGCATGGGGTAAGATGAGGAGTAAAGTTATGCTTAGTGGTACAGTACATCTTTGTGCTGAGGCCCATGGGACAGAACGCATAACCAGAACTTTTCATAATGAAAAATGGTCACCATCAAAGGGAGATTCTTCATTACATCAGGCAGGCTCTTGGCTTTTCCAACCATTTTCTCAGTATGAGTGAAGAAGATTACATATATGTATCCTGAAGTAGGGTATGGAAGGTGGTGCATTAAAGGTAGTAAGAGCAAAACTTTTTTTCTGATTTTTCAAAGATTGGACAGGAGAAAAACATGAGTCCTTTGCAGGATCCAAGTTCTGTTTGTCAACTGAATTGGTCTTTTCAGTTTCCCACTATGCCTTAGTCAGAGCAAAAGGTGAATGGAGATAAGGCTTCCAGGCAATTCTTCTGTTTGAGAACTGGCACTGATAGTCTCTCATTTCCTCTTCTACCCTCCGTCACAGAACACTCCTGACAGTGGCCAGCCTTTGCAAACTCTAGTTCCTGGTCACACTTTGGTTTTGGACCTCAGCTGGGGAGGAGGGGCAAAAACACAGGTGATCAAAAAAAGAACAAATCAGGCGATCAAAAAGAACAAAGGCGATCCTGGGATCAGCCAACACGCATGTCAGTGAGCTGCCACGGCCACATCCCAAGAGGCAACAGTGACAGGCTGTCACAGCTCCTGGGACATGGATGAGGAGGGAGGACAAGTGCCTTGGGGTAAGGGCCACTCCTGGCACAGGGATAACCTCCCTGGCAAGGTGAAGCTCACTGGGCTGTTGGCAGTATCAGGGCATGTAAATACTTGTCAAGTTCCCTGGCTTTTCTGGCTGTTTACAAATTGCATAATGACACAACGAGGAAAAGGGCCATTTATTCTAATAGTGAAATATACCACGTATCCTACCTCTTCAGAATTTATTGCTGGGGTCTGAACACAGCCATCAACCCTGAGGCAGAGCAGTGTGCTGAAAAACACAGGGGGAGAGATTCACAAGGATAAGATCAGTGTTGGGGAAAAAAAAAATATATAAAAAAAATGAGAACAAGTAAAGGAAAACTAAAGCACCAGGTAAGAAAATCCCATGTCCTTTTCCCACCTTAAAATAAAGGAATTCTCAAGGCTGATTTATTATTTCTTCTTTCTAGAAAACTGCAAACTCTAAACAACCTTATCCATGGGGTCTCTCACACTGCACACACCCAATTAAGGGATTTGTCATCATCCAAAATTATTGCGATATGCCAGTGGTGTGCTTGCTCTTTTTCTGTGGCACTGAAATCTCAATATGCAATTTCTGTATTTTCCCTCCACTATTCAAAACTAATTCCACAAAACCAAACCAAACCCAAAAATCCAGCTATCAATCATGGCTGCAACAGCCAAAAAATCCACTGCAGTCCAGAACACCCAAGGGCATTCAAGTTGTGGCTCCAACTTTGGCTTTCACTTAGGAGTGATCCAAGGGGTTTAGGAGCTGGTGGAAACCACACCAATAAAAGCACAAAGTAACGTAACAGCTGTGTTTCCGACATTAGCGTTTGTATAAATACAGCATCTTTCACACTAGGTCAGAAAACAGTGTGTATTTTTATAAAAATAAATCTGTTTTCTACAGCAAGCAAACCATTAGAGACTCTTCAGTTTGTGTGCTTCTCACCTCCTTAAAATTCCAGAAACAACGGAAGAGCACATGCGGATGTATACACACACACACACACAGACACACATGAGTCAATTAGAAGAAAAATGCCAAGAAATTATTAATGTGGTGTATCTAATACACTACATGAAAGAATTATTCACTTCAAAGAATAAATAATTGACAAAAAGAAAGCTATTTTGAGTGCATCCTGTATGAAACACTCTACAGTGTTTGACAGAAAAAGAGAAATTTTTATTATTATTTAAAATAATAAATTACTTTAAAATAAGAATATGTGTTTACAAGGTAACTGAGATACTTTGTTGCTCTTCATCCGTTTTCAGAGCTAGCTACAAAGAAGCTTCCCATAGGCTACATCATATCCATGATTATGAAGATACTTGAAATCCCAGAAAGGGACTTATCAAGTTACCCTTTGATTATACTGAATGGGTTACAGACAGATCACTACTCACCTGTATTCAGAACTTAATGCTAAAGAAAATAATTCTTTAATGAAAGAGCTATTTTGTCACATGCAAAGTGCTTTATGCCTTGCAAATTGTGGGGAAAAAATAGGTAAACCCTCTGCCTTCCAGCCCTGTTGTAACTCAAATATGATTAAATACGGGTGCTAAAATCATACAATTTTTGTATCCAAGAGTCATAACTGAGATGCTTGTAAGTATGAAGCACACAAACAAGTTAGGAAAAAATATTTGATTCACATAAAAGGCTGCAGCTAAAAATTTGGAAATTGTATTTCCTTGCATATTTGTCCATACCCAAGCCTTAGCAGTGCCTGGAGGTGGTGGGATTCAGCCTATGACTTCACTGGGGGGATGGTCCTCACCCAATCACTGTATTAAATATTTATTTGTCCATTTTGAAGCCAACATTCACATTAGATTTCAGAGCATGCCCACATTTGCAGTCAGGTTAGCATTGTTCCTTCACTAAATACTAAACCCATGGAGCAGCATGTCTCTAATTGTGGAAAACATTCTTAATAAATCAATCGTGGTTGCAGTTTAAAAATTATTTTATGAGTGGTAAAATATTTTGCTTAAAAAATAGTCAAATATTGACTGAAATATTTATTTAAATATATTAAACACGCCAAACTGTTTTTTTAAGTAAAAAAAACCCTCCAACCAAATTATCACATGTTCTTCTCAGACTAATTTCCAGCAACTGACAATCTTATGCTGTTTGCACCACATTAGTAGTTGTGTAGGCTGAAAAAGTAGGTTCAAAAACAACTATTTTTTTTGGTGCTTACTAGTATTCTAACTGTGAAGTCTTTTTCAATTATTCCAGACTATCTTCCCTTCAATACTTTATGTGATTTTTTAAAAATGTTTATTTTAGGAGCTGCTTTTTCCCCGAAAGGTTTAATATTTTGTAAACATTCCCACATAAAACATGCTTTTTCTCTCTGCATGTGTCTTACCCAGGATGGCATTTAAAATAACATTCCCAACTGGATTTCCAAGGGTCAGATGCAACTTGGCAAGGCAGAGACAATGAACTGATTATACCTTTGAGTTTGGTTTGGGGCGATTGTTTGCAGCCAGTGCAGCTGAAGAGTTAAAGCCATGTGCTGAATTTAAATCTATAAACATGAACGATGGTGCCAACTTGGCAGTGAATCCTGCATTCAAAAGGAACGGGGCTCCCTGGCTGCCCCAACAGAGGCAGCAGGAGGAGTGGGAGCTGCTGCCTCCCCAGGCTGCACATGCGACGCCCCCAAACTGCCCCTACTTTGCAGAAAGAGTCTTTACAACAGAACAAGAAAGGTCACAGTTTGCATTTCAATGAGCATATTAAAAGGAGATCTGGCATTATTTTATTCCTTCAGAAGAAAATTCTCAGATCTCTAGCTACAGCTATAAAGATAAGTGGTTTTTGTAAGTGAGTTAAAATCAGTCCAACTCAAGCGGGGCTTATGGGTTTCAGGGTAATGGGCTACAGTGAGCCAACCTGGGAATGAGATGTCAGCTCCCAGAAAAACTGCAACAGTACCCTGCACAATACAATGTGCACACCATTTAAAATTCAAAATGCAGCTTGGAAGGAATCGAATTACAGTGGATAAATCTATATTTCATTTTTAGAACTGCAAAAGGCCATACCTTCTCTAAAACTAGAGGATGAAAAACAAAGCTAAGGAAATGCTTTCTTTGGGAAAGACAGTATTTTTAGTATATATTTTAAGTTTTAATTGCAAGGTCTCACAAGATCAGGCTGTTGGTGATACAGCAAAGTTTTCAGGAGATATCTTTATGAGTGTATGTTAAAGCTATAGAAACGGCGTTGAGCTTTCTGAATCCTGAAAGATGCCAACTCTTTGTCAGTCTGTACACAAATGAAAGTCTCCACACCATCGCAGCATCTAACTAAGCAGGAAATATTTCAGGATATAACCTAAATAGAAACAGAAAGAAAAAAGAGCACCCAAACCCAAACCAGAAGGGAGATTAAGCTAATGCAATGTTTTCTGTTAAAGGACAAATGTCATCTTTTATTCAGCTGGAGTCTTTTTCACAGAAGAGAAAAACCCAGCAGCACTCCAGTGCAGTGGTGAGCAGTGCCCTCTCACTGCCTCCAGACGCATGGACATTTGATTTGCTGCTGATTAGTGTGGGCAAAAGAGGGGGGGAAAGCTGGCATCAAGTCACATCCTCCATCTTAGTCCCAGCTGGTACCAAGCTCCGAAGAAACAAAGCAACTTCAGACTGTGCGATCATATATTCATGACCAAGAAGAAATATAAAAACCAGCACGTTTGAATTCCTGACAACCATAGAAGAATAGTGCATTGGCATGTTGAATTTTTCCAGCCAGCCTTTGCTGACCTATAAACCTTTGTGACTGGAACAAATGCAAATAGAGCTGACTTGCCTCCCAAACTACTGAAGGGTATTCAAGCCGAGTTGTGTCTAACAGGCTAACAATAACCCACTGTCCCACCCATGCAAAACACACAGTCTGGGAAAAACAGCTTTAGAAAAGCACTTGACGGAGGCATAAAGTGCAGCCTATGCCAGAAAAAAAAGCACCATCTTTCTTTTTTTATACTTCACCTAAAATACCACAATATAAAATAATATGGAGTAAAATTATCTATTAGAAGAAGAGCACACAGTTTTAAAGACAGGCTGGA
Organism: Parus major; assembly: GCF_001522545.3. Taxonomy (NCBI): domain Eukaryota; kingdom Metazoa; phylum Chordata; class Aves; order Passeriformes; family Paridae; genus Parus; species Parus major. The sequence continues at coordinate 64,152,543 of NC_031773.1, forward strand.
AAGTGGCAGCTGAAAAAATCAGGGACTGCACTGTCTGAAGTCCCATCAGATTCAGCCATCAAATTTCATGCCCTAAAAGCAAATTTACAGTAAATTACAAACCTGAAAAATGGTTGTATGCTAACCAATTGCATTCTAGCACTGAACTACACTACACTTCAGGAAAAGTGTATTCAGAGTAAAAGATCTGCTTGACTACAAAAATTCCTGGATATTTCTCTTTAAGTGATCACTGTTCCTGTGTTTTTAGTCAGTGGAGGGAGATAACTGATAGTATTGACTACTCCAACTTCCATACAGGCCCAAAACCAGCTTCAGTCAAGGAAGATCCAACTCATACAGTAACTGAAAAAAATAATTTCCAATCAGAGAAAGGAAACAAGGCACCACTGCAGGGCATTCACTCAATGAAATAAATAATTTCTCTTTATGAGGGAGCTAAAACAGGGAAGTGGACAGCTCTTTTCCCAAGTATTTGCATGCCCTCGCTATCTTTGTATGTAACTGAGAACAGGTCTGTGACTGAATGGGACCAAGCAGCCTTCCCTTGGTCCACCTTCACCAGAGGCCAGTTAGAGCAGCCCAAGTCCCTGTGAAGATGGAAAGGGCTGAACAAGACCACAGGAACGCACAGGGAACATGGTGCTAGTGCTCCTGCTGTGTGAGGCAGAGCCACTAGGGATGGAGTCTGGCCCTAGACTTCAGCCTGAGCACTTCCACCTTATCAGATAAACTTTTGTGTCTAATTTATCCTCCCTTAATACCTGAATTAATTAATTAAATCCATCTAATTCCCTGAAGCTGTGGATGTAAGCAGTGAAGAGAAAGGGGCATCTCATGATGACCACTCAGATCACCAGCTGACTGTACAGGAAGGTTGGGGCTGAGCAAACTCCTGATCTGGAACTGAGATTTAGTCCCCAGATCTCACCTTCCTAAAGCAGAAAGTATCCAGGTCAGAGCATCATTCCTACAAGCAGCTGCCATTAGTCTTTTTGCATTCAGCAAACTACTTGCGTGTATAAAATTGATTGTGTGCAAATGCTTGGATTCTGAGCATGACAGATACATTCTTGAAACTTTTTCAACATCTGGCTTTTAAGAACAGAGTGTTAAGGAAAGCTGAGAAGATTTGTCTCAAGTTTCCATTAAAGCGCATATGACATACAACCATTTCATAAACATTCCCCCATTCCCTCATAAAAAAAAAAAACAATCCAGAGGCAACTGGCAACCAGAATAGCTTAAAAGGTACCACAAAAAGAGAAGCTCACATTTCCATCACCTGGGAAAAAAAGGTAAGGCAGAACCCTTGTAAGAGGCTATTGAATTTGCACAGGAAGAGGGAAGTCTCTTCTGGACCAAGCATCAATGTATGTGCACAAACTGGGAGGTTTAAAACAGAGCCTGGCTGCATGTGGAATCACTTCAGAATCAGTGACTTACATGCAGTGACAGATGCAAAAGATGTTCAAAAAAAGTAACATATCTGTGGGGAATTCCCAGCAACGAACTTAAAAACTTGCCATTTTGGCATATTCCTTATGACAGGAGATCCATATCCCCAACTCTCTTGGACATCCAGGAGATTTGGGCTTGCAGCAGCCCACAGGGTGTTTAGGCTGGAATTCACCCCATGAGTAGCATCTGCCTCTGTTAGGCACCAAGTGTGACTTGTCTTTTGAGCTGCTTGTGCAGCCAGAAGAACAAGAAACAATGATAGGAATTGCTTTCTGAGGTGACAGAAGATATTCTCCACCTCTAGAGCCATTACAAGAAGATCCTTTATGTCCTTGATGACTTCAAAAGACAAGAGTAACATGCAGAGGGTGAATTTTTCAATCCATATTGTTTTATTATAAAGCAAAAACACATCCCAAAAATAAATTAAATTCCACTACATTGAAACTGAAAATGGTGAATCAAAAGCAGGTATTTCACTGAAACTCACTGACGGTTGTCTCTTCCTTGCACTTCTGCATAAATTTTGTATCCTCTAATTGTATTTTCTTTTTAAATACTTTTTTTCAGTGGCATTGATATTGATCCTAATTTGTCTGGATTTGTGGCATTTACAGGCATTGTGGGGCTAAAGCCTGGAGAAAGACCAATATGAGAATTTGAAAGGCATGCTCTTCCTTTGTTTTTTCTCGATCCATGTTTGCTAAAGGTGTTAGTGCTGCAGAGTGTCAGCAATATGCTTCCATGTGATGAAAACAAGGATGAAGAATGAAGCCAAATTACCATTATTCTAGCTTAGAAACAACTAACAGATAGTTTTGCAAAAACATAAAGATGTGTAAAAAGTCTCTTTTACATTTTATGCAATGCAGCAAATTTTTCTGTGGATTAAAAGGACTTTACCTCTGAAGCATGCATTAAAATGCACTGATTTTATAGGCTTTCTTCAATATGAAAAACAACTACTCTTTTTCTTTTTAAAAAAATCTTTTCCTGCTACAGTTCCGAGAACTTTAAGGGTCACATGAGTTTCAAAAGCATTAACTTATCTAAAACTTTCATCTTATCCTTGCTAAGTTTTGAAATATGGAAGCAGGCAAAGTGCAGCTGAAAGGTGAGCTCCCAGCTGTGGCACTGCTCTGGTACACGGCTGTAGGATGTCTCACACATTTGTTAGAGGCCTTTCAGAAATGCACAGGCTCTGTTTACTCAAACCAATCAAATCTGACACAGAAAAGCCTGCTTCGGTCTCTCTTGGGTCAGGGCACTTCTCCATGCACCTCCTGGCTCTCAATTCACCACCTCCATCTAGTCATTCATAGGACTGTTTGCTGTGGGGTAGAACACATTTTCCCAAAGGTCTGCTCCACTGGACAGCTCCATGACTGATTACAAGTAAAGCTAATAAAGTAGAGGTAGACACCACATTTCCCTTCATTCTATTTTTCGTGTCCATTCAAGGCTGAAGTTTACTTGGGCTAATAAAACAAACGATTATCAGAGAAACAAATCAAAACCACATAACTTTGGACACCTCTTTTACTAATTCACAGCTACAAATCTACCACCATGTCTTGGTTATACACAATAGAACAACCCTAGAACCTTAATGCAGTGCCTTTACTCAAATCAAGAACACAAGAGAACTGTCCCAAAGACCCAGACTAGGGATGCTTCTGTTCCATTTTCCTGCTGACATTGATTCCAGTCTGGAATGGACTCCCAGTCCATTGAGAGCTACCAACCCACAAAGTGCCTGCCAAGTGGGAGAGCTTCTCCAGCTTTGTTGACACATGAGGAGTACATGTGCAGCTGTGAGAAGCAATGTTCACTTTTAAAATTTTAAAGATCTATTAAACTTTAACAAAAGCCAACAAAAGACTGAGTAAAGAGAAAGAGGATTACTGAGAGAGTCCGTGACTGACAGCCATGTGCTCATCTACCAAATGGATGTTCTGCCTTTTATACCCCTAGCACTGCCCAAAATCTTGTCACTCAACTTCTTCTTTGCCGTCTATTGGTGGAGATCACTTTCTTACATCTTGATTGGAGATCAGGTGCTGCAATAGGAACAAACCTGAGCTCTCCCAAATTCCCCGGCTATCAAGGCTGTCCAGTGACAACAATAGGAAGGGGAGGGGAAAGAGGACTATGGGGAGAACATATCACAATAATGGAACTATATATATATCAATAAAACTTCTCTTAACATAACACATAATATTCATCCCTTAATTGTGAGAACTAACTATTGCATTGTTCATCTATAACACTGCCCTAACATGGGCTTCCAGACCATACATCTTTATGTTCCTTTTAGATTTTCCTGTGCTGTGGATTTGGAAGTCTCCTTTCTTTACAAAGAAAATTATCACTGATAGACAGTTTAAGCATGTCTGATTAATATATGTGAGAAATCATCCCTATTATTGTGTTCCTGTCAGCTGGACAGGAACACAATTTGATTTGAAAAATCAAATTTTCTCATTCACTTACTGTTCAACTTTAGTTTAACTCATCCCTATTTGAACAGAAGAGCCTTATCCCGCTGTTGGGGGTTAAGATTTTTCCTTTTGTTTCTTTCTCTCATGGAATTTTGTCCCATCTGTTGCTTAGAAACAATAACGACCAGTACCTAAGACAAAAAAAATGGCCAAAGTGGGGGAAGCATGCAGATGTCTTCTCTCTTACCTGAGGGCCTTTCTCTTGGGAAGGGCAGAGTAACTGTGAAATTTTGGCTGGGGCTGAGGGGCTGGGCTGGGCTGGGCTCCTCTCACTCTCTTGCTGTTGGAGGAGAAAGGTTGAGCTGTTGCTTCCAGCGGGGAGAATTCACTGCCACTGCCAGAGCCCAGCCCTGTACGGCTTCTTCCTTACCATGGGTGAGCCTTTGCTTGTAGGAGCAGCCACTGGACTGGGACCTTATTAACACCTGAGCTCAGTACATGGATCCTCACCATTCTTAAAAAGGACTCCAATATGATTTTGGCTTTTGCATTTATATATTAGTTTTTGCATTGATCATAAGTATTTAGATATAGTATCATATATACCTTTAGCTGTTTGTTAGTATAACATAATCTACCAGTTTAAGTATGTACTGCATAGCTTATAGAAATAGTAGTGTGATGAATATGCGGTATTATAGGCCTTAACTAAACACTGGGTGTTGAAATACCTCTATGTAACCAAAACAAATGGTGAAAAACAATCATGTTACCCCCCTTCTCCACTGACCGAATTCTCCAAGTGATAACTGTGACACAGACCAGAGCACCAGAGGACAATTAGAAAATATGATGTTAAGTTTAAAGAGGACATACTAAATCCTTATCAGAGGATGTAAAACAACAGGATGGAGACACAAAAAGGAATAATATATATTAACTTGACACACAGGATGTCATGCAGATAAACCAGAGTATGAAGACACCAAACCAGAAGAATTCCCATAACATCAAACAGTTCACAAGAATGTGTGAATAATGTATGGACTTTATGAATATGCATGTACCTCAGTAATCTAACAGTATAAAAATAACACTGTTGGGACTACTGCCTTATTCTTTGGCTGTTTGCCAGGAGCACCCCAGCACTGGACTTTTGTCTCTTATTTTGTTCTCTATTAAACTTTTTAAAAATTCTGAAGCGTTATTCTGTTTTTCACACCATCACACTCGGGTGCCTCAGGGAAAAACCCGGGACCCCGAGCTCCAGAGCCCCTTCAAGGGAGCCTTTCCCGGCCGTGTTCGAGAGCCTGGCTGCTGCTGCCCAGCCCCATCGCTTCTCTGCCACTGCTCCGGGTTTTTCACTGCGCTGTAACCCCACATCCCCTGCCTGCCGGGACACCCGCGGCTCCTGCTACAGCTGCGGAGTTTCTGATACATTTCGTTTGCTGCTTCGGGGTCTGCTCGTCGCTGCCGTTCCAGCTGTGGCTCCGAGGTTCCTGCTACAGCCCATCTCGCCATGCAGAGGGGCACCGGGACCGGCTGCCCCCGTGGGTTTGCAAAGGCAGCGCCTTTTCCATCCCGCCCGCCATTACCGTGTTCTGTTTGTTTGCCTCCTTATACATATACGTACTAGCAAAGAACTGCTACTCCTTTTCCCATGTCTTTGCCTAGAACACCCTTAATTTCAAAGTCATAATAATTTGGAAGGAAGGGAGTAATATTTTACCATTCTAATAGAGGTTCCTGCCTTCCTTGGCAGACACCTGTTTTTGAAACCAAGACACCCACATTGGGACACAAAAGAGTACATCTTGTCTTCAACAAAGTATTTTGTTCTGGAATAAAAAATTCAAATTATAAATAGCTCATGATTTGAATTCTGCATCTAATTCTATGCAGACAGGCTTGTTGATATGAGGTGTAAAGAGCAAATAAAATAGTTAAATAAGGACTGTAGATATGATTTTGTCCAAACTCAGCCTCAGAAATTGGAGAGTGCTTTGGATTGAGCAGTTACCACTAAAGTGGTTGGGTTTCATTCCCCAGTCTAAAACCTGAAGGTTATTTGTACCAGTCCATTCTGGACAGTGGCCAGCTGTCATATAAACCTGTGCACACTTGGCAAATCTCTTGTATAAAAGGGACATATTGACACTACATTTCTCAGAATATCATAAGCAAAAACCAGACAGAAGTGTAAGTGACTAGTAAATTTTAAACATGACAATGAGAAAAAGTATTCCTCCAGGAGGAGTGTTGTGGAAGAGTTTTGCTACAGGATTTTGGGTGTGAAGGTATTTTGGTGTTGATAAAGTTCTGACCGATCAAACCAGACAAGTTTAAAGATATAAAAGCATGGATCTCTACATAAAAAGTAGATGTTTATCAGGTGCAGCCAACTTAAAGCAGTAATTTCCCATTATTTTTAACAGCAAAACTTAGGGGGGGAAAATTAAACTTTTACACTTCAGATCATCAAAATTTATACCTTTGATAGTATATATTACATGTATAAAAATCTTGGGTTTGACTTCTTTTTGTTTTGCATTTGATGCAACCTCGGTGGCTTCTGCTGTGTCACAGACAGTGTTTTCTTTGAAGAAAAGCTAAATTGGTTAATTTTTTAGTTTAGTTTAGTGCACTAATTTCCAGGAAAGTATTTTCTCAGTTAAATTTGCTAATATTTTTCTAAGAACATATTTTTTCTTTATAGTATTATACACAGCTTTTCCCTTGGGCTGTTCGTCCTTATTTTGTAAGGCAAAAGGGACAATATAATTCTTTAGAAAAATTAATTACTGCATCTCCTCAGGACAACAGTACAGCTCATTCTTATCTCCAACCCAACAGCAAGGACAACAGCACAGAAATCCTGTACTGTTTCCATCAGATCATAGGTGATCTAAAGCATCTTCCTCCAGACTGCACTTTCCTCTGTGCCAAATACAACATAAGCACCCTTCATTAGTCAGCCCGAAGGTCAATTTTGGGAAAGGTGCTGCCATGCAGGCTTGTGAGTGCTGAAGACAGGATTCTCACAAGCCCCAGACCCATTACAGTAGGATACCAAACTGTGTTTACTTATTCATACTACACTGGTGCCACCAGTTCCTACTTGAATCACATGACAGTGGGCAAGCAGATACTAAAATGGTTTATACTGAGAAAGCTAATGGATCTTGAGGAATAGTGTGTTGTCCTGTTACAGGGGCACTGGTTCGAGTTTTGCTGTTGACTTCAATGCAAGTAGGATCCAGCCTCTTAATTTCTGGTCTCTGCTGTAAATCATGAATTATATATCAGAGCTTTAGGAACTAGGAGTAAATGTTAAGAGATTTGCACAATTAGCATGAGACTCGCTTGTGTGTGACTAGGGAGACAAGTATTTTTGATTATTCATTTAATTAATTAAAGGTGTTTCTTGTGTTCTGGTGCTTTCTCCAATATTCGTGTTAGTTCATGACTGAGGTAAAAGACTCTTATTTTTAGAAACATGGTCAAACCCCACATAAGCAGCAGCTCTGTCTGTCACAGCACAAAGTGAGAAGCATAGGTTATATGCCGAGTTGTACAAAAGGGTTGCCTGGCCAAACCATTTGGAATGGATCATTAGGAAGTCTCCAAATGCTGCACTGAACAGCCAAGCAACACAATCCCGCTGATTGTTCTGCACAGGGCAGTGTGAGCCTGCCTGTGAGGTGGGGGCAGTTCCCACGCCTGCCCTGGGCCGTGCTAAATCACCTCTGTCGTTCCATGTCCCCGAGCTCCGACTCTGTCACCGTGTGCTAAGGACACCCTGATAGTGGGAGGGGGCATACATTTCATATGCCTCATCTGCCCTGGCAGAGGTGGCTATTAATAAAATTCTGTAAATCAGACTCACTTTTAAGAGAAGCATTTTCACTTCCAGGCTGTTCACTCACAAATGACAATATAGAATAAATTAAAATTACTTTTTCTGAGATTGTGGCAGATCACACTAGAAACAACAGATATCAGGAGAAAAGTAAAAGAATTCACATACTGACCCAAATTAAATCCCCAAATAAATACATAGAGTTATATCCTTACTTATTCCAAGAAATTTATTTAGTTACTGCCAACACTGAGAAAAGCACAAAAAGTACACACATACTCCACACAACGTTCTTGATTGTTTTATATTCAGACTTTCAGACATTCATACTTTTATTTAGTCCCAAAAAAATAGCTGCTTTTTTTGAGGAAACTAAAATATTGATATGCCCTTGTTGTAGACAGTCTTCTGGATGGTTTCAACTGCTGACTTATTCTATGTGCCTTTTAACTTAACATTTCTGCACACTTCACTAAGACTATTTACAAAAAAACATTAGCTAAACTGAGAACTACAGGGATGGACAGTGCTTCTACATTAAATACTCCAGTACCCTCAAAAACTACAGGAGTCTCAAAAAACATTCTGTGTTGATGTGAATACATTTTCTTCAACAACCTTCTGTTGCAGAAAGTTTATTCATCCTTTCCTTGCTTATTTTTTGTGTAACACAATAGCAACAGACCCTTGCCTTCTATCTGTAGCCTGATTATCCTAGTTCACTTCTCCATTCTGCTTTTTACAGGGTACATGCTACTAATTTTCTTGTGTTTTCATTTCTAGCACAAATATATAAAACACATGGATATATGAAGCAATTCATAGTCATGCCTTAGGAGCATCATAACAGGCTTTGGAGGAGACTTTGAGTTTCTGTATCTAAACTGATTGCATCTGGATATTGGGTCCATGTGTGCTGGAAAGAGGTTTCTAGATGTAATCCTTCTCACTTATCCAGACCATGTACCAGGCACTCAATTAGCAACAGCTTAATAGTGAAAGAACACAGAAAAAAAAATCCTGTTCATTTTGAAGGAGTGTTTAGAATAAACCACCACAATACTCTACCCTTCCTTCATTCATAGAAGATCCTTGTGCTAGAATGCTCAGGGTATTGATCTGAGGGAAAGAAAGATGGGTAACTTTACCTCATGAGAAAATGACAATATGTTTGTCACAGGGCAAATACAATTTCATAGTATTCTATTCACAAATTAGGTTCAATCAGAATGTATTGTGATAGCCCTGTATTATACACACACACACACACACACACACACACACACACATACACAATCAGTCGCACACATAAATAAATAAAATATACTACTTGTGAGCTTCACTTTTTGGTCCAAATATCAAGATGAAAATAAACAACACAAACAAGGTGAGTGCCTAACATCCTTCTACAGTGTAATTTCTTCTACAGTGTAATTTTTTGTAAATTATAGCAAAACCCAGCATTAATTTATGCTATGAATATCTCTATCTGCCCTTTTTTTGAAACATGGAATGCACTTTATTATCTCAATGGTCTTTTTGTCAGGCCATACTGCCTTGGGTAGGAGGGGTTGTTTCCCAACACAAGAACAGACAACTCAAGAATTTGGAGCGCTACACTCTTAAGTGGAATAGACATTGCCCTTTAGGGTCACAATTTTTGAAGGAGATCATCTTTCTTAGTCAGGGCCTGATTTGCAAAGCACCCAGCTCTCACAGACACAGAGTGGCCAAAGTCCTAAAACACTGAGCTTCTGGGTGTTGATATGTTTTGCAACTCTCACTCCAGCTTCAGTTTTGAATACTATAGATACTGAGCTCTTGGTTTTTGGCCTTAGCATACAAACAACTATCAAATTTCAGAAAGCTGTAATTGTGGGTGAGGACAAATTATGTGGGACTAAACATTCTGGTGGAAAAATAGTGCGGAAGTGAGCCCTTGGCGAGCTGGAGAGTCAAGAGCCCAGCTGTTACTGTTAGATGAGCAGGCATCCTGATTTATTTACAGAACATGATACATCACAATGAAAGACACAGACCAATGTGCTACACCAACTGTGTTTGTAGTGGCTAAAAATATTTACCAGTTTTGTGAAATCCTCCAAGGGCAACTTCTGCCCTGCCTGATGCAGAGGGGAATACAGAGTTAACTATAACAGCAGCTGCCTTAGCCATGTATTTCTCTGCATTTATTACTCTCCTACTATGGAATTGCAGTACTTTTTTAGTAAGTCAAAAAGCAGATTTAAAAGATCTGTATTAATTTGTGGCTTCTGTTACACTTTTTATAAGCAGCCACAACAAACATCGTCACTATACTTCAGTAACATGCACTAACGGATTTACCAGACTGTCCTCGGAACTTAATGAAATTTGGTTTGACTTGGAGAAGAAATCTCACAACTCCAACACTTGCAACATTTAAAATGCTTTGTAAAAGATACCATCAAATGCCAGAAATATTTGATGCATGGTGAGTTATTCAGTACTTAAATGGAATTTCTGTTCAGGTCAATAAGAAAGCATAAATAAGAAAATATTGGGAAAACAAATATGTAGTCTTATGACAAAAGATAAGTTTTTCATATTTATTCCTCTGAAACTGCCTCTTGGAAAATAATTCAGATACAAACCAAAAGGTATCAAAATTAATTTAGTTCAGTATATGTAGACTAGTGTTTATATCCCAGTATTTGTATTCTGGTACTAGAGTTGAGCAGTCACTTAAATATCTTTACCTGAGTGTCCCTTTGCCTCACTTACACTATCTGGGTTTTCCCCCCAATTTTAAAATACAGATATCTGAGTAAGGGGGAAAACATTGTTTCACATTATCATTAATGAAATGTTAGTTTGATGAAAATTTGCTAGATAAAATGACAAAATTGTTACTTCTCCAGGGACAGTTTCCTTCCTACAGATCATCTTCCTACCGTCCTTGTGCCATATAACTGGAATTTCAAGGATGAGAGACTTCAGATTCTTTTATTGTCTGAATTTTGGGATAGCTTCCTGTGCATTTCAGAAGAGTTCCATAGGCCAAAATCCTCTGCTTTACAGCACAAGAAAAGCTGCTACAAGACAGACACAAGAGAAGACTTCTCATTCCTGCTGCCTTACTATAAAACTCCACATACAACTGACTTCTTAGGTAAGGCATTTAGGAAAACAATCACCTTCTGCACTGCATTGTCATCCATATATCAGCTATTCATTTTTATCCCTTTACTTTCAATTAAGTGGGTACAAAAACTACCTTCATGGAAAATGTTATGCATATTTATAATCCCATGTATTTATAATTTTTTTTGTCGCTCTTTGTGCTTAAGAATGGAAAAGATATAATTTGTACACCAAGTTCTATCTGCACACTAAATATCTTGCAGAAGTCACACAGAACAGAATGGAGATGCTGTGGTAGAACAGCTTTATGTCTACCCTGCTAACCATGAGACCTCGAAACTGTGAAGCAACATAGCAACATAGATCATCAGAATGGAATGCCAGTAAAATAGCAACCACACCTGATGTCATTGTATCTTCTGCATATACACTGAAAATACTGTGAGCTTTGATATTTTTCCTCTCTTACACTGTGTTAAGTCCTTCTCTAAAACTTCAGAAGTGAAAGGGAAATAGAAACAATATATTAAACAATTGCTAACTATAACCCAGTATAGCTTTTTTTAATGTACACAACTCATGATTTGAATACCATTCTCTGAACTGTAACTGGTAACAAGTGCCATGTGCCCCCAAAAATGGTACTTTCTCCTCTCCAGCAGGAGAGCTGCTTCATGCAGAGCTTACAACATGCCACTGCACCACTGACTGTTGTGGACTCCTGGGCATTGGGCCAAAATAGTTTGGGGGAGAAATTACACATATGCCAAAGGGGAAAAAATTAAATAGGTCCCTGGCAGAGACATAGATATATGTGTGTTTTGTTAAGAGTAGCTTTAAACTACAAGAAGAGATTATGAGAGTTCTTTCAGAGATTGTGTATTGATGAACTAGCTACACAGTCCATGCCAGTTATGGTTTATTTATGGATACTGGTGTGCACACATATACATGAGGACACTACATGCTCACACATCAGAATGAACTGGCATTGAAAAACTACTGAAATAATGGGATGATCATGTTACTACGGCTCAAGAAATACATGTTTCCTTCTGCCAGTGAAACCTTGCCTTGGAGACAAAGCCTGATAATATTCAGTTAGTGTTATCCTCCAAGGGCCTTAGCCAGACATCAATCAATTATATTTCTTAATTAACTCCTATATTTCTTAACCATCTCCTTGGCCACACCATCTACTTCCACATAGGACCGAGCGAGCTGGTCAGCCAAACTTGATGTGTTTCTTCTCCTGTACACATAAGAGGAAGATTCAGGAAAAATCATGACCATTAGGCAATACCATGGGAATTTTCTATAAGCACCTCTATCAGTCACAAAACTCAGACAAGTACTGAAGGGGAAAAGAAGATGGAAAAGTTCTAAAGCTGTGGTCATCCTTTTTTCTGTTTATGCAATACCTAGCAAAATAAAACAATGCCTCCTTATCAGTATGACCAATACAGAAATAGCTCTAAAATCCCTTCTGGATTAAGATGGAAAGTCCTGCTTCTGCACATTAGGCTGTACTATTGTGGGAATAGCAAAACCAGAATACATGGAACAAGAAGAATGGTTTTGTTTCTGATTTATATTTAGAAATTCTTACATTCAAAATACATACGGGAAATTGAAGGGATAGTTTTAAGAATAATTTTTAATTATAACATTGTAAATGTCCATGAAGTACTCTTATTCTGACAACTTGTTTTCAAAGGCAATCTAACAAGTGGTGCCACAGATGATAGAATTAAATTAATTATCAGTACCATCAGGTATAGTAGCTTTCTGTTAGATGGGCAGATCTCATCGTGCCAATACTCACTGCAATCAGGTCTCTGAAAACACATCTCTGGCTTCCAACACTCTGTGAGGCTGATCAAAATCTTGTATTATTTTGATTTTCCTTTGATTCCACTGTGAGATTGGAAATGTTGACATACTAAAACAGAGAGTAAGAAAAAGCTGTTCTAATGTACTGATTCCTGTCCATGGAGCAGTGTGGCTTTCACAACTGCCTGTCTCTAGCACTTAGGCTCTCAGAACAGTGGGAAACAGCCTTAAGAGGGCCCTAAAAGGTCTGAACACATATCTGGGATATTGTCCCAGTCAGAAAATGCAGTCCTTTAACAGTGAAATGCAAGGAAACAGCTATGTTCTACTCAAGATAGTGGGTGAGAGAGAAAATATTGACAAAATACTCAAACTGAGTAAAATGACAAATATATTTGCTGTGTTCTCTCTGTTCCACATACCCTTAGAACCACGTACTGAAACAGAATAGACTTCTCTCTCATGGAAGGAAAGAAAGAGCCACAAAAGACCAATGAAATCAATTATAGAAAGAATCACAAAAATTTCAGGTGAAATCAAATGTTAAAATAGAAGAACTATAGAGTTACCTAATTCAAATCTACCTCCTCATAAACTTTCTTACTTCCATTGAGGAAGAAGAACAATCCCATCTGTGCTTTCCTGTCTCATGTATGTAACATACTTCCACTCAGCTTGCTTTACCTATGGGAAATATCAGACCACATGAAAAGCGAGTGCTGGGATTTCCTGACTTGCCTGACACTGTGGTAAATTGTTCTCCAGTCCTAACCAAATTTAAAAATATTTCCTAATACTGAAAAGATATGTTGAGTCTTCTCAATTATCATCACAACAAAAGTCACGTTCTGGAAAAGGTATGTGCCAAAGACAAAACATGTACAGTAGCTATATACAAAGTTGGAAAAATGGACCTCGTCTAATTTATTCTTTAGTTTGAAAAGATTACTAAAACATATTTTGTCAAAGTACTATAGAATATACTTTAAAAATGGCAATATAAAATAATTTACCTTAGTTGAAAGCTCTTACATGGTTACTGTTCATTAACTTCAGTTTAGTAAGGGCTGGATCCACCCAAGTTTGGCAGAGAATATTGTACTAAAGAATTAAAGATGGCATGTGTAGAAGTACCAAATAGAAAGTTTGTATTTGGGACTCTGGCTGAATAATAAATAATAAAATAATAATAAATACAGCTTCTGTGAGTCAGGAGCACCCTTTGAGAGCATAATTTTGTCCAACATCTTTTGATAATATGCTGTGGGTGGAGCTAAGAAAAAGGAAGATAATGATTGGACTGGGAGGTGAGGGAACAGGAGGAAGGAAATGTTTAAGCCTGTCTCTTCTGGCAGCTATTACATAAGGGCAGCAAGCAGGTAGGTATGTCTGGAGAGCTCAGTGTTTCAGTGCACAAAGAACAGTTGTGTCATGCATTGTTGTCCCTTTTGACTTGGTGGTCTAATACCTGACACATGTTTCAAAAGCAGTTGAATCTCCTACAGAGTATATAGAGACTTTTTTTCAAATGTATGCTAAAGCTGATTGTCATGTCTCAATCTTTTGCTCAGAAAGATGTATTTTGTCAAGTGGACCAGAAAAGTTTATTTATAGTGTTTATCTCACAACCCTAATGTTAAATAGAAGGAGTTCTGTTTGTGCAGTACTCCAAACATGCCATATTGCAAATACAGGCACGCATCACTTGGGAGCCTCAGTCATTCAGGCCAGATAGGTGCAGACACTGGAGGTGAGAGCTACTTCTTTGCTTTGCTCCAAGGTGGGAGCAGCACCTCTGCTCCTCAGCAAGCATGCTCCTTATTGCCATTGTGCTGCCTGTTGTCAGACTCCCAGAGGGAACAGGTCTCTCTGGAAAACTTTAGCTGGCCTGTCAAAGATGAATCCTCTTCAACAGTACTCTGTTTGCATGGAATGCAAATAGGTTCAAATAGTTATTATTAAAAAAAAATAAAAATCCAGTGTATCTACAAATTTGATTTCCTTCTTAGCTGTAACATAAGACATTCAAATTAAAAGGTCATGAGCTCCTCTTCATATCGGTTTTCCAGAACAGAAGAGAAATGAAATGGCCTCAGGCTTTGACCAGAAGGGAGCAACAGAAGGGGGAAAGAAATTTAGTTGTTCAAATACACCATTTATCATGCTTTAATTAAATACAGCTCAGGAATTTCCCCAGAGTTGTACAGGGAGGACCAGAGGGCTTGTGATGGACATTTAGGATTCCCAGCCACAGTGCTCTATCTTTTTATCAGCACAGTGTTCCCTAAACAGGCCACTAAATTAAACCCCAGGTGCTGACAATGACTTGTTGCTTCACCCCAGTTTGCACCAACTTGCTCTGTCCCATGTAATGGTCTCAGCCTATATTATCTGTGCTCTGGCCTGGACTTCTCAGTCATTTAAGTTGTCCTCAAGTTGCTTATTGTCTAAATTTTCATCTTTATGAAACACAGATAAAATCTTCTCAGTCACAAAGATGTGTGAATGCACTAAATGACCAGCCTGTAACCCCTTCATGCTCAGGTCACATCCAATTGCAAAGACCTGTGTTGGATTGAACACAGCAGCTCAACAGCTCTGCTCACAGGAAAAAAGGAAGGCAGCAGCAACTGGCAAGATCAAAGCCTCTGAAACTATTCCCATCTTTCCAGTTTGTAGGAAAAGCAAAGAGGCACTGGCTTCTAACAGTCATGGAGACTTTTTCATAAAGAGACAGATCAATCATATTCTCTCCAGTAAATGACACCAGGGAAGTTGGGAGCTGGGGCTGCTGCAAACTCCACGTATTTTCTCAGACTCTTCTCAAGCTGTCTACGCTTAATTCCATTTGCTTACATGTACCTGGACCTTTTTCATGTGCCAGCTGGTATTTACTACCTGTGTGACACACTGTAGATAAACTGACACAGACTATGCCCTCTCAGCACTTCCACACAGATTACAGACACTTATTGCAAATAAACGAACAAAACCATGCTATGCAACTGATCCTCCTCTTCTTTAAGCACTGCATTTCTATGGAAGAGAATTGTAATAAAAATTATGAATAAATAAATAAATAAAACCACAGAGGGGATTAAAAAAATATTTCTCTCAATAGTTGCTCTATTTATTCAGTATTCTATTTCTAATAAGCTTTTTTACATACTGAACTGTGATGTAACTTCAGTTTCTGTCTCCATAATATTGTGTTTCCATAGTTCAGGCCAAATTTCTTTTGAGCTTAATTGGAGTCTTTGCTTAGCAAGAAAGTGGGGATTGGCCAAAGTCCTGAGTGATAGGAACTGCAGTATGCAGTGACCTCCAGTTCTGCTGCAGTACCTCATTCTTACTGCCCTGTGCAATCTTCTCCTCCCTTTAGCAGGAATGTTTTTAAACTTGAGCTCTTCATTTCCAGTTCCAGTGTTGAGGGACTAAATTTGAAAGAGCTTTGGCCTTCATTAGCAAATCATCAGTACTAACAAAACCACAAGCAACAAAAAAAGCACATCAGCATGCTTTTCAGCATGGCACTGGCTGATGTCTCCTCCTTCCCTGAGCTTTTTGTGTTTTGGGGATTTTTTGTTGTTGGTTCTTTAATCAGTGAAACTAGACTATTGAGCTTTGAGAAGGAAAAGAGCCGGTCCTTTCATTTTATAATTAGTGGAAATTCAGTAGGAGCATTAACAGCTGTCTCTTTCAAAGACACGCTCAGCATCATCTATGCACAAGTTAGAGCACAGACTGGGGAGAAATAGTAGCAGCAACATGTCTCACATCCACACTGGTGACACAGTGGCCATCGGTTCTAACTAAGGGACAGCCCCAGCTTGTCGTTTGGACAGGTTAATGGCTTTGTTTGGCTTTTTGCGAGAACATAACTTCATTTTTTTACTTTCTGATTAACAATGTGAAGGAGAGAATGCACGAGAGAAGCAGACAGAAAGACAGACAGAGTGTCCCACATGATGAGATCAATTAGGCAATCATTTTGGACATGTTCAGACAAAGAAGGTGGTCTCCTTGGAAACTGCAATCACATGCACACACACTCAGAATAACTTCTCCCACATTCTATTCTGTGCTCAGTACAACAAACTTGGATGTAAGCTCCGAGGAACAATCGCACATCCAGTGTTGACAGACTTGTCAGCATTTCCAATGCCACAGAACAGGCCCCCTGCCCTCCTTACCAACAAATTTATTGAAGACTGAAGTATTAAAAAGTGTATCAGAAAGATGACAAGGAGGGGCTAGACAGAGCTACAAATGTTTAAAGACAAAAATTACAACATTTTGGAAAGCAAAATGGTATAAAAATACCTCTTAAAATCTTGAAAGGCTTCAGAAAATTCTTAAACATAAAATCAAACAGTTGGAAAAAGTTACGTGCCCAAAATGAAATAGTAAGCTTATGACTGGGTCAAAGAAAAATACTTAGCAATTTTTTTTTCCAACTTGAAAAATAAAGGAAAAAAATTATATCCACATTTGCAAAAAAAATTTCTTCAGACCCTGCTGTTCTTATTTATCAAAGTATTTTACTACTGAGACAAAGAAAATTCCACCCCCTTCTGCAAGACTGAGATATGATCTTTAATGTTTTGAGCAATAAAGTCAGACATTACAAAAACAGACCTTAACTGTGTTAATTTTTGTACTGAGAAAAGATGGCCATTTGAAACAGAATAAAGAACGGTTAAAGTATTTTTTCAAGAAAGTACAATTATATAAGGTTAAACTCCTCCCAAATACAACGTTTCTGAGTCTTCTGTAATATCAGAAGACATCCTGGAGTTTTTACCGTATTGTACTCATTTCTATGTAAAACTCTCTCTCACTAGAGTGTAATACAGCTCAATTATTATGAGAGGGATATGGTACAGATTACTGAGACAAAACACAAGCTGGAACACAGTTTAATGTAACAATAGGTGAAATATCTGCCATTGTAATACAGCTTCGATTAACCTCAAAATGAACTTCACTTTTTCAGGCAAAAAGACAAAATTTTGTAATTGGAAGCTTTGAAATCAAGCAGTGCCAACATAAACAGTGAGGGAGCCAACTAACCCTGGAAGAGAAAAGATCAGTTACCAGAGCTCCCATTTCACCCTGTACAAAAGTTCCATATTAGAACTCCCTGGAACTCCTATGAGAAAAACTTGTGAATTAATGCAAAATAAGATGGTCTGACACACATATAGGACTGCAACTACCAGCAGAGCCCAAACCTGCTTGAGTAGCTCTGAACTCATCAGCTCATTGTTAACACTGTGACTAACAATGAAGGAAGATGAATTAGTCCCATACTCTGCACCAGTAATTACCCTGGCAAGGACATTTCTTTTTCAAATGGACCTCCAGATGCCATACTAAGTTTTTCCTTTGCTATCTGAAAGCAGATGCAAATTGCAGCTGAATAAATTATCACAAATGTTAAAAAAATTACAAAATATAGAGAAAACTGATCCGAATTGAAATTTTGAGCTAAAGCTATGCTTCACAATCAGTATGTCTAATGGAAAGGTTTATATAGGATTCTCTCCCCATTTTGCTTCCCAAGGGAAGCATTAAAAAGAAGGGAGCACACTTATCCTCTCCTTCTGCAGAACAGATTTTTGCAAAAGGCATGTGTTGCAATTTCTTTCTGAACCTTAGCCCAAGACTCCTTGTGAGCACATTTTTCTTGCAAGAAACTAAATCAAACTGCTCTACTACTCTAGAAATTCAACTTCATGACTTCACCTGCTGAGTTTTGCAACTACAACACATCCTGCCTCAAAACTGCAAGGGAACACAATTAAGAGCATCAATTCCTAAGTTCATAAAACTACAAAGAAAGCATTTTCATACAGGAAAAAAAAGGCCAAAGGTCCAGGTTTCCTACTGACTTCAGCAGGAGCCTTTTGGGATTTCTGAGATACCCTAGCCCGTGAGCCAGCCTTTGCCTATGACATCACAGTGCATATTATTTGTAATCTTGGAATTAGTACATGGCATTGCTGTGTAAGGATACACTGAAAGGGATTCTTGGATTGGCTTTACATAGCCAGCTCTGCCAGCAGAAGATAAAATTGCTTGGTGGATTTTGCAAATTAGAGCTCTGTGTGCTTTTAATAATGAAAAACTCAGAAGGTGAACTACTAAATTATTATTTTCAAAACTCATAATTGTAGGCATTTTATTCGTTTGCCCTGATTTCATGGAAACATTTTTCATATAGAATGGTGGAAATAAAATCTAGAAATTCTAGCACTCCTTTAAATCTCTCCAGTGCAGTTGGTCATGTGAAGGATTTGAGTTTTGCACAAGGGTGACCCACCCATTTCAGAGATGCCGTGATTCAATCTGCTACTCAGATCAGAAGTGCTTACAGATGAATCACCTGGGCAGCCAGATGTACTGAGGGCATTTTCAGCACTCTGCTGCCTTACATGAATACAGAAGGGGAACATTTTGAGTCCCAATCTTTGTGCAGGGATGATGCCACAGTTAAAACAAGTGTCTCCATCTCAGGGGCTGATGCAGCACTACGGAAGCTCTCTCTTCCATCACCTCTTAGATGGAAATCTGGGCTGCCAGGCTTTTTTACCCTTCCCATTCTCCTCTAAATGGCTGATTCACAGAGATGGAACCATGACATGGACACTGTGGTGGAATCACTGCTTTTTCTTAATCACAGACATACAGAGAAATGTGAAATGGCCTATTGGTGTTGCCAAAGAGTCAATCAGATGCTTTCTTGGACAACCCTCCTAGAGCTTATGATGAGTCACCTGGACATGGTTCACTGCTATCCTCTAGTACAAGCCTGCTAAGAACTTAGCAGCACTGGTCGAGGCAACCTGATCAGGTTGCTTTCTGCTGCTTTCATTTTCTTGGACAGAAAAAAAATCAAGGATATCTTGATTTATGTCCAAAATGTATTTTGTGTTGCTTCCCAGATAAGGAAAATTGAAGGTGCCTAATTCCGGATTGCTGAGATTATGGTCACTGAAGGCAATGGGAAAAAACCCCAAATTCCATGTTTCAGTGAGCACTGGATCAGGCAAAGAGACCTTCTAAAGTGGCATATCAAACCAGAAATACATGAGGGGCAATTTTTATTGTAAAAAGATAAGCTGCAAGTTAAATAACACACTGTCAGCTTTTAGTTACAGAAAGCCACTTAACAATGCACTTGAACAGACAAAGAGATGGGAGCTGAATTCCAGAAGAGGTGTTCTTCTTTCCTTTTAAAGATCTCTTGGTTTGAAAAGACAGATGTCTGCTAAGGAAGGCAGAAACCTCCCTTGAAATGGAAAAATTTAACCTCCCCACCCCCAAATTATTACAATCTTGACATCAATGGGCTCTCAGGCAAATATATGGGAATAGGAATAACAGTTCTTTACTAGGAAAATTAAAATAAAAATGCAGTAGTACAGAAAAAAACAAAACTAAACACTGACAGAGTCAGAATACAGCCTGACACCCTGTCAGGTCAGGGTGCTGGTAACAGTCTGATTAAATGGTGGCTGCAGTCCTGCTGGAGTGACAGATGTGGTCCTGTTAAAGCAGTGATCCTGTAGAAGGGTGTCTGTTTCTTCTGAAGGTCCAGTGATGTAGATGAGTCTGATCTTTCTTCTGGGAATCCAATGGAGAAAGGCTGCCTGTGGTGTTCCAAGTCTCAGATTACATCCAGGTAGGAATGCTTGGCTCCTCCCCCTGGGTGGAGCATCTTCCAATGGTGATGTAATTGTATCAGTCATGCAGTGAGACTCAATGGCCCATTAACAGAAGATATCCCCCAGTTATGAGGGATGGGTCATAGAAGAGATAAAGAACACTGCCCCACCTTGTTTCAACAGATGGTAATAGAATACATACTTTTTTAGTTACATCTTGCATTGCAATCCAAGACAAAAGATAGAGCAGAAAATACCCCTAAAATTAAGGAAAGCACATCTGAACTAAACAAAATTCTATACACATTACAAAATTTTAGAATCATCACAGCAATCTCACATGCAAAACATACTGGTATTTTCCATTCTGCATTGGCAAAAGGGCAATTTTTGCCACATTTTTCCATAAATAAAAATTATATATACATATATATATGAATTTTTAAATTTAGAAATACTTAAAATTACTAAAATATGCAGATTTTGAAATAGAAGCACAAGTTAAAATACACAAATCAGGAGAGCAATTCAGGGAGGGAGGAAGAGAGGAAGGGAGGGATGCTCTTTGGCCTCACTCTAAGATGGGATCCATTTTTCTCCCCTGTGAGAAAGTTGCTGAAGCTTTGAAGGCATGGATTTGTGTTGAACATGCCCTGTGGTGTAGAAACAGGGTCCAGATTTAAGCCCTCTGCCATATGAATCTCTTTGTTACAGCATTCTTGGTAAGCTTATGTATTACACAACAGCTCAGGAGGTTTCAGGCAACATCTCCCCAGCACAGAGAAAGAATGATAGAGTTCCTTTCCAGCTGTGTACAGCTGTGCACATTTCAACCAGTTATTACAGAATCAAAGTATAACTGAGTTTGGACGGGATCTCAGGAGGTCTCAACTCCCATCTCTTGCAGGGAGATGCAGGGACAGCTACTAGTTTAGACGAGGTTGCCTACAGCTTCATCCAAGTGGGTCTTGAAATCCTTCAAATGTGGGGATTCCACAACCACTTTGAGCAATCTATTCCATTGCTTGCTTGACTGTACTCATGAAAGATTTCCTCCTAACATCCAGTCTAAACCTCTTGTTTCAATTTATGTTCATTGTCTCTATCCTCTCATTTTTCACTGCTGGGACTCTATCATCTCAATAACCTCCTTTGGAAACTGGCAGGCCGTTATTAAATCCCCCTTTCTTCTAAAGCTTTCTCTTGTCTGAGGTTAACAGAACCAGCTCTCTCAGCTTATCCTCCTAAAAAAGCTGTATCCCCCTGACCATTGTGGTGGCCCTTTGCTGAAAGCTCTAGAGTTTATCAATGCCTTTCTCATACTGAAAGGCCCTAAACTGCCTGGAGCTTTCTAGATGAGGTTTGAAGAACTGTATGTAAGAGGAATAATCTCTGGCCTCAGCCTCCTAACTGTGCTCCTGTCAGTGCAGTCTATGTCATAGCAGCCCAGGATGCTGCTGGCCATTATCAGTGCCATGGCACTGGGCTGGCTCCTGCTCAGCTCTCTGCCAACACCCCAGGGCTGTCCCTGCACAGCTGCTCCCCAGCCTTCACCATTGTTAGAAGGATTCTTCCCTCCCAGGCACGTGACATTGTATTTATTCCTGCAGAATTTTGTAGGGCTCCTGCTGGGCCATCCCTCCATCCTATCTGGGTCCTTCTGAACAGCAGCCCTGTCCTCAGGGCTATCAGTTGATCTCTCCAATCTCTATAAACTTCATGAGCATGCCTCTAGTCACCTCCTCCAGGGCACTGCTGAAAGTGTCCTACAGGACAAAAAAAAATCCTTTGGTATTCCCACCGTCATGGACCTCAGTTAGAGTAGAGCCATTAATCACTATCCTCTAAGTCAGACCAGCTAACCACTAATTATGCATTTATTTGCCCACCCATCCAAATTCTAAATTGGACACAAGAATATTCGTAGACCTTGTCCAAAAAGTCTTGCTGAAATTAAGATAAATGACATCTACTCTCCCTCATCCACAGCCTCATCCAGCTGTTTTATTCTAGAAGGCAGAGTATAACCTTGCTTAATCTGTACTGATTGTTTCCAGCCATCATTTCCTCCCTCCAAACAGTGTCTTTATGTTTATTATTTACTCAGTGGCCCATATCCACAAGTATGCAGTACCAGCCCAGGCTTTGTCACTGAACCAGCACAGAGGCTGCCATCAAAAAAATACTCTCAGCTCTCAAGCAGAGCCTGCTCACCTACACTGTGCAAAGCTCTGCTGCTCTGCATTTGCCATGACATTCAGCCCCAGCCACAAAGGAGAGTGTGTGCATGTATTGACAGATGTGTATGTAAAGATAAACCATCCAGTTGCTTTTCACTCTCACTTCTCAAAATTCAGTATTCACTCATGAGCCTTTCAGACTGCAGTCAGTTCTGCTTAGGTGAGGTATTTTAAAGATAGCACTGCACTATGAATCTAAGTGGAAAAAAAATAAAGGCAAATAAACCATTTCCTATTGCTTTCAAACCACTAAATATTAACTGACTCTAACATGTATATACTAAGGACTACAATACACTGCAACTCTGAGGAAAATATTCCATTACATATGATGTTAACTACCAATGTGAATGTATGTGGTGGTCCTGCTACAGAATTACAGATGAATAGTGAAATCTCTCAAAACAAAAACTCATGGCAACAAAATGTACATGCTTTTAGAATGATTTCTATATAAAATCATGCATTTATTTAATCCAAATTAATTTCTACAGCCTTTTTCCACAGAGGCATATTTCCTGGCATGAAAAGTAACACACTCAACCTTCTTTTAGCAAGGCTAATACCTGTATGCTCTTGAGACTACATTCGTATTTCTGCTGGTAGGTGCTGTATACATTTGTAATAGAGACCATCTGATAGGTGTTTTCCAAGACTGCTTCTTCCACATGAACAGAAATAAATTCTCAGCATCTGGATGTCATGGCATGAAGATGGTAATTGAAACCCTTGCTCAGTACAGTGAACTATCTAGAGGCAGCACAACATAACGGACATTTTCAGCAGAAGCATGAAATTCCACAGGCTCCTGCAGCACATCTGACCAGGATAAGAGCTGCTGCCAGAAAGGACAAACGGACCATACAATGGGCAACACAGTATAAAGCCAGGGAAAGCTGACCTTACTAAACACACAAAGCTTTTCCAAATGTCTGACACTATCAGTATGCTCTGAGTTGACTTTTTTCCAGTTTAAATTTATAAAATCACTGTTGCATTGATAAACAAGTAAAATAATTCATGCTCCTACCAGTACCACCCTTAATTACTGGGGAAATTAGGACTACTTTTTGGGACATTCACTGTGGTATCTGCTCTCCTGACTTGAAGGAAACAATATCTGAGAGAGAATTGTCTTGAAGTCCCATTTTAAATCACAGTCAAAGTAATGCAATTATTTATAATCAGGTAAAGGTTAATTAATTTTGATGCTGCAAACCTACCAAAAACTGACGTGAACCTAATTTTAGCTTTCTACCTTATCTTCCTTTTCTCCTATGCATAACCCTATTTTAAAATACACTGGGGACACTAGCTGCATCGTGATTAATAGCTGTGGTTTAATATTTTGGATTGCCTTTTCACTTAAATGAAAAAAATAGTGCATGGTTGATACATAACATAAAGGAGTTTTATGACATGACTGAAAGAGTTACTACAGAATCTAAATGAGATATAGCAGTATATGTTGCTGTATATACCCTGTTTTTCCAAAAGCTTTTTTTTAAACAAAAGTTTTATTAAATTCCACTTACATCAGTGAGAAATCAACTTCAGACAAAGTTATACTTAGAAAAATGTGTACTATTTAAACTATTGTTTTATCAGAAGTCCTCCTCTGTGGTACCGTAGGTGTGTTTACATTCCCGTCATAAAAAATTTGCTACAGGAAGATCTGGAAACAAATTACATAAGACAGTATTCTCTGACTATCAATTTAAGCAAATTTAAACATTACTATTTGACAAAAATGCCTTTCTAAAGCTTGATTGCCAACAGATTCCAGGAAAAAAGTTATTTCATAAATAACATCAAACATTTCAATTTGTAAGAGCTGAAAGCATGTTTACTGTCTGAGAAACTTCCAAATGGGAAAGGAAAAGAGGAAATAAAAACATCTGATTGATAAAGAATGGTGGGCTTTAGGTTGCTTTTTAATGCCAAATTTAATAGAAGCCCTTCTATTTTCCTGAAATCAGAGAATTTCAACCACCAAGATTTTTCCTATATACACACGCGCACATACGTGCGCCATTCCAATGTGGAGAAAGTTCCTGACATCCTAAATTGCTCAAGTCTCTTCATGGAGAGCCCCTCTGATCAAAATGTCAAAGAAAACTGCAGTAACATCTTCCCAGCTCTGCTGAGAAAAAGTGAGACAATTTAAACCAGAGTGCAAGAGACCAGCTTACAAAGAACCTATTCTACTAAAGTTTGCTGCACATCACACAGTGCTCTCCATGTCAAAAGTTTAGCATGACAGCCAGGGGCTTATTGCAGACAACAGTTCTGAAGTCAAACAGCCCTTAAACTCCTCTAATTGTAGGCACATTTCCTATTTGTAGAACTGGTCATGAGTAACTGGCATTTTTACTCCTTTCTAAAGCCAAAAGTAATATGGTCAGAAGATGGTCATAGGCAAAACAGGCAAGTGAAAGGCACAGTGGGAACTTCCCTCCAGCAGCACTAGAAGAGCAGCCAGGCAGCAGAGCAGTGTGCAGGAGAAAAAGCAGCAAGGCTGGAAGCAATGCTACAGGTGGCATCAAACCCATACCCACTTAGTAACTACAGTTACACAGTGTAAGGTTAAGAAATATTTTGTCCCTCTCTCAGGACCACAGTTTCTCCTGCTGGTGCAGGTCTTTGTTCTTACCTACTGGCACACAGCAGGATTCTTCACCAAAACAGAGCTGCTCTACTGAAAACTGATGTGATGCCCCATCACTGTGAGATGCATCAGCTCCATCTCAGGGACTGTAAATGCTTCTGACCACACTCACAGCAGGGCCACTGAGTGGGAAACACACTGAAATGAGTTTTCAGCTTTCACCCATTGCTACACAGAATCTCTTTCACACACAGGAAAAGGCAAGACATTGTTTTACTCCTAGGACATTGCAGCACTCCTTGCTTGTCCTGACAAGGCCACATCTTTCCAGAAAACTGTATGACACAACTGAAAGGATTATGGTTTCAGCTTTGGAGGGATTTTGTATTGAGATATGGCTTCAGCCTCACAGAAGAGGTTAATGAGGTGGACAAATCGTAACCTCTATACAGCCCTAAGACACCACTTTTAACCATAAGATGCTTGGCATTTAAGTAAACTTCCCAGTGACTCAGTTAAAAGGTTTGTCCCCCCAAGTCATCCACACTAAAAAGAGAACCATCCAGGCCATCTTCACTTCAACTGAGCATTGGCACTGTTCTCACAATCACAGATGTGGACCACAAGCAGCAATTTGCTTTGTGTCTTTATTTATTACCAGTGCTGCTTAAAAATCCAACGCTTAGCTTGTGTCCAACTATAACTGCTGAAGTTAACTCACATGGTTAATTTCTAACATAACAATGACTGTTATACTTCCCCCTCAAGTGCCAATAGAGGCTTTAGTACAAAAGATACGGACAGATTAAAATGACACACAGGATTAAACAGTTTACAAACACAAGGTAAATTGATCTGGAAATCCTTGTAACTGCTGGTGTATACTTAGAAACACTTGTAAGAGCAAATGTTGAATGCAGGTCTAGTGACAGTCATTTTTGCTCATGTGGAGACATGTAATACTGTAATTTCATCCTAAACTGCCTGAGAATTTCTAGCCATGAGGTTCCAATGAGTATAAACTAGTTATTAAAGTTATTAAAAAACCCTCTCCCCTTTTGAGACAGCTCAAATACTGGCTTCACTTAGTGCCTCTCACCTGGCAATGGCTACCACAAAGAACTGACTGGATATTTTTGAAAACTGGAACTGTAAAATTTTCATTTTGGGAGAAAAAGTGTGTAAGTATAGAGAGGTCAGCTGGTTTCTCACTGATCTGAATTTAAGCCTCCTCTTACTGCGAACATATATCAGGTAGTGACATACATCATCAGCCTGAATCAAAATGAAGAATTCTCTAATATACACATTTACAATCACAACCTTTGAAAGCACAGGAAAATTTTAAATCCCATAGCTCTCAGTTTAACTTAAAATTTCCTTGCTGGTTTCCTACACCCTGTATATGCTGCACATAAAGGTACCTAAACATGTGTTTGCTTGCCAGCTGTTCTGTATTCAAACCTTGTAAGGCACAATACAATATAAGGAACCCCACCAATATGTATTTTGAATGCCATCCCACACTGGAAACAATTTTCTGTCTCAGAAATGCATTCTAATTTCCTCTTAGTATCACAGAATCATACATACCTACACAAATATCAGTGAAGAACTGAACAATTTTTTCTTTCACCCTTTATTATCATACCTTTAGTATAATGCTTCCCTCACATCTCTGTGAATAACGTAAATCAATTCCACAAAGAATATTCACTCAAAGACTTACTGGAAAAAGGAAATAGGAAACAATTTGCGGATTGCAGAATGCACAGGATGACACCTAGAACTCTCTGACAAACATGAACCTTAAGATTACCACTTCATTTCCTGCACTGAACAGAGTAAAATAACCATGGAATAAATTAAAGACATTTTGTTTTTAAAAACATAGCCCATTTGATGAGGTATTGCAAAATCACAACTCATTTTTCTCTTATCTTTAAATATGGTATTTAACTGAGTAATTGTTTAAGTCACGTAGGCCACATGTGGATGTGGAGCTGAATTGACTTTTGTGTTGGTTAAATTACAAATAGCCCCACACAAACACTGCTTTACTAGAGCAACAGAAGTACAGACTCCACTTCTGAGGGGAGAAAAAAAAGAAAAAATGGAAAACCCTTGCTTCCTGTTATATTTCATATTATCTTTCAAAAGTTCAGCAGCAAAGAGCTACCATGAAACAAGCAAGAGTATTTAATGAGATAGCAACTGGCAAATAACACATTTCATGGGACAAGTTGCACTTTTTCTCCAAGCTAGTCAATAAATTATATTTAATGCATGAAAAGTACCACCTACAGCTCTTTAAATAAATATTAAATGACAGGTAAAAAGAAGGAATGTATTAATTTGGAGAAAACCTCACTGCTTATGCCTCAGAAATTACTTTAAAAACTAAACTAATTGGAGTCAAAGGGCCAAAGAGAGTTTCTTCACCTCAAAGGTGAGGGAAATTTGATGAACTAGTATTTGTATGAAAACTATCTTACACTGGTTTCTCTAACTGCAATTGCAAGCTGATTTCAAATAGACTAAAACCAATAAAAATACCTGTTCCTAAAATTAAAAAAATTCTAATTTAGTATCTGCGAGACTTTTTATTTAAATGTCCAACAAGATTGTTCTGCCTGTATTTCGGCATCAAAATCTCTTCTGGTAACAGTGTCATTGAACAACATCCTTAGCTGCATTCTTCCTCCTTTACACCCAAGCACCCACATCTACTGCCCTGGTTTCTGTTAATCTACATATAAATGGTTCACAGCTGTAGCTTTGCATGCTTTCCCTGCAGTCTTCCTTCAGTTCCATATTATAGATATAGCACATCACTTAATGCCTGTCCTATGTATCACCTGAATGCTCATGTCACTCTCCATGGCAAAGAACAACTCTGTTCCAAGCTCACTAACATCAACATTCCTCTCTTCCAGTGATGCCACCAAACTACCATTTCAATCCCACATTTGATACCTTCTCCCTGCATATAATGCATCTCAGTAATCTGGTTTCTTTTCTAGGCTTCTTCATGCATTTCCAGGTTTAAATTTATGCTTTACCAGCTAAAATACAGGCCTGCATTTTGTCAAGGAGCTCTTTAGGAAATCATGGCACTGTGTCTCAGCTCCTGCACCACAATCCCTTTGCACATGGCAGCAAAAGGGTTTCTTTCCTTCCCCTTCCACAAGCCAGATTTCAGTCCTTCCTGTCCCATCTTCTGGCCCAAAGTACATTTAGTGTTGGCTTCAAGCCACTGAATAAATTCACCACAGGGTAAAGACCATCTTTAATCAAAATCTTTATTCTTAAAACTACTACCTTGAATTTTCTGCTTGTCTTTTATTATTATTACTACATCCATGTAAAATAGAAAACAAAACTATGCCTGTTTTTTTTTTTTCCCTAGCAATGTTCCTGTTCCTATATTAATTTGTAAGGTATCTTTATTGGCATTCCTACTTGCAGCTCTAACAAATCCATTGCTATTTGCATCTCTACAAGATAATTTTTATGTACTTTTATTTTTTGTTTTTCTAAATGCTGATTCTCTTAGGTTCTCTTGCTCTTCAAGCTGAGCACTGAAAAAATCTGCCAAACAAGAATGAACCTGTCCCTGGATAAATTATTCTTGCAGCTTTAGAGGCTGTATTCAGAAACTTTTCCTTTTAGCTGAGCAAATGATTCTGCCCCTGGGAAGGTGTGGTCATCAGCATTCACATAATATTAGCATTCAACACATCCCTGAGTGATCTCATCTTTCTACAACCCCAGGGTATCACTGTTTCTCCGCTTTTGCAGTACACTCTCTCTCTGATTTGGCACTGCAGGCATTACTGTGTTAGCCAGGAGTTTAAACCTTTGCAAATCTTGTACCTATGTACAGAAAAAATGGTCCGTACATATGGTCATACTCTGTGTGAAAGCAGTCACAGAGGTGTTCAGCTTCTATACATTCTCATGGATATAAAGCTGAGCTCAAGCAAAAGATTTGATGGACTCTGTGCCTGGCTTGATTGGTTTGGAAAATAAGAACAGGCAGTTTTACTTTATCTGAAGAAGTGTTTACCATGGACTCCCTTGTTACAGATTTCTTTCACCCAAACATCTGTACTGACTATTGAAAACCATCAACAAATGTCCAGCTAAGATCAAAAGAAATCTATTAGATGGGGTCCAAAGTAACAAATGCTCATCTTCAGAAGTCAGTGCATGCGAGACAGACTCACACAGCCATGCCAGCTACATGAAGATCTATGCACTTTTTTAGCACTATTTGCGTTGTAAAAATTTGCATGGGATCTCCAGACTCATAGTTCATGCTGCTCACTTCTAAAGTCAAATGTAACACTTGATTTGACATTAGATTGTTCATGTCACAGAAATCATTCATGCCAGGAAGAGCAGAAGCCAGAATATGAGATGCTGATCACTGCAGTAGCAGCAGCCTTGCTTTGTGAGGTTTATCCACATGGTTTCTAACTACAGAAATATCAAGGAGTTCCATGAACAAGGTGCGCCATCACTGTGCCTATGTAATACAGCACCACTGATACGGTTAAAGATACGGGAAAATGCCCATCAACACCCTGAAAACCACACTGAGAGATGCTGATGTAGAACTCCTCATCAGCTCAATCACAATATGCCTATCCTGTGCTGTCTATGCAAATACTAAACAATGAATGACTTTGCTTTCAAAATATCAGTGGGTTTGTTTCTTAAATTACCTAATTAATAGCAAGTGATCATAAGTTCTGTCATTTTTCTCAACAAAAAATCTGGGCCATGATCACCTGAATTTTAAGTTCACTCATGATTCTAGAGAGCTTTAACAACGCTGGCTGGAATTCTGTTTTGGTTCATTGTATGGTAAATATTACATATTTGGTTCAAGTTATGGTTTATTCAACATATATCCTATTTGTAGTTAGGAGTTTGAAACAAGTTCCCAAAGCACTGTAGGCAGCATTTCACACATCTGTCTGGGGGATGTGTGCCTTTGTAAGAGATTTGTCTGATTTGCACTTACACTGTGGAACTTTATTGAACCTTTGATGTCCTTCATCAGATTTAACCCAATTTCAACATGTTTAACATTGAGGGGATTCCCTGAATCCAACCTGTAGATAACTCTTTCCAGGACTATTTTATTATTTCCAGGGTAGCATATAAGAAAGAGGAAAGGGATGATAAAGACAAAGACATCTGCAAAGCACCTGTTAATGTTATGCTGCTATTTGCATTACCTTTTAAGTCCAGTTGTAGCCCTGGAAAACAGACTGAAGCTTTACTGCTGCAAACCTGTGAAGGCAGTGGTACAGAAACTATACTGCCTTGTCAAAACCACCCATTTCTTCCAAGGTTTCAGCAAATACAGAATAGGATTTACTGTCATAAGGTGACCTAGACTAAACACAAACTAATGGAAAACATACAGGAAAACTTACAAGCCTCCTACAAAGAGCAAATTTCTAAACTTTAAGAGAGACAAACATCACCAACACATAGGTGGCCTGGAAGTACAGATTTAATTAACATGCCTGCAAACTTCTTTTCCCCAAAGGCCCAAGATGAAAAGCATGCCTACAGATTCAGCTTGACCCTAAAGAAGCCTGTATGAATGTAGTACAAAAGCAAAGTTAGGTTCAGTGCCTAATCCTGGTCCTTTGCCAGACAATTAAAGAGACAACAAAAAACCCCACCACATTTAGTAAAGCAACAGTCTTGCAGGATGAAAATGAGCAACATTCGTTTTCTCTGCTATACATTTCATAATACTTTATAAGTGTCAGGGAACAGCCAGGTCCCATGGTTTTGTCAGGTAACACATCTGCCGTGAAGTCCTCATTAGGGAGGGGTGGTACTGCTGCTTGCTGATGCCTATCCCTATCAGGACACCTGCCAGCCAGGCATGTATGAAAGATGCAGCATTTTCTAAACTTCTAAACCCTTTTTTTTGTTACTCAAAAGATAAGTAGGAATAAATCCAGGTATTGAAACAGTATTGATTTTTTTTTTCTGAAATGTGAGTTTTGCAATTAGCAGCTAGACAGCACTTAGACTGGCATGAGTTACCAGTAGCGTAAGGAACAGCCCCTTCCTGACACCACCTTGCACTGGCTTTAGAATTCACTAAAAACTAGGCTCAGGTCTGTGCCAACAGGGGCAGCTGGGTGAGGAAAACAAAGGTGCCCTTCAGATCTGAACTTGGCAAAACAGTGAGCAGAAGAGCTCCAATAAGTTCCTACAAAAAGGACAGATGGTCTTAAAGCCCACAAGCTTTAACTTTGGCAGAATAAATATTCTCAAGCATGGTTTAGGAGAGAGATTGCATGGACTTAAATTGTGCTAGAGTGCACACTTACAATTTAAAGACATGGGATGGAGATCTAGTGTCTGAGTCACCCACATCACAGCCCCACTTTGTTTACTAGGATAAATAAAGCATTTTTTTTCCAGACGCATTTGGATATTGGTGCCTGACTCTTCAGCAGAAGAGAGGAGGTTGATGTTGGAGAACCAGCAGTGAGAGTTTCAGACACACAGCAGAATGCAAAAAGACCTCAGAAAATCATACACAGTCTTCTCTGTCAAAGCCTGATGGAGGTTACAGGCTCTGTGAAGTCTCAGAGAAGTGGAAAGAGAAGAGTATTCTTCTAGGGAATCTCAAAGCAATTCAGGGGACAGTATGTGCATGTACACCCAATTTCAAGAGAAAATTACTTCTTGGCCATGGCTGCTACTCTGTTCTTTCTTGCCTGAGGTAAATGTTCTGAGATGTGCAAAACACCCCATGAGTTTTCTCAGGTGAAAACAGAGCTTTTTTTTCCTTGTTCAGAAGGTGAAGTGCTTACAGGGGATGTACAAGTGCCTGTCACAGGGTAAATACCATCTCTTAATTTCAGAAAAGCCTAATGGATACTCCCAGTCAGTGGAGCAGGAAAGAAGAGCCTGCTACCCATCTCCCTGTAAAGTATCTACCTGTGTCTGTTCAGATGTGATGGCTGAGTACCAAAGAACAGGTGAGTATATAAAAATAAGTATCTTTGTATTCAGCACATTGGATACTAAAGCATTGCTGAGTCACAGCTGCTTGCTCTAAAACAAAATAAACTCCCAAAGTTTAATGACTTACCAGAATTTCAACAGTAAGGCTGTGAAAGCACTTGAACCGTGTCCTTCTGGGCACATCAGCCACAAACAGAAAACTGAATTCCTACTGGGAATTCTTATGGTGAGTGCAGTGGTGAAAGCGCATGCAGTGGTTTTCACACTGAACCCTTCTCTGACCTGTAAGGAAGGCAATCTGTAAGTCTTTCAGAGAAGGAAAAGTGGATAGACACAGGAAAAAGAACAAATTAAACACACAGTTCCCAGGATGCCCTGTTTAGCCATTATTTACACTATTAAAACACCTTGGAAAGAATTGGTACTCTCCTGCATGGTAGAGAAACAGCCTTGTAGATACTGCCTTTCTTCAGAACAGCAGCTGGAGTCTCAGAAAAAGGAATATCCTCAGCTTTTAAGCTGATATTTTACTGAAAGAAAAACAGTCACAGGGACTGCACTGAATAACCAGATTTCTGACTCCAATTGCAGATTTCTAAGGCTACCAAGAGGTACAAAACTTGCCTTATGACCTTGATTGGAGCAAAATGCTACATACCCATACTGATTCTAGAATGAGAAATTCTAAAGCAAATGAATAATCTGCCCAGATATTTTACCCAGGAAAGAAAATAATCAATGACAGACTGTGGCAGAAGATTGTGGGTTACAATTTAAGTGGCAGTAGTACTGCCACAAATGATCAGAGCCACGCAACCCTGGATGAAACAGAGAGCTCTTGGAATCACAGGTTACTTCTGGTTTCAGCAGCTACAGAGTCATGAGACTCCATAACCCAGTAGAGAGAAAGAGAGAGAAAGAGAGGGAAAGAGAGGGAAAGAGAGGAAAAGAGAGAGAAAGAGAGGGAAAGAGAGGGTTTGCCATGGTTCTTACTGTTTTCTTTGGAATACAGTGAAATTTTGCCTTTGTAAAGTAAAATATCCATACTAGTTGAGAGGATTTTTTTTCTTTTTGGCCCTTTCAAAGGGATATAAATGGTGGAGCTTTCTCATTCCTTTCAAGAAGAAAAAGACAAAACCAATACCAAAAAAAACCCAAACAAAAAACCCCACAAACAAGCAAACACATACAAAACCAAACCAAACCAACAAACAACCCAACAAAAACAAACAAAAACCCCACCTTCCCACAAAATGATTTAGTACTGAATTTAATGAGCAGAATTGCAATCTCAGTTCTACTCTTAAACAATTTAAAATGTGAGTAATACTAGATCTGCCTTAATGTATTTTGCTTTACACCTATTAAACCTTACCCATGGGAAGCATCTCTCAACCCACCTGGAAGTATGGAATTTATTGCTTAGTGCCCTGGAGTCACTTCTATGGATTTACATGATCTCCATATCTGCTCAGCTGCTTTGACACCACCAATGAATGGACTGAGTCAGATTGATTTTTGTAAGGATTTTTGTAATCCCGATGTATTTTTTTGCTGAAGAAACAGGATACATGCAATCCATCCGCTAAAACTCTTAAATAAAAAGTTATTTTGACTCTTCTTCCCATAATGTTAAAAAGGTGACAGAAAAAATAATGACTTATAGAAGGAAACCTTGCATGCACCTTACTTGTTCCCAGCCTTACCTTTTCTCCCAACAGACATGTCTCACACCTTTTCCCCTTTATTCAAACAACTAATTCCTTTGGTTTACTGGTACTGAATTACGAAAGTGCCATTGCATGAAATGCAAAGAGAAGCATAAACCAAATGAATATACATATACATTACATTCAGGCTGATGTAATAAAAAAATAGACATTCTCTTTTCCAGTTTGCCTGTTCACTTTGGTGGCATACAAAAAGCCAAGTGATCAAATGTGGTAAATAATGATGGTAAAAAATGTTAAAAAAATTGATGGGTTGCCATTAAATTATTCAATTATATTACATGATATAAGCACTTAAATTTTCATGGTCTCTGTCTAATTCCAACAGGTTCCTGCTATTGAAAAGGACAGAAGGTACAAGTGGTTCACCTAAGAATGGTGCCATTTCTTCAGTAAGAAATTTCATGGATGTTCAAGGCTGTAAATATAGCAGATATTTACAGGAAGCATAGGAAAACAGACAAGGTAACAGGGACATGAGATCTAACTCTTAGATATTGGAAACAGTGCGCCCCTGCATCTTTACTTCTTTGTCAGTGTACATTTTTCACTGCAACATTACAATCCAAATAATATTTCAGAGAAAATAAGTATTATCATATGGAAAAATCAGCGAGCTTTAAAGAATTAGTTATGTTTTTTTTTCAATCCATGTACTTCAATATTAGATTTAAGTGACAGAAGCACAATGAAAATGAGATGCCCATGTATTTGCAGTAAATAACCATGTAAAACCTAATCCAACTCCTGTTGATGTCAGTGAATAATTTTCTTTTCTGTTCCTTGGGACTAGGATGAAAACAGGCTTGTCTATGCTCCCAGTTCTACCAATCACTTAAGGTGTCCTTGGAACAATATTAGCAAAATTTCTAAAAATGTCTACTGAAATGGTTTTGCTGAGGTTAAAATTATCTTTATTGTGTTTAGCTTATATCAAGTAAATTAACTAAGCTAATATTGAAAAAAAAAACCCCATTAACATAAGACCAAACACACAGAGTATTAACCTATTTGTTTTGTTTTGTCATGTAATTACACTGGACTAGCAATTTTGATAAACATTCTTTTGTGGACACTTTTTAGACCAAAGCAAAAGCGGTCTGCCGGAAACTGAGAGACCAGTGTTTCACAACACCACATGATGTGACCAGACCATTTTGATGTCAGTGCAACAGTTACTGCAAAAAATTGAAGCTAGAATGATTCAACAAATTAAAAGTTGTTTGGAAGTGAAGACTACAACAATTATCAGCTAACAGCAATGCAACACTTTCTTATTCCAAATACAAAGAATTTGATTCTCACACAAGTTCCCAATGAAAAATAAGAATGGAAATGAAAGAAAGAAGCTTGAAACCTTTAGCAGTTTCTGGGAAGGAAAAATCCTTCTCATGGAACAGAGTACAGGACAACAGAGCAATTACATTTTAACAGAAATGCCACTACTCTGGAAGCAAATTTCCAACTGTGACTATCAGCCCGTATCTTTGAGCATCTAGATCACTGTACTAGTGCCTCTAGAAGAAAAGCCAAGGTGTGAAAAGAGCAGAAGTCAATAATATAGTTACAAAGCTAATCTGACTTACCAAGTCTAATATTCAAAAAGGGGGAAAAATTAAATCTTTGTTCAGAAAAGCTTTATTGTCCTGTGGCTTTTACTATTCTGGTACATACAAATACATATTTAATCAAGGCACAAGACTTCACTGCACTCTCAAAAACCAGGATGGATACCCTGACAAGTTGTCACATAGAGTAAGCTAAAAATCCAGATTTAAAAGCCTAAATTCTTTGAATTTTTTTTTCAGACTGTATCTGCTCAAATCTTATTCAGCTTCCTGCTATCCCTTGCTCCTTGTCTAATGGTACAAGGGGCAAGCCCACTGAAATGAAATTTTACACCCAAATAAAAACCCTGACATAATAGGCACACATGTTTTTTATTTCTCCTCTAATGCTGGTATACTTTTTATTCTCAGATTTGTAAGCAGATCATTTTGATATCAGTCATCAGTGAAGAAACCCCCCAAGTTATTTTCAGGAACATAGACAAAAACTTCTTGCTTAATTTCTTCCTCTTGAGTCAAGTCTGTTGGTCCTCTACTGACTTCTGCTTCCTACAAAGCAAAACCAAAAGCTCCCAAGTATACTGAATCACTGTAATTGTTCAGGAGTTAGACAGTTTAGCTATTTAGTGGTCTGGTGATCTATTTTGCCATTGGAATCCCTGAATGGCTTTGTTTTTTCTCCTTCTCTGCTTGCCATATAAATAGGCCTTCTGTCTACCCAGCAGCCACCATGTAATGCTGGTGTCTTGTTTACTGCAGTCATAACCCCTGTTTCACAGTGACCTTGCAGTAATAACAGCTTTTGTTTTCACGTGAGATTAGCTGACATAAAGTGACTCTAGCAAAGTATTTCTTTGTTGCATTTTTTGATGAAAAAAACTACATGTGGAATGTTTTTAAGGACTTCAGTTACAGAAGGCTTTGAATTGGCTGTTTGGCTTTATTGTTTTAATTTGGGGGGTAGACAGACATGAGTAAATTAGTTCTGACAAAACCTTTGATGAATGTTTAATTAGATAATACACATTCAGACTTATAATGAAAAGTGTACCAGGATTCTCCAGATGTGATGGCCATTTTCCATACTATTATAATGCTCTTTTCTAGTCTTAAATCCCCCTAATTCTCTGTCCTCATTCTCCTTGACCATTCCCAATGTCAAAGTCAGTATCAGTTAAAAGAGAACAGCTTCTGCTCTTCACCCAAAATCAGTTCTAAGTGTAAAACAGTCCTTATGAGCTACTGAAGGCTACTGCCAATCTTTTATCTGCCAATCTTCTATTGCTCATTTCCACTTTCTTTTTCCTCTTGTCTTCTGGGCAGTACAAAGGAGGAGAAGTATTTCGGCTGACTGGCTCATTTGGCAGGTACTTCAGCTGAGTAAGTACTATCTCTTTGCCTGGCAGAAAGCAGGGTTGAAGGATACTAGCATGATATCAAGGCAAATGCATGATTGTTCCATAAAGAAAGTGCTCTGGCCCCTGGCACAACACACAAGACAAAAGGAGAAGGGAATATGCACCTAGTAAGATTACAGTTACCAAAAAAAGAGCTACTTGGAAAGCCAGAAATATCACCTATTAAAAGCAAACCAGTTTGCCTTAAAAAGCAAACCAGTTCCAGCAAGTGAATCCATGACCACAGGTTTCTGTTTATGCTATAGTTTGCATATTTTATCACTCATTGGTCATTTGCATGCTCATTTGTCACTATATTGTCACAGTATAGCTGGTCTGAACTGGACAAAGGAAATCTGGCCATAACACAAATGCAATTTGGCTGGCCTAGTTCATTCCAAAACAAGTTCCCAGGTAAGTTACAGAGGACCCTCAGCCAACCCCATTCGAGTTTAGATGCAAGCACACCACTGGCCAGAGAGAGAGAGATCCCAACTAATCAGCTATCTGAGCTCGGGAGATTCAAACCCCCAATAAAAAAGGGCGACCATGTTAAACTCCTTTCTTGAGTTGCACGGATCTCTGAGAGTGTCATTTCTGTCTCCAACCAACGACCCCATGTAACACTCATTGCTCTGCATTTCCACAGGCTGATGATTTGGACACTTCCCTAGGAAGCAGGAGACACAGGCAAGTCTCCATTCAGTCCAATTCTCCAGAAAGACTTCCAGCTGCCTGAATATTTGACCAACAAGCTCTTTATGGATAGATCCTATTTCCTTTTCTAGTCTTACTGAAAATTTTCAGAATCTTGTTTTTACACACTGATATTCAGACAATTCAAGAGCCAAAACTTGAGCTTATTTTGAACATAAACACAGACTAGTGCCATAAGAAAACCAGCACAGCACCACTGCCTTGGAACAGTAATGCTACACACAATCTCACTTTCAAGCACCTAGTTCAAGACAGGACACAAACTATTAAGAAGTCTCAAATTTTCAGCACATCATGCATTTTTTTTCCAACAAATTTTCACAGCTCTTTAAACCCACTTAGAACAACAGTGACATGCTTTTCTTTCTCCTTTCACCTGCAAGATACAATGTCCTCTTGCACCTCTTCAGGGTTGAGGCCTGAAAATCCTCACTTACCTTGCTTTCTCCCCATACTTGAAAAGAAAATGTGGGAGGGATCTTCAGGTTCCTTTGTCCATCAGAGCATGCCTAGATGGGCTAGAACACTTCGCTTTTATTATATGGCCCATGGTTTCAAACCAATTAATCTCTGAGTTCATGACTCTCAGAATTTCTGTCTCAGGGCTCTCAGCAGATATACAAGAGTACTACTACACTTCTAAAAATTAGGTTTTTATGTTTATGTTTTCAGGCTCATCTTTTACAAAGAGAATAGCAAGCACAATATACAGGTATTTCTAGTGAAAATGGAGAACTATATATCCACAAGAATCTAGACACTGGCTAAGTAAGTATACACCAGTATTATCAGTATTTCCTAGAATCACAGAATACTTTAGGTTGGAAGGGACCTTAAAGCTCATTTCATTCCACCAACATTGCTGCCGTGGCCAAAAACACCTTTCTCTAGACCAGGATGCTCCAAGCCCCATCCAATATTTAATTTGGCCTTTGTTATACAGTACAGAGTTAGTGTAAAATAAATTGTAATTTTTCCAGGGAAATAAATTGAAAACTTGGGTATCTAAGGGTCTTTGCAATCTGGAGATCAAATATACAGTTGTAAATACTAATTTTTTTACTGACAGCTTGTGGGGTTTTTTCTACTTCGGCAAAACTGTGAACATCCAAAGCTGCTTGACAAAATTCATCAATTATTATCACCCAGCTAATACATCTATATACAGTTGCAACTTTATTTTGTACTTTTTTATATCTTGATTTATATATATATAATTTATTATTATTTTATATTATTTATAATTATTATTTATTAACATTATGTATATACATATAATATTTATATATTTTATAAACATTTCCCACATTTTCAGAACCTTTAGTAAGTTGTGGTAGATTTCCCCCATATGTATTTTTATTTCTTTCCATACTACTGTATCAGAACAAATTATTTTATTGTATTGTAATAAAAATATATATTATATACATTCCATGAATGAAGTAGAAATGAAAAAAAACAAAACCAAAACTTCCACATACTGCATATTTAGATCTCCTATGCTAAACAGTGGGGAGAAATGTAAAGTCAGTTTTCATTAACTCCTTTGAAATAAGAGGGGATGTCTCAAAGACTGATAGATCAGTATCAGTTTTCACATTTCTCGTCATACTTGTCAGTCGTTTTTGTCCCAATGAAAGAGCAGCTTCAGGAACTCCAGTTTTAGCATTTACAAGTGCACTGCATTCACAAAGAGTTCACTTTATAGAGCCACCGTGGACACTAAAAAACTGTAACTTAGAGGAAGAAAACTTAAGATTAAGACTTGCAATTGGATGAGATTCTTCTAGAAAAGGCAGCTAATATAAAGTGCCAAGGTTTCAGATGATTTAAACACAATTCTAGTAGAAGTCTTAAGTATTTAGACAGTCACGAATCTGTGTTTTGAAGGAATTGCACTGAAAGCAAGACCCAAATGGCATAGATTGATATTTAAACCTGCCACCTCAAAGAACAACCAACGAAATTATTTTCCATTCAGTCAGGGAAGTTTAGCAAGTAACAATTGAACTTAAATCAGATCCTTCTGTCTAAGACATTGTTCACATATGTGGTTTTAAGAACACAAATGGCAGCACGTTAACGTTAATTATTCCTTGTTTAGCTTGCAGCATTTAAATAACACATCTGTTTTTATAGATACAATATCTTCATACATCCTCCCCTGCCCCCAGCTTGAGAGGAAGAAGGGCATTTGTCTACTAATTTTGCTCTGTAAGTGGGAAATGTTATTCATCACATAGAACATGGATGCAATTAAGTAACCACACTGAGAGCTGCTGTTCTGTTTCTTAAAGCACCAAGTTAACTTGAGCTGACTTTGTCCTCACCAAAGCAGGATGGTTCCTTTGTCCAGGCTAGAGAAGTTCAGCAGGAATGTGAAGCCTGGTCACGCTCAAAGGACAGATGGAGTTGAGCAGAGAATCCAGGAGGAGAAAGGAATGATGAGCTCCTGACAAAACATGGCTGAGGAAGAGAAGGTCAGGGACTTGGGCATCTTCATCCTACAGAGAGAAGACTGAGGAGGCATTCTTACAACTGCATGTCCATTTGAAGATGGGTGCTAATGGGGTGTCACTCACACAGTTTTGCCATGTCACACACCAGGGCATGGTGGGGCTCTCCCCGTGGGGTTAGTGGGATTAATTTACATGAAGGGAATGTTTGGCTTGGCCTTGCAGAAATTTGCTAAGCACAAAGGAGGATATGCAGGTTACCTAATTAGCCGGTGAATTCACATTATGGGGATTTATGATAAACAGGGTAAGAAGCATCTCTCAGGAATAACATATGTATTGGGCACTCATGTCCAATCAGAGTAGGAAGAGTCAAGATTATAAGGTATGGCTGTTATTATTTCTACATGCTTTATTTCCTTTTAAAGTTTTGGGTTTTTTTTCTTCCTTCTTCTTCTGAAGGTTTTTTTTACAGTTCAGGAATTTAAATATACTGACTGTGGCCAAAAAAAATTCCCTCTTAGAACAGGAAGGTCATATGCATATCCCCAGGCCAGTAAATTTTTCCCTCAGACATAAATTAATTTGGCTACAAACCAAACTGAAGAACTCTAACACTTTTATTCCTAATACCCTCATGTGAACAAAACAGGCTCATTAGACTTATCACAGCGTTAAAACTCATTGAAATATTATATACCAGCTTTACTCAAATTGCTTAGACTGAATGGACTTCCAGGATATCAAGACATTACCTTCAATTAAATTATTGTTCTAAAAACCAAAGTTCCTTAGTCACAACAGAAACGGGATGCAGACTGATCATCAACAAACACAATCACTTGTCATTCCCTGTGTCACCTCAATCTACACAGACAATGTTTTAGAGTCAGTGTTAATACATAAAGTTTCAGGAATTTATCACTTCATGGATTTCACTGTGAGCAAAGGCAAACTGCAGTGCTGTTTCCAGTGGACAACAGAAAACCTCCTGGTTTCTAGAAGGCAAAAAAGGCACTTCACATGAAGAAAATGTGACGAAGCTTCTTGAAAAAAAATCCAGTTGAGAGAAAAAAATATAGTCAAAAAGACAAAACAACCTTGAGTTCTTTAATGAGGAAACCAATTCCTTAAACATATGATCACCTAGAACTGAAGAAGAATAAAAGAGAAGAGAGTATGGCCAACAAATGGAACAATAATTCATGCTATAGAGAAAGAACACTGATAGGTATGACAAGAAAAGTAGGAAGACAAAGTTTGAGTATGTACCCTTGTGAAATATGTGTGCAGTGTTCAGAGGAACACATGAAGAACAATATGAGACAGAACCTTTAGACTTAGTGGTCTTTATCTATCTTCTATTTTGTTCAGATTTCTGATGAGTTTCACTGCAATTCTGAAATCCTTCAGATTTGAAAATCCTGTTCACTGGAGTACTTAAAATAGTTCTGTAATGTTTTGTGGCCTGGAGTCACTGATAATTCACCTCGATTTTAATTCTCTTTAAATGTGTATTTTGTCAAGAATATTCAGCAGCACAATGGAAAACTATTAAACAAATCACTTCAGGGGAAGTTACTACTTAAAATGCTGTGCTTGGCCTTAGGTAACTACAAGGTCCTGCA
Organism: Parus major; assembly: GCF_001522545.3. Lineage (NCBI taxonomy): Eukaryota > Metazoa > Chordata > Aves > Passeriformes > Paridae > Parus > Parus major. The sequence goes on from NC_031773.1 coordinate 64,194,288, forward strand.
TGGTCATGGCTACAGACTATTACGTAACACTAGACTGTTTTCCTACTCAGAGTGGTCCCAAGGAGTGATAGTAGGCCACAGCTTTCTACCTAGAAACCTCATATGCTGGATAATGTGAAGCACTCTGATCCTTTTAGATCCATTGTGTGTCATGCAGTATCAAATCCTCCCTGGAATTTCAGCTGGATGCTGTACTCGTTGGGGCTTATCCCAGCTCCTGCAGGCTGAAGGACATTTCCAACAGCTGCTGCACATTCCTGCAGCCATGGTGCTGCAGGGGCAGGGCAAAGACACGGTGCACCTCAGACTCAGGGTACCTGCAAGTGATATTTATATACTATTACATTTACATGTGATATAAAAATGCTTACATTTATATGATACAGATATGTTACTACTATACTACTCCACTCTTTCTCAAAACAATGATGAGGGTTTTGCAAATACTTGAAGTACCTTCTGCTCAAAGATAAAAAAGTAGCGTGTATTAATATTGCATATCCTATATCTTTATAATATCCTTGCCATGAGTTTGAAATAAGCACAGGAATCCTGTGCAGTCACTGGAAAATCTTTGACAAGACATCCTCTGGGCCCTACACTGTGCTCCTGGAATCCTGGTGTCACCAGCTTGTAGCCAATGCACAATTCAAAGAACAAAATCAAGCAATACCCTTTCTGTTCAAGAAGTTGTAAAAGCCTGCCAGGAAAGCCTGGTTTGCCTTCCTGATCACGATTTTGCACAAGGAAGCAGTGTAACACAGACATACTGCAAACCTGCCAGATATTATAAAAAGTCAGCAAACCTGAAACTGCTTCACCCATTTTCAAATTCACAGCTGCTGAGCTATGTCCCTTTAGTATTTTGTGGTACAGACAATTACAAATGTACATGTACAGAAGACAGTAAAACTTACGCAAGTCAGGAAGACTGAGAAAACCCCCTAAAAATTACAGTTAATTTTTCTCCTCTGCTCCACTCTGATATATTTAACAGCTTTAGTTTGTACTTAATCCATGCTAATAGAGCAGAAAGCAGTTTACTGTCTGAGACAGACATGGATTGGATTAACTCATTTTACTTAGAAGCAAAATTAAAAATTAAAAAAAGAAGTTAAATTAAAATTGGTATAAAATTCTGACTTCTAGTTTATGTGCCTCAGGCCTGGTAAGATATATACTAAATTCTACCTAATCTAACTCAATTCCACTCCACCCCCTATGCATATTTAAATGAAAACATGCCTCATCCTCACTAGAATTTGAAAGCTTGCTGACATATGCACGAGGACATATTCTCCACACAGTTCCTTCCCTTCCCCAACTACACATCTCATGTACTCTTGTGCCCTTACACACAGAAGGTGAGGATGGGGGGTGGGGGCATACCTCTAACAAATATATTTTGTTTTTGAAAGAAGAGGCTGTTTTCCTGTGAATGTGAGGAGCTTTTGGCTTGATCAGATTTTCACAGATTGCTGTATTTGGAGGAAAACCAACCATTCTCATCAGAGATTCACCATCTCAGGTTATCCAGCTGAGTTTCAGTACAGCATTAAATACTACTTTTCTGGAAATGAGGCATAGGGAAGAAAAGACAGTGTGGTGCCATGCAAGTTTTCCTGGCAGGAGAACAGGCTTTCCACATTACCCACAATTGATAAAAGATAGGCAGTCACACAGGTTATTTCAAACCACTGTTGATAAAACCTTTACATCTCTTTACATCTTTCTGCACCAGGGCTATGCCATAAAGCCGAAGGTATATTCTGTCATGGGAAAGTCCCTAGAGTCCCCATCCCAAAATGACTATTCCTGCCCTTGACAGACTTTTCACTCAGTGTCAGATACAACTATAATATCTATTCTTCTTCTATAAAGAGAAGGCACTAGTAATCTTTGCAAAGGCTAACTTTAACCAACTTCCCTCCACAAACAACCCACAACACCCCTCCAACATAAAACCCCTAACAGCTTAATATTTTTAGAGACACTTTTAAAATAATTAACTACTGTAGATGTTAAAAAAAAGTTTTTCTCTAAGGGAGGAGTGGGAGCTATCAATATCAGCATCTTGTTCTCAATACTTTTGTCAAGTGGGTAATTTAGTGCAATATTTGAATGGAAATTTTCTCTGTGCTGTTTCTTCTGACCAGAGAAGCTGGTGTGCCAGTTTTGTAGTTTCTTTTTCATTAGAACATTATGAATCTTCCATGCCAACATGAATCAGTCAAGTCAAATGAACTGGGAGTCATCTCCTCATATAAGACTGTAACAAGATATTAAGACAGAGGGTGTTAACTGCTGATACTTTGGAAAAATTAATCCAGCCCAGAGTTTTACTGAGTCTGCCTTATGGATGTAGGGAATGCAGCACAGCTTCAAAGTGTTCCACACATGGCTGGTCTTTGCAATCTGCATGAATCCATGAGAAAGTAAAGCATATTTTGCAATGCTACTATTAAAAGTATTTTATGGTACAATGTATAAGGTATTATTCTATAATATATTGCATTCAGTATATATAATTCTGTCAGCCCACAGCCATCTCTCTGAGATCTACCAGGATCTAGAGATACAGAATGCTGATCCTCCCCAGAATGTTCCTTCCAGTGTCCTTTTACACTGACATTGCTCTGAAACAAAGACTCAACAGACTGTCTCTCTAACAGTCTATCACTGTACTTTCCAATACACTCCGACAGTTCCAGCCTTCGCCACTGCAGCCTGAAATGACCATTTCAGGGGGTGAGCAAAGAAGGCCAAGAGCACAGGGACATTTCCCCATGCTTATCCCATGCCTGCTTTCTCGGCCATGCTGTCTGCAGTAACTATCACGCGTCTGCTCCCAAGCTGGAGAGTGTTTCTAGAACGGCAAGTCCCCATCATAAATCCTTATCAGAAAAGAGCAGGACAGGGAATGGTGCAATGAGGGACCACCTCTTGTTCTTAATATCTACTAGCTGTCTCACAATACCATCAGATACTTTACCCTGAAACATCTGATCTTAATGTAAATCCTGAACAGGGCAAACAGGGCTCAGGTGCCTTTTGAGCGGTGCTATGTTTGAATGATCTCCCACTCCTTAACTCATAAAACCATTACACGGTACTATGTTGCACTGTTATGGATCTACTATAGCATTTCATTCTCCCACTTGCTACAAGGGAATGGCTATGAAACACTACCTTCATAGGACTGGACTGTGAAGCAGCAGGTGTACTGTTTGTAATACAGAATTCTGTCTCAAAAATCCATCAGGCTGATATCAATACTGACTATTCAGGCACTGAAAAGATCTTTCAGGGAAACAGATTTGCCTTTCAGGAACTTTGCATTTCCTAGCTGACTAAGTCACTAGTTATGGAAGTTACCAGTTACTAAAGACTCCAACCACCAAAAGCCACACTGTGGCATGTCAAAACCCAACTGCCAGTAATGTTCAGAGAGATCAGTTCAGATGGCTCAGGAAACAGAACCACGATGTTACAGGAAGTTAAACTGAAGGAAAACACAGCAGTTAGGTCTGTAAGTGTGACACAGCTGACCTACGTGCAATCCACAGGACTTTTGACAAAATGCAGAACACATTGTAAAACATTTCCATTGGGGTATGCCAGCATGGCAGTGACAATGAAGTGTACTCAGCACTGACACTGAAGCCATGCAAGTCAACCAGTGGGACTGAACTGCGCTGAACCAATAATTTGATTACATCATTGAGGACACAGATGGGTAAGGACGCAATGTACAGTTTATCTCTTCTCTAGAGACTTCAAGTGCAAATGAGATCACTGATTACATCCAGACTGGAGACACTGAGGCAGAAGTGCAGTGCAAACATCTGTAGACTGAAGAGCTCCAGGCAACAAAATTTCTGTGTCGCATGCTGGGGTTCATCACCCAAAATCACATTTGGTAGGCAAATGACACAGGCTGCCAGATGACCAGATGCACGTGCTTAAAACAAAGTTTTACAGAGTTGCTTTTCTGTGTTTTGAAATATTTTGTTTTCAAAGGCAGGAATTCTTTAATGAAGAAACATTTACCTACAGATATTTCATTTACAGACAATAGAAGAAGTCATTGTCATTATGCCCTTTTATAAGGAAGGTGAAAAGGAATAAGAGAGAAGTGACTTGATATTTCCCCAACCAGGTAGCAACAATGCCAGGAGGAGAACTTGGTCATCTGCTTTGCTAACCAGGCCTCAGGGCCTGCCTGGTGTGGAACTGCAAAGGACCAGAAATAGAGACACTACAGCTACACATAACATGTGACTGGAGGTTTAGTAAGAGCACAAATCTGCCAGAGCCACATACTATTTTTTTAAGCCTAAATTTATTTCTGTGCAAGGATACATAACCAAACAACCACCTACACATCAAATAAGCTTGATTTCACCACGTTGCAACTACATCACTGCTTTATATGACAAACTAATGTGACACATTACAGCACTTCCACACAAGTAATGGCTTCTCAGTTGTATCCAAGTTCCAATTGTCTTTGTGTGCATCTATTACTTAGCAATGAGGCATCTTTCTGCAGCACCTCTTAGGAGACTGATGGGGAAGGAGAAGAATCCTAGCTAAAAATTAGGTAACACTGCATTCCAAATACTGTGTTACAATAAAGCTTCATGCACATGGTAACTGGCTACTGGCTTTGGGGAAGTATATGAGTCACTCTGAAACACAGTAGAAGAGACAGATCCTCTTCTTGTGAGGAAGAAGAGAAATGAGGAAGCAATAAGGAAAATGAATACCTTGAAAAAATTTAAATTTTTCTTCTTAAGCTGGTCATTTGCTCCAAAACACAAAGATCAGAAGTGCAACATGAACTAAGTTTAATTCAAGGATGCTTTCTTTTCTGCAAAATTGTCTCGCCCATATAATTTTAAAAGCCTTTTTTTAAAAATAGCCAACATCAATTACCAATTGCCTAAGTCACAGAGATTTAAGCAGCAAGAAGATACGAACTGCAGCCAAATTCCTCCATGTACTGCTTCCTCTACAATTTCTGGGAAGCAGAAAGTCCAAGTACAGCAGGAGTGGTACAAAAAACCGTAACAATGGAACCAATCCCTCCTCACAGAGTATTTAAGAGAGCCATGTGCAGCTCAGAGGAGAGGATGGTATTCCATTAACCAGCCCAGAGGCTGTTACTGACACACCTCCTGTCCATCCCCACATAGCTGAGGGCTGGGTCACAGACCAAATGCCACACAAGCACTTAAAGGGCATAATTCCTGTTTTAGGAGTGCCCATTCTTAGAGAGTTTAGAAGTATAAGCTCCAAGGTCACATGAGTTCACCATTTGGGCCACAAAGCCTCAGCAATTACCCCCCACACCAGCGGTTCTGCTGACACCAGTAAAGCCATTTGCACAACTGATTTAATCCAACACAGATCAAAAGGAAAGAAACATTCCGATTAAGAACATGTAAAACAAGTTATGAAGAGACACCCAATGTAAAGTTTTATGCTGAAAAAACTCATCATTTAAAAACATAATATAGTGGGATTTGCAACCAAAGGGAACTGAGAAATGCTTTTACTCTGATACAAAGCTCCTGGTTGTTTCTGAAATGGGAGGGAGGGGAGGGGAGGGGGGAAAGAGAGGTTTTAAAAATCTGTCACAAATATTTATGCAAAATGTGTTAGTGAACTACACAGGACTTTTGCCTATCCCAGATACCCAGAGAACAATGCAGGAAATTCCATATTCCACCGAGAGAGGATAAAACATTTCAGTAATTTCTTTTCTCCTTCTCCCCTTTCTGCTGTAGGGGCAGCTGTGTGAAACTTCTAGTTGTAATATTAGAGGAAATGTCAAGAAGAAATGCCAGTTGAGAGGGAAAGAGATGGTGAACTCTTCTTATATCAAGCTAATGTTACATACATGTATAGGTGTCATGGGGTGACTTTACCTTTAAGATAGTTTTGAGAGCTAAGGAAATTGAAGTTGCTGGTGACTGATGGGAGTCTTTTCTCCTGACCAATTATCGGTCATTTCTAAGAACTGACAGAAGTTTTGACCATTGAAAAGTGAGATCAACCTGTGAACACCACCTTAAGACCTAAGCCTGAGAATTTCTTGGTCTCTTTGTTTCCTGGCTGTGAAAGGTAACAGAGCTCCAGATGGCCTCCCGTTCCCTGCCCAGGCCATGTGGCCCGGGCGGGGACTGGGCTGGGCCCAGCAGCTTCTAGCCGGGAGATGGGGCCTGCGGGGCTTGCCCTGGGATCTGGCTGGGCCAGGTTGGTCCCTGGCTCGGCTGCAGTTTTTTGCCGTGACAGAATTCACCAGAGACTGCCGAGTAAAGAAAGAAAAAAAGCTCTTGACTTGCGGCAGGCTGAGACAGCGACCACACTCTCCAGAGCAGTCATGAAAAAACTTCTATCGAAGACAGCTCCAGCCTCTGCTCCGGCAGAGGTCACAGAACCATCTACAAAGCCTGGGCAAGATTTTAACCTTTTCATTACTTAGATGAGACTTGCAGATTAATCCTTTTATCCAGAGAGAGAAAAAGAGAGTAATCAACATGTAAAGAGACTTTATAAACTATCAGAGAGAGTAAAGAAAAGAAGCTTCAGAAAAGGTAGAGAATAAGGAGATGCTTTATAAACTGAAATATTTTTCTGTTAAAGCTATGGAGATGGACAATAGGGTCTTGAAAAAAAAAACTCCTTTAATTCATGACAGAGTATATAGGGAGGAATGGAGGGTTCAAAGTTTGGATTTTGAGCAAAAGGTGAAGTAATTTTGATGCAGTGAGGTGCTGGAACAGAGGGGTAAGAAGTAATAGTTAAAGATTTGAGGCCTTGAGAGCCAATGAGAAAACTGTTTCCAGAGAAGCTCACAGAAACAGATGAAGAGAACTTTTGCCTTTGAATAACTCATCCTTAAAAATTACATCCCTAGACTCATTGACCCATACACACCTCAGAGTGATGTGAAATGGGAAGAGTGAACTGATGACAGAATTTCTGGGCAGCTGGCATCAGAAAAATAGAAAACTATAGCAGAAATAGTTTTCTTGTGAGAAACTCCATAAATTAGTAGAAGAAAACTTCTGTTTCTCTATGATGAAAAGACTAGCAAGAATTAAGACTTTAAGACTTAAGGTTTTAACCACCAAAGTTCTAAAGTTTTTCTGTCTCTATGTTGTCACGTGTACAAAAGAATGGTCAGGTAGTGGGGGATAAAAGAGTATTCTGGAAGTTTATTTTGGTGTTTTTATTCTTGTAGTTTTGTTAATAAACTTTCTTTATTCCTTTTAAGTTTTAAGCCTGTTTTGCTCTTGTTCTAATCCATATCTCACAGCAAGAAATAAGTAATTTTTTTAATTATTGCTTTAAAACCTCGAGAATAGGTAAAAAAAAATAAATTAATATTATAAATAAATGCATATATCCACCAAGCTCTGTCCTTTCCAACACAACAAGTAGCACGTTCCCAGTGCCCACCCTCTTCAGGACACCGACAGATGGAGTGAGCGCCACCATTGCACTGAGACACCAGGGTCCTGCAAAAGGAACTGCTCAGGGAAAAAAGGATCAAGGGATTCAGTTCCATGATTTTTCCCCTGGACTGATTTTCAAAGATAATGCTCTGCTTTTTATTCTGTAGAGTATAAGAGGAGGCTCTTTTTTCTTGTAAGAACATAATAGTTTTCCTATATTTTGCCTCATAGGAAATAATTTTATCTCTTGTACAACAGAATGCATTGTATTGGAAATTTAAATTGCATCATATGATGTGTCTAATCAATCAGTCCTTTTTCTGTTAGTCAACTTGTCTAAATATTGAAAAGTTGAGCACTGGAAGGCTTTTCTATACTCTGCAAACAAAAAGGTTTGAGATATATTTCTTCTTAAGCTACACCAAAAGAAAGTATTCTCAAAATCAGTATCTACTGGACTAATTTCAGAAATACACCTTATAACACCTGCAGAATTATAAACATTTTTTATATTATTACTTACAGATTTTTACCACTGATTGCCTTCAAGATAAACACAAAGAAATAAACAACTTAATTTCTTCATTTTGTATTGATAAAAATAATGAAAATGTAACTTAAACACATTTAAGGAACAATGAAACCATTGAGAATGTTCAGTAGATGTGTATGTGACTTAGGAAGTGTAGTTAAAACTTTTCACAATGTTTTTGTATTTCAACAAGCAGTTACACTTGTAAAAATAACAGCAAATTTTGAAAAAAGCTACCAGAGATTATTACATACAAAAAATAAACCCGTGATAAAACAGTAGACTGAGCCCTTAAGAATGACACAGTTCAATTTGAGGAAAAAAACCACCCAATCCTATTAATTTAGATTAAATAACAGAAGACTTGAGATGGCTTCTGCTTTTAAAATCAAAAAAATACACACTCTCTCTGAAGCAGTAAACACTTTCCCAGCTGTATCCTGCTGTCTTCACTCATATGTAATCACATATTATCTTCACAGAATATTCTAGTGCAGTCAATGGCATTCTGAGGGGTCACAGCACTCAGGATGGGCAAATGTAAATTACCATTTACACCATTACAGGAGCACCATTTGCTCCTCTGGAGGTGGAAGAAAGGCCCTTGGAGTGTTAACCACAAGGAAAATTTTATTGTTAATTTCAATGTTATACTTCTCCATTGTTTGTATCAAGAAATTACAAATGTTAATCAACACAGACATTCAAAGCCCTTGCTGGACAGATTAATTTCAAAAGACATGGTCCTTGTGCCAGAGACTGGGAGAAATATATTAAATAAACAACAGAATGTAACATAATTTTCAGAAAAGTCTTAAATGAAACAAAGATCCTTCCAAATTCTGATCTCACAACTGTGACATTTCCTTAAAGGCAATGAGAATTATTTCAAGATCTTAAAAATATCCAAGAAAATCAAGCTAGTGCTTTAGCAAGCACTTAAAAATTCCATGTTTTCTATTTCTAATCACATAGTCACCTGTTACATATACAAAAAAGAAATCTGTATTTGTATATTCATGTCTATTTTACTCAATACATTATTTCACTGCCTCATTTCATTGCACTGATGATTATGTCTACGTATACAAAAATGTATATGGATTAAAAAAACCCCAAAACCCACAGCTTAGGTTTTTCAACTGTATAACTTAGCCTATTATCACTGTCACTATTTACAGCATAATAAAAACATGCCCATTTAAAAAAAAACATTGCTGCAGCTAACTCAGCAATGTTATAAAAAATCCAAACCTTCAGATACTTTTGATATACTAATAGTGCCACACAATGTGTTTAGGGCTTTTTTCCACCTGCCTTTTCTATCACAAAATTTTCAAAATGAAGGAATAAACATGGATCGAGCCTGCTGCTTGCAATATAAAAGCTGATTACTGGGCAGAACTCAAGAGAAAAGTACTTTATTCGGGTTGGAAGCAGTAAAGGCAATTCAGACTTTCTGGATTACATCACTGGAAGCAGTATGTCATTTGTTCCAATTGATGCCATTTGCTCATAGAAAGACAGTATTTTACAAAGCACCTTAGAATATTTATGCTTTCTTTCTTCCTGATGCTGTGATCGTACACTTCCAGCTGACACATGGAACACATGGAAAAGGCAAAGCAGAAGAATTGTCTGACAAATACATTTTACCCCAACCAAACGAATCATAACAGATGCAATGCTGCATCAAACAGTTTTAAGCATCCCCTTGTAACTAAAAATGTCAAAAGAATTTCCCTATTCTGGTCATACAATGACCTTGGATAACTTAGAGCTGTTCTTGTGGAATTTGGAACTCTTTTCCCAAATGGATGTGAGATGAGGTAATGCCATTCAACTGGGGTTGTGCGCTGAAATGTTACATGCAGAACTCAAACTTCTTGGCCCCAGTTCTAACCCTGCAACTACAGTTAACTGGGTCAATGGAATTTCTCAACTTCCACTTCTGGTTTCTTCACTTCTAGATTTCAAGAGTGCCAGTTCCATATGGATAATAAACTAATGGATGGTATTTGAAATTAACACCACAAAAGCACTGCCCTGCAAGGAGTACAGATTTGTGCTGTTCACCCACACCATGCACTGCAAGATGAGACTGTGCTTTATCTGCTGTGTGAGGGCAAGGCCAAGCCCTGCCTGTGTCACCACAGCAAGAACACGGCCACCCAGCTACAGGGGAGGGTTTAAATTACCAAGGGATACTCCTTTTTAAAAGTGTTTTAACTATAGGCTCTGTCTGAAGCACAGGATAATCACATTTTTTAATTGACTCAATAAACACATTTTTAAATTGAGGTCAATTTAAATCAAGCAACTTCATTCCATGTCCTTAGAACTGAATAAAGTTGTGAAAAAATATGTTCTATATGATTTGACCTGTGAAAAAGAATACCATGTATATTAAAAGCTCTGGATTAACAGTGGCACAATCAATGCAAGTGTTAATTAATACATGCAGAAGCTGACCGTGTGTTAAGTGAAACAGAGGGGGTTTGGTACCTGTCTCAATCTATTTACCTCACAAATACATCATGCAAGGCTTTTAAAATCTGCTAACACTGAACTCTCAGTAAGCAAGGATTCACCAGGGCATAAACTAGTGCCACACCAATCAAACATCAATAAACTATTCAAAGAGCTCTACAGATATCCATAGCTATATAGATACAATGAGGTAAGTTTCCTACTGTTTTTTTGTTTGTTTGTTTTTTGGTTGTTTTTTTTTTTAGAAAGCCATACAGAAAAATCACCAGCCAACTAGTAGAAGGCTAGACATGCAGACTGAGGTTTAAACAAATTGCTAAGTCTTTGGTTCACTTCTAGCAGAGTTATTTTAATTTTAAATGCATACCACTTGGTTTTAAAATATCCATGTCAAAATAAAAGAAAAATTCAAAGAGAAAACAGAATCATAAAAGCAATGATGTTCCTCCTTAACTTCTTCATCTTGATGGGTCACTGGTAATTCTTTTCTCTATGTCTCAAATCCTGTTCACAATTCTTAAATGGAACTGTGAAATGGCATGTCTGGCAACAGCATAAACCACCAGTGCAGTATAAATAACTGCATAAGCACACCCCATGAAAAGGCACACATTCATGGTTTCAATCTTGTGTCTTCTTTAGTAAGAACAAAAGTTTCGGGCAGAGAACACCCTAAAGTAGGCAGAGCAACACAATAAAGTATGTGGAACAAGGACAGTGCTGCAGATGCTCCCTAAACTGCAGATGGTACTAAAGCAGATTTTAGGATAAAGATGAAAATTAAACCTCCTAAATTTACTGCTCCTTGTTCCTCTACTGGGAACACAGTGGCACATGTCACCAAAGAAAAAGCAATACCAAATATGTTCACATAATGTAAGTTATTTGCAATTTCTCACTCTGGGTGATCAACTGTTAACAAAGATCTGTGCAGGGAGAACCAACCCCAACGTTTTACTTCTTTTCTGAACTGGACAAAAGTTGACAGCCCCAATTACAATTAATACTTCTCCACTTTGTTTCGTGATTTTTTTCAGCAGGACATCAGAATTCAGAATTCTTCATACCATAAAACTACCAGAACATCGCATGTTTTGCAGACAAACACTAGTGCAAATGCACTCAGCTAAAAGCTTTCTGTAACGCTTCCACAGAACGCGGTGTTTGCAGCAGTAGTGTTTGGGAGCCCGAGGCTGTGTCTAGCAGGCAGGACCGGCAGGGCAGGCAGGCTCTGGGCCATCCCTCAGCTCACCCCTGTGTCACCCCCGGCTCACAACCTGGATCACTCCCTGCATCACAGCCGTCCTACCGCTGTCTCAGCTCTGGATCACCGCTAGATCAGCCCCTGGATCCCCCCTCTCACACCTGTCTCACACTTGTCTCGCCCTTGGATCCCCTCGGATCCCCGGCGCGGTCCAGCCCTGCCCGCGGGCCTTGTCTTCCCTGTGCCGCCACCTGCCGGCCGCGCCTGGCCCTGCAGCCCCGGCTCCGGCAGGAACCCCGGCTCCGGCAGGAACCCCGGCTCCGGCAGGAACCCCGGCTCCGGCAGGAACCCCGGCTCCGGCAGGAACCCCG
>NC_031773.1:64206455-64208326 GCF_001522545.3 Parus major
CCCCGGCTCCGGCAGGAACCCCGGCTCCGGCAGGAACCCCGGCTCCGGCAGGAACCCCGGCTCCGGCAGGAACCCCGGCTCCGGCAGGAACCCCGGCTCCCGCGTCCTGCCCAAGCCATCGGAGACGGCCTACACTTAAGAGATCGACATGACTTTTCTCGGCCTGGAAAAACTGTGCCTCAAAATGCTGTCCATGGCCATATGGCATTTCATAGTTGTATCTTTTTTTTTACATTACAATTTTTTTCCAGATCCTTGAGACTGAAAATACGTTTTGCAGCACCAGTAAAACTTTCTGAATCTCTTATTCATTCTTGTCAAAGAACACCGTGTCTTGAAGTTTATATGCAACCACTTCTGCATGAAGTTTTTCTGCATTTCCTGATAAAACTCAGAAGGGCAGTAGAATGTTCTCCCATGACCTAAGAGCATAATAAATAAAATGCAACACAACTTAGTTCAAAGCAAGCTTAGTATGCAATATTTTTCTGCAAACTAGTTTTTAATTAACATTTTACTTTAATGCTACTTTCTACTTCAAGGGCTTCTCCACCCCAAAAACCTGGTGGGATGGACAGCCTGCCCGGAGTGCATTTACACCAACACACAGCTTGAGCAACAAGGAGGAGCTGAATGTATCTGTGCAGCAGGAAAACTCTGTCAGAGCTACCCTCACAGAGACATGGTGGGATGACTGGCACATCCAGAGGGCTGCAATGTGTGGCTACAAACTCTTCAGGAGGTTCAGGCAAGGAAGGGGAGCTGGTGGGGTAGCCCTGTGTGATTGGGAGTTTGGATTGTCTGAATCTTACTGATGGCGATGACAGAGGTGGGTGTTTATGGTTTTATCAGCAAATGCCAACAAGGCAGGTATCCTGGTGGGAGTCTGCTACAGACCACCCAACCAGGACAAAGAGCTGGATATAACATTCTATTACAATATTAGAATTAGAACATTCTCTGGGAGAAGTCTCATGATTGCTACCATTGTTCTCGTGGAGACCTTCAACTTACCAGATGCTGGAAATTTAACACAGAGGGAAACAGTCTTGAAGGTTCCTGGAGTTTTCAGTTCTCAGAAAAGGAAGGAAAGAGATTAGCAGAACTGCCACCCTGGATTGATGGAGGGCAGATTTTAGCCAGCTTAGGAGGTGGGCCAACAGACTCCCTGGGCAGGCAGTTCTGAAGGACAAAGGAGTCCAGGAAGGCTGGACATGAAGGAAATCCTACAGCAGGCTGTGTGCTCAAAGACAAGCCAGCAGTGAAGACCTGCCTGGCTAACAGGGAACTTTGTCTGGAACTCAGGGTGCAAGAAGAAAATTTATGGCCTTTGGAAGGGACAGGCAAGCTCAGGAGAACTGAAAAGATGTCATGAGGTCATGCAGGAAGAATGGGCCAAAGTCCAGCTAGAACTTACTGTCTTATTTCCACTGACAACAAAAAACAATTTCTATCAATGCATTAGCAAAAAAAGAGGATCTTCATCCTTTACTGTCCTATAGTGACAAAGAATGAGGAAAATGGCTTTTCTGCCTCAGAATGGTAAGACCAGTTGTTGTATGGGCACCCAGCCACCTGAGCTGGAAGACAGGGACAGGGAGCAGAATGAAGCCCAAATAATTCAGAGGGAAATATTTGGTCATATTTGGTAAAATATTTGGAAATACTTGGACTTGCTGCACAAGTCCATGGGGCCAGATGAGATCCACCCAAGGGTACTGAGAGAGCTGGTGACAATGCTCATGGAGCCACTTTCCATCATTTCCCAGCTGAGCTGGCTCACCAGGGAGGTCCCAGGTGAAGGGGAGCTGGCCAGTGTGACACTCCTGTAAGAAGGGCTGGAAGGAGGATGCAGGGAACTACCGGCCTGT
>NC_031773.1:64208706-64318832 GCF_001522545.3 Parus major
GGCAGGGCTGTTCTGTAGCAGTAAGACTGAAACTTTGCAGACATTAATTTACTTTTTTCAAATTCCAGGTGCACATAAATGAACTGCCAAGCCTTGTGTTGCAAAAATACTCTTGCAGTGTTAGCAACCAGGGGGTTAAACTAGTCCCCTCTAGTCCCCCCTCTCACTGCTCTGGCCAAGCACATGGGAAACTGAGTTCTCTAATACTCCACAGACCACAGACAGACACCAGGGAATTAATCTGCAATGTCTTTTTTTGAGTTGTGAGGCTGATAGAGATTTTGCTGACAGACCATCTTCAAGTCACTGACTGCTGTGAAGAAACAAATAAAGTGGAAATTAAAACCCACCAGAGAGCCCTATTAGTCTAATTTGTTTATCAGCACCAATGAATATGTTTTACTCCCATCTTACAGTATGTGAAAACTTTTTATGCACAAAATACGTATGTTTGTGTATCTGTTCATATACCTCTGGCATACTGGAACACTCTCAAGTCATTAAAATCTGTCTTGTAGGAGAAAGTGAATAGGACTAATGGTACAGACAGGCAGTCAATGCTGGAGGAGCAGAAGGAAAAAAAACCTAAAATAAAAACCTCAGAATTGCAGTGGACTTGTGAGGTACACTAAGAGTAAGACCTAATTTTCAAGAGCACTTTAGCAGGAACAAATTTGAACAATATCCTCTTTGAAACACTGGAGCAGAACAGCTGGTTTTGATGCACAGGAGCCAGGACAGAGCCAAGCAAAGGATGCAAAGTTCAGACACGGAGTTCATGCAGAATCTACATCCCAATTCACAGCAGAATCATGACTGCATCCTCAGGTATGTGGATTTTAGGGAAAATAATTGAAAGAGGGATTGCAAAATGTTTCGTTGTGTTCAGTGACTACGTACTCTTGCAAACTCATCCTACTACATTAGTATTTCAGTCCTACAGCAAATGCTTTACAGAGTAGATGCCTCTAAAGAAAGTCAGATAAGGATGCCATCAAATTCTCAGGGATCCAGATTTAACACTTTAAAACCCTTTTAAAATAATAAAATCAAGAAGGACTTGGGAAACATCATTTTCAGTGCAATTACAGTCTCAGAAACTAGTTATTTAATACAGTAAATTTGATGTTTTCCTATTTTACTTTTCAGAAATGCAATAATCTATGGGACTAAAATAAGAAAGCATTCTTTTTTTTATTTTTTAAACATAACTCAAACAATAGATGCAGGCAAAGCTTACACAACATGCAGCCACCTGAACACCAAAGCAACTCAGTAACTTGTATGATTATAAAGAGAACAACATTATACTGACTTCATGGGTAATTAAGCTCAAGAGTCCTTGACTCTAACATAGGATTTTTTCTTAAAGACTTAATAAAATACATAGTAGTCCAATAGTGTATTTGGATCATGTAACTTACCCTGACAGCATTCTGAACCACCTTTCAAGAGAAACTACTCTTGTTTTGAAGGCAAACATGGCAAAATACTGAAGGTGTGGCCATATGAAACATACACAAGCAAGCATTAACAAACACAAAGGAACGAACAGGGACACATAGACTTTTCCAAACTTCAGGCAGTAAGGTTATATTGAGGTACTCCAGAAGCAAGAGTTCTGTAGGTGCCAACATGTGATTAGCACGCACGCATCCCATTGCAAAATCCCCATGCCCAGTACTGAGACAAGCAGCTTTATAAACTGGAGCAGAATTTATGCAGACCAGATGCAACCATAAAAATACAAACCACTTGAACCTTAATAAAATACACTGTAATGGAAATGTTGTAAAACAGATACTAAACCCATAAAATATTAACAAGCTTAATCAAAACAGACCAGGGTCAAAACCACTAAGTCCAGCCATCATTTACAGAAAGACAACAAACACCAGATGTATTCTGATTTGGGGCAAGAGGAGAAGAAAAAACATCCAAACCTATTTTCAGCATTGTAGCAGTCTACAAGACATAATACACCGAGTATTTAATATTTTACTGACTTGGAAAGTTACAGGTATGTTACTAAAACTCACTTGGTCACAACTCATAATCTATTCTGTAAAAGAGACATCTGGTATGTGTTAATAATATACAGAATGAGGGCAGTTCGCATTTCTCTCCCCTGAATCCCTTCTTTAATGCTATTTTCTAAAGAAATTTGCAAAACTCTTCAGAACAAGTAACTCCAGTTTAATGCAAATCTATAAAATCCTAAATAGTTTTTTAAAGACATAGTCCTTATAACTTAGTATTTCTTACATGTATATAAGGTCATGTTTTGGTCATAAAAGTAACATCTATGTGAAAAAGTCTGAAAATGAAGTAACATTTATTTTTGAGTATCTATATATATCTATCTCATATATAACTATGTTAATGTGACAAACCAAGAAAATGCCTCCTATATTCCTCCTGAAAATGATCTGCCACTCTAAACATTTTACCTCAGTATCTTCCTTTTTGTGGGAATGCAGTTCCCTGCATACCAAACTTTCTGAACCACTTCAGTTCCTTCAAGGCAAAGACTACATTCCTTACTACGGTTTGATATTGATATGATGTTGTGATTGCAAATACCATGGTTTTATAAAATACAGTTTATTAACCATTATTCTACAGGGAAATTGTAATAACTAACTCTGTACTGATTTTGAAAGCAGCAGAAAGATATTTTTGCAGTTATAGATTATCAAGTTTAGGATTCACTTCTCTGAGGTGTGCTTGCTATGCTTGCACAGATCCAGGCAAGTTAGCAGACCTTCACACATGTGTGGATCAAAACCTCTAATTCTTTGCAGTCCAAGCATTTAAAAAGCCTAACAATTTATAAAGCAAACTTGAAAACATTGGTTGCCAGTTCCTTTGTTTCTGTTTGTTTGGGTTTTTTTTTAATAAATCTTTCAAGCATTTTCCTGGGTGGGGAACACTCGGGGTATTTTTTTTGGTTTGTTTTTTTTGGGGGGGTTTGTTTTGGTTTTTTGTTTTGTTTTTTGTTTGTTTGTTGTTTTTTTCCTCTCTCTTCTGCAATAAAAGTGAAGATCTGTGGCTCAGTAACTGTAGCTTCAGGAAAAACACCAAGTATCATGAGACAGACATGAAAATCACAAAGAACTGGCAAGAATTTCCTAGTGCAGGATTGCAGTGTGAGACTGCCAAAGGAACTGAATTACCTAGCAGCCAAGTGGCTCATGCAGTTTTCTAAAAGCAAACAGAATTGCATTCCAGATCATCACATAAAATCAATTATATGGGGAGGTTTTGGCTACTCAGACAGTGGGGAGAAAAAATTAAGGATTAATAGTGTGAAGCATTGCCATAGATTTTCCCAGGAGACTGTGGGATCTCACTCATTAGAAGTTTTTATTAATAGGTTAGACAGGCATCTGTTGGGAATGAAGTAAGTACAGTTTATCCACTCTCCAGGCAAAGAAGTGGCCAACATAACATCTGGGGGGCTCTTTGAATCCTACTTTCTCTGATGCTATACTCTGCAAATGGAGAGTGGAAAAACACTTCCCAAACAGTATTCAAGTCTTGCTGCAGTGCTTTGAAAAGGAGAGCACGGCACTGAAAGCTTGGAAGGTTCAAGCTGGATGTTCTTTACCCAATACTGCTATTCTCTAACCCAGTGAACATGATTTCATGCATTGCTTGAGAAATCTCCAAATATGGCCACTGCTGACAGATTTAAAATTTTCCTACTCTGAATCTTCTGGAAGCCACAGTTTTTCTTTTTTTTCTTTTCTTTTTCTTTTTCTTGGAAAGGAAATTCCTTTATTCTCTTTAAGGATACACAGAGGCAAGCACATATTTCAAAATTGTATATCAACCCTGCCCTGATCTGTCCCCCACCAGATATCACCCTGTAAATCTCCCCAAACAAATTTGTTACAGACAGGTAATCACTGATCTTTAATGACTGCTCTAAGTAGTTACATCTTGAACTGAGTGGATATACACTGTCACTTGATATTTAAGGTATCAATCCTAATTTTATTTATGTGAATACACGTGTGTATGTACGGGAAAATCCTCTCTAGGGAGAATGAGAGATTATAGCAAATGTGCCAAACATCATAGCAAAGTGAGGGGATCCACTCACAAGAGGCACTTCCTCGCTGGAATTGATGGAACCGTAGTCATTTAAATGAGGGCTGACCCTGACCTTGATTCTGACCTAGCTTTCTGGAAAATGTTACTTTAAGCCTAGTTACCCTCTGTTTAGTGAGAGCAAAACTCAAGCTCATGTGCAGACTCAGAGGTGGGGTGGAACTGGTCAGGCTCATGCAGCACAGAGCAGAGTGGAGAGCTGGCTGCCAGGGGTTTCTTCAGGGCCATTGCCAAACTCCAGCAATATTTTAGAGGCCTTGAAGTAGCCAAAGCTGAACTCACTGTGAAACACTGAATGTGAAAACAGAAGGGCCAAACTTCTCCCAGAATCCAGTCCTGGGAAGCAGCTCAGAGCCTGAATGAATCCTTGCATTGCTATACAACGCATCCAAAGGCTCCCATCTAGCCAGGAGCAGCTGCATGGGGAACAGGGGCGTGAGCTCTGCTCTCCCTTCTCCCATGGGCACAGCAGGCTGGTCCAAAGCCACATCATCCCTTGGACTGGCCACAGGCTGGTCTCACAGCCCGGTCAGAGATAGCCAGCGCCTTTGCCACCATGGCACCCAGGGGCAGCTCCACTGGAATCGCCTCCAGACTGGACACACGGCATTCTGGAGCAAAAGCAATATCCAAACAAGTTACAGTCTATTGCCAAGAGATTTATTCATTGAGATTTTAAATCTGATTTAAACTTGCGGTAGAGACTGTTTATACTACATGGGCCTCATATGGTTTCCTTTGTTTCCTTAAGTAACTACATAGTCAAGCATGAGGAGACATATCCTGAGCTGCTGGAAACTGAGGAATGGCATCACACACCAGTGAACCACCAGCCACTGACATTTTCTATACTTCATTCTGTGTTTCAACAATATTCTCTGCACACCTGAATTCAAGAACATCTTCAGGTAATCTGCAGACATTGTTTGAAAGGGAAATTTGTTTTTCTTTGTAACATTTCACTGCATTGTGAATGTTACTAAATTCTTACAGTGAAGAAAGGGAAAAAACCCTCCTAGTTCACTTTCTGTATACCACTAATAATTTACATATTTTTTATTATGTCTGTTTTTATTTATGTCCTACCTCATATACTCTTTCACTCCTATATGTCTTCATTTAGGAGCTTCTCTACACTTTCAGTTAATTATGTTTAAAATGAGAGTGTTCTTCTTCAAGGTAACTTTTATGATAAAGTATCTACTATGACACAGTATGTCACATATTATATAACTCAAATTAAGGACAAAAAAAATTAGAGCATTTCTTAAATCCTTATGGAAAAAAAGAGATTCCTCATTTTATTTCTGCCTCTGCCCCAGCTGTCTATTGCTGTCTTCTGTTTCAGTGTTTGGGAATAATATCATCATCATCATTTCTCCAGTCCTATTGCACCTGACTCCCCGCTCTCTCAAAGCTCTCCGGTTAGGAACCTACTTCTAGATTGTACTTCTTTACATGCACTTTTAAATGTATATGTTTAAAAGTTTAAACGTATAAGCTTTGCCAACTTATCAGTTTAGCAAAATGATTTGTCATCTCATATTTCAAAGGTAAAGCCCGTCATGCAGTAACCATACTACTTTTCATGTTCATCATCTGCACTAAATACTTTTCAAATCTCCAAATCTTTGGGAAATAGTTTTCTACCTGGATGTATTAGAATACAATAGGCATCTTGGTCATCTTTTCACATAGTACTCTTTTTTTTATTAAGAATTTCATTTGGACTTTGCAATCTAAAAATCTTTGTATTTCTTTCAACTATAGATCTGCTGCTGGAAAACTTTGAAAATATCACTCTTACTTTGAAGTTTAAAATCAGCTTTTAAAAATCTTGAATATGATTTTTTATTAATGGTAATGACTAAGCCACTTATGTGCAGAAATATGTTCTAAAATTCATATGTGGGCATCTAAATCTGTCAGGGAATGTGCACCACCCCTATATTGCAAGACAGCTGCTGTAATTAAAATAATTACTAATTCTTCCATAAAGTTATCTTAACCTGTACTGGTTCCTTCCATATATAAAAGAAGGCCAGTGACCTAACAACAACCTTAAAATGGTTTGATTAAATGTAGAAAACTTATACGTAGCACCATCAAAATAACTTTTTTTTTTTTTTTTTTTTAAAAAAAAGACCCCATGACTAGGGAAGAAAAAGAATTTATTTCCCGTAGTTAAAACACAACTGTTTTCCAGCTGGGCTGTTAAAAATATTCTCTTTCCAGACACATATTATATTAGAATTAATCTGAGGCAAATAAAATCTTCAAAACAGTACCTCTAGATCAACAACAGAAGAAAATTCTTCTCCTAACAAGAAGAATTTAGTTTCATTTCTCCTTAAAATAACCCATTAATTTCATACAGTCAGCATAAAAATCTGCAGTCTAAATGTATTTCCTTTATAAAGTCAATGCTCCCATATGAGCCATAGACAGGGACACATTTATAAATCCTTCAGGACCTCTTTTTACAACACTATTGCTTTTTGTTCATGTAGGTGACATTACCCATTTAGCTTCATTTTAAGCACTTTTCCTTTGATATAGGGTTGTGAGTTCCTAGGCAAAACCAGGAACCTTCTGGTTCTGAAGGAGAGTCAACTGAAAAGCAGATATTCCTCACAGCTTCCTCCCTGCCAAGAGTCATTAAACACACAGAACCTGTGTCTCTGGGCAGCAAAACAGGAATGGGACAGAAAACATACTACTAGCCATAATCAATGTCATGGAATCAGTAAGAGCACAAGGAAATCCCAATGACCATCCATACAACCAGCATAGTACAAACCCACTTCTATCTACAGCTGGTTTAAGAGCAATAGTTAGATTTGCAATTTTTCTGCCTTAACTCATGTAAAAATGGTGGCTTATTAGAGAGTAAGAAATACTGACCATTTAAAACATGGAATGCAAAATACAGCATGCTCCTTCCATAAGCTTCCCTGAATCTTGATGCCACCACTTGCTCTATGGATTACGTTCAGAAAAAACTGAAGGGGTGCTTTGCCAGAAGCCAAGCTGTTAGTGCAGACACCAGAAAGTCAGCACAACAGGCTGTCTTAACCAGGGGCAAAACAGATTGAGACAGGAAGGATCCTCTCATTTCTGGCCCCTTTTATAGTGGTGTTGAGACACTTCATGGTCTTGTCTTCCTGGGATAATTGCAAAGTAAGGAATGATTATCACTGCTGCTCTACAAATAAAAGAGTAGCTATGGGGCCATATTTTAAAGGTACTTAGGTGCCTAAGGATGCAGATAGGTACCTATTGGTATTTTAGCTCTTAACCTAATTAGCAGATTTAGTTGCAAATTCTTGCCTTGGGCATCAGTGTTTGAAAGCTGTACTATCTATTGAATCACCAGGAATATCATTACAGCTGTCCTGAGTTTAGTGTTTACATGTAACTTTAGTTAAATGGGAAAAAAGGAAAATATTCCAAAACTGAGAGGAATAGACTTAAAGTAAGCAGGTATGAACAATTTGCACCAAAACACGACAGGCATTGGAGTTATGCCAAGACAGGATATTAAATACTGTAATTCAGATAGTTTAATTCCCTGGCCTTATGTCTCTTAACCACATGCTACTTCTGTTACATTATAGTTTCTCATTCTCATTACACTGTAGTTTCTTATTCTGAACTTCTAGTGCATAATGCTCCAGCCTAGGACAAGCAAATAGCTACATTCATTTCACTTGCAGTTAAGTATTTTTATATTGTGTCTTTATATGAAGTTAAAAATAAATGGTTAACTGCATTAGGATGCACACCACAAACAGTATGTTTATATAGCTACAAAATTCTCTGTTAACAAATTGGGTGCTATGTAGAATTAAATGGGTTAGAAACTTTTGCAAAACAGCTCCCAGTGCCAGTATTGCATAGAGAGTATCTGCATGTTATTGGAAACATCAGAGCAAAACAATGCATGTAGGGAGCAAGAAACTTACGGCAGTTAATATTAAGTCAGATAATGCACACAGTTAACAACACATGTGCAACCAGATAACTATCAAGAACTAAAACACTGTACCATCATCCCAGAGTCTCCAACAGCTGATAAACCTCAAATCAGTGATGAATTGGATAATCATTTCCAATCTCACTTTAAAACTATTTCCACCTGTCATATTGATAGGGTCAAACTGCCAAGTCAAAGCTACTTGGGTATTGTTTTGATGCAGAAACATCTGGGTCTGTTGGCAAATTTCCCATCCAGGTAGAGCCAGGGCATGGCCAGAGCTCAGGCTCTAAATGGGGAGGTGTCCCTTAACACATTTGCAGCTAAACAAAAAAGAAGGAATCCTGAAAATGACATGTGTCTTGTAGATAATTACACCAAGAAATGGTAAAGCATATGAAAATTCTATAAATACACTAATAGTAACTTATGAATAATGCTTATTATAAAATCAATAAATTCACACTATACAATGAATATATCAGCAGTAAGTGTCTGAGGAAGTTAAGATAATGTTTTCAAAACATTCAATGGCAAGAAGTGAAAAAAGGTAAAAACTTTTAAACTTTAGTATTAATAAGTCACTATTCTTCCTTTTTACCTATAGAAAACAAAACCAGTAGAGATTATAACAAATAACTTTGACTTTTGATGAAATGAAGGATGCAACAGACTGTATCCTCCTCTCTCCACAAGCAGGTGTTCACCAGTGTTCCACCACAGCCACTTCAGTTGTAGTCATCTTAATCTCTCTAGGAAAATAACTATACTTTGCAGTCTAGAAAAGTGTCTTCAACAAAATATGAAACAATTTAAACAATATTCAAACCTGGTGAAAATTAATTTTGACAGAAGGAAATAACAAAGCTTAACCTCAAAAGAATACACAAGTGATAAAACCTAACTTAAGAACACTCAGACTTAAACATAGTGAAACTTAACTTTGCTTAATTCTATCAACACTTAATTTGTATCAAATGAAAACATAACTCATTCTGACTCTGTTATTACAAAAAAGTCAACTGAAAGTTTGGTATAGAACTTTTGAACACAATATAGCAGCAACATGGATTTATTATAGAGATTATAAAGATGTGACAAATACATTACGATTTTATGTAATTTGGCCTTGAGAATAACTCATAATATCTGCAGATATTATTGAAAATACTCATTCATAGTAGGAATTTTCCTGGTATGAGCTTATGTTTATTAGGACTTTTAATGTGCAGGTTTACTAGAGAAAAACCACAACAATGCAGGGTTTGGCAAATTGCCATTCAGCTTTTGCAGCATTTTGCAGAAACATCAAGTCCAATTTTTAATTAAAATCTGAAGTCCAAATAGGTATATATGTTGTCACATGTGTTTTTATAGCAAAAAGATTCACAATGAAATTACCTTATTAAAATTGTGGAAAAAACAAGCAAACAGGTAATATATGGTTAATTTAACATTGTCTTCTTGTACAGTAAAGATTCCCTAGCTAATTATTTTTTAAAACATGAATATCTTCTGTAGATAACATTAATGAAAAGGTCATTTTATCAGTAGCTGTAAATCACTCAGTATTTTGACATTAGGTTTTAAAACTAATTATTGCAAGGTAACTTCAATTCTGTTAGTATTTAAACTTTTCTAAAGAGCGGCATTTTGATGTTTCTATGGGGTCACAGTAACTTCTCCAGTAAAACTGGAAAACCACAAGAACTCATAATTACTTAATTACAAAATTAACTCTAAAAAGGTATATAAAGACATTCTAACTTTATCAATTTTTATAAGTTTTATCAGCAATTCTGTTAAAGAAAGTGGATCTTGCCACGTTATATTCACATAGACACCTTTAAATCTCTCCAGTAACTCCTGTTAAAAATCACATTTGATTAAAATCACAAGGTTAGCTTTAATAAACATGTTTCAATGTATCTTTTACACATTCTGATAATGGATGGAGCTGGTCAGCTGCTCTCTGGCAGGTGCCAGGGGGCTGAGCTGCACAGGGGGAGCCTCACCTCGCAGGGTCAGCTGAGACTTGCAGGGCTTGGGAGGAGGCAAGAGAGCTCTGATGAGCCAGGAGGGCCTCCCAGCCCAGGGGACTGATACAGTTCTGAGGCTTTTTCATCCAGCAAACACCGACAACCTTCCATTTTTAGCTGTGTCAGCATTTTGCCTTTGTCAGATTGCGGGCAGTCCTTCTCCTCATTATAATCTCTTGTATGCAGACTAAAGCAATCTCCAGGTAGCAGCCAAATCTGCAGCCATTCCGACCCCTTTTGATGCCACATCCCACAGTCTTTCCCCAACTTCTTTCCATGCTCTAATGCTAAAAGCAGTATTTGCATCAGTCTCAAAATCTTGTGACTTTTCCCACAACAACATACTACAAAGGGCATAGTCTGAAGTCTTAACACGTTTTCTTTTCAACAGAACTTTCCACATAGATAAACAGTCTGTTCTTTGTTTGGTAAGTTATTTCCCATTATGTCCCCAGTGGGGACAGATCACCGTCCCTCCAAGGTGTCAAAATCAGGTCCAGGCCAGCAGACTCCCCTGCTGGTTTTAAGCTTCACCGGGCTCTGTCTCGACTGCACCTTGTCCTGCAGCCCATCAGTATCACGTTGGAGTTCACCAGATGTCGTAGTAGAGATGGACAATGACACCTGTTTCTTTTTCCATCATAGCCCCATCTTTATTGCACACAGCTTATATTTATATGGTTATCAGAAGGCACTCTGCTTAATTCCAGTTGGTTAGGAACTCAGTTCACTGGGTGGTAATGGTGAGTTTACATGTCAATCAGAACTTTTCTCTATAACAATGTTTACATACTTTTCCCACTGATTCTCATGGAACAGATCCCTTGTTACTACAGGTTCACTTGTCTTTTTCCCCAAGAATAGTTTGTTATGTTAACAAACTTTTCATTCTCAAGATGTTTTTGCATGGGAACTTATCAGGCTAGTTGCTACCTATACTTAGCCAAAGTAACAAGGCCTGAATCATGATTTTACAAGGCCTTTCTTTTGTAAGGTTTAATATGTGACATATTATAAGGCTAACACATTCTTCTATTTTTACAGGACAGTGCACATTCACAAATCGTATCAGATCTGTACTTGTGTCACTTCAAAAATAAAATAAAAATAAATAGCAAGTGTTTCCCACTTTGGTTTTATTCACAACTTCTATAGAATGTTCAGTGCAATCAAACAAGGATCACTTGGACTAAATAATAGTTGAGATTCCTCTGTAACAGAAGTATGAACTAACTCTTACTCTGGTACACTGGGTGCCAAGACATGAAATCCACTGGTCTCAGTACACAATTCTCCTTGGTGCCACATGCTTGCTAGAGTTGGCAGTACTTTTCCCTTCTGCTGGGAAAGCTAAGAGCACAGGACTGCACTTCAAACTCTGATCCCTGTGGAGATAAGGAGGCACCATGCTGGATTTCATTCATCAGAGACCAGCCACTGAAATGCATAAGAAAATGCAATGCTGCCTTTTATTACTGAATAAAAGCTAACACTGACTTTAATACTGAATGTAAGGATTTAACAGTACTTATTACTAATGAATAAGGATTTTTCAGTTAAGTTTAAATTTAGATTAACCAGTTGCTGGTCAATCAACTTCAACAGCCATTTAAAATAGGCAGGTGTCTGTCTTCTTTCTAACTTCACAATCACAATCTAATCAATTAAAATAATGCTGGTAAGAAAGAAAACCAATGCTCTCACAGAAGACAGCCATTGCAAGTTTCTGTTGTCAGATTATAATACTTGGACTTTATTTGATGTGCATGTTTGGATAAGCAAACATCAGAGAGAGATACTAAGACTTAGCTTTTTCTTTCTGTGCCTTTTAAGTCTTACGGATATTTAGCTTTCCAGAACAGTTCTGTTATCCATAAGTTAAATTCCATGGTTATTCCACCTAAGCCCTGGTAAAAGGGATTGCCCTCTAAGACATAAAGCTACTGTTACCCTGGGGAACTGACTTCTCATGACAAGATCCCTTTTCTCCAGAACTTTGCAGCCTGGTAACACTGAAACAAAGCCTCTCATTTATCTAGCTCTTCTCTCTGCAGCTTACTACTTGTTCAGCCTTACAAACAGATATTGCTACCCCCTGCAGGGCCATCTGGGACAATTCCTGGACTGGCCCTTAGGGCATGTTAAAGGATTAGCCTAATTCTCAAGACCTTTCAGGTGACCTCAGAGCCTGACACTTTTACCTGGCGTTATCTACGTCCATTCTTAGAGCTCTCATCAGACACAAGTCCTATCATCATCTCGTTCAAGCCACATCTCAGCAACCCAACACCTCTCTCTTCAAGAACATCACAGTACAGGCAAGACATCCAGTCCTCTTATTTACTGGGCCACTCATGCTACCAGAGGAAAATAGCAAGTGTAAGAGAAATCTCTTAAGGTACTAGAGAAAACACCAAGGCAAATGCTCCCCAGTGACACTGGGGCAGGCCTCCCTCTTGCTTTGAGATGTGGGCTTATTGAAGCATGTAGTCACTGCACAGGCACTCTCTCTGCTGTTTACATGTACACATACACACATGATCTCCTTTTCCTTAGGGAAACAAGTACTGGGCCTTCTTGCCTCAAAACTCCTGCCTGCACCCAGCACTGCTATGTAACACAAATCTGCTTGCAAACCACCTATGTATCTGAGCTCAGAACAACACAAAAAGCAGCTCCTTGTGTTGTATGAGCCACCTTTACATGCATTTACCTGATGATATTTTGTTTCTAGCAGGTATAAAACCCAGCTGTGCTTGTTACCTGCTTGGTACGTCTCTTTTCCTGTCACCTGCAAATCAGCAGGGTTCAGTTGAGTTGGCACCTCTATTTTTGAACAGACAACAAACAGACCTGACCAAAGTCAGTCTGTACAAAGATAGTACTCCTCTCTTTGACTGGAATCACTCCAGAAGGAGCAGGATATTCTTTTTAAGGTAAGTGAAATGACAGAAATCATCCTGCCTCTAAGAGAGCAGAACACTCAAATACAGAGCATCTTGAGTTACTGCTATATCGGTTTTTTAACTGGACAGTGCTGACACAGCAAAAATATTTTTAAAATTCTCTTGAACAGGAGCAACCAGAATGTGGCAGAGAATTGTGTATAAAGAATAAAACATAGGTCAGACTAAATCTATGCAATCTCTCATACAGCTGATTTTTTTCTTTCAGCTTCATGATTTACAACATCATGAACTGCAAAGCAGACACCACAACAACAAAGTTTGACATTAAATGACTTTTCCAGCTCTCCTTATCTCCCCTTGTACTGAAAAGGCAATGCCTGTCTGTCACACAGCACTTTTCCCTCCCCTAGGATTTCCAGAAACCAGCTTGAACATAAGCTTTAAAGCCGGAGAGCAGTGGCCAGGCAGTGGGTGCCCAGATATGCTCACAACACTTTGGTGAAACAGTTCTGCTACAGCCTCCACTGAGCAGAGGGAGGAAGGACTTTCATGAATTTCTGGATTTGAAGAACTTCTTGTATTTTCTTTTTGTCATTAAGTTTCTGTGTACAACCACCTAAAGTTATTTCATGATTGGCCAAGGCAGAGACTTCACACAGAGTCTCAAGAAGGTGTTGAATGGCCAGAGACCTTGGAATACAGCCTATTAGGAGCAGGGCATGGAGGAAAATATTTTTGCCTATGGAGTTTTTTGAGTATAGCAAAGATGTCTTACACTCAGTAAGCTTTTAATTTCTGATAGGAGTTCAAGTGCATTGCATTTGTTGACAGGAGTTACCAGCTATGAACTATAGAAACCACTTTTGCTCCTAAAATCAGCTGATGATGATAGAAGTATCTGCTTCATTGGTTCACAATACACTGTTCACTGATGAATATTACATTCTTCTGTGGGCTGCAGCTGGCAGTGATAAAAATGCTTCTTTGCTTTGCACCCAAGTACTGCAGTTTGGGTCAGACGTATACTCTGGGGAAAGGCACAAGGTACAGGAATCTTTCCTTTTTTGAATTGCACGAACTGTTCAATGTATGAAAGGCTGTAGAGTGCAGGTGAAACAGGAGAAACAAACACAACATGCAGACAGACTACAGAATAAAAAGAAACAGGAATAGGCCCCAGGTGTGAGGGAAAGTCTGACTTTTCTTTGAGGATCCTACATGGTCATGTTAAAATCATAACAACCCAGGAAGCCATTGGAAGTTGCTGAATGGAGAACAATCTGAGGCAGGAGACTTGTCTTTCACTGACACTCTAAATTAAGTGGAGATGTGTTTCCAAACCATTTCTTTTTATGCAGTCTTAACCAGGAGACCTCAGCAGTTTCATAGCTTTGTATGAAAACAACTTACAGTTTAAGGTTGTCTCCAAATGATACTGAATTTTGGATACAGTTTGCATCACAGTGAGCACATTTTAAAAGAAAGATGCAGGAAGATACACTTCGCAGCTCTGGCTGGCACATGTTTTCCTTGACAACTCCTTACAGAAAAATGACAGCCAGTGTTGGGTCGCACTGTCAGACACATTTCTGAGATAGCAATTGATTTTTCTTGGTCTTAGACTATGCAAAATGTTAATTTAAGATAATTACAACTAAACATGAAAACAAGTGTAATTCTGCCAGCCTTGGTCCCCACACAGAGGGTAGCAGGGTGGGATGGGAAAAAATATTTAGTTACAGCATTGTGATTAGAGCATTGACAGCAAAGATCAGAAATGAAACACCAAAATGGAGATCTGGCATCTTAATGCCACTATTCCAGAAATAGATAGGAAGCTTCAAGGTTGTGAACAGGCTCCATGTTCTCATTTCCCATTCTGCCTCTTCAGTGGCTGAACTGAGCATTAAACCAAACAAACAACCCTGTGAGACTGACCCTCAGATATGGCAGCTGGTGACAGCACTGGGGGAGTACAGACAGGATATTGCTACCAGAGGCAGAGAGGATGGCAGGCACTACAGGCATCACCCTGAACTTCTTTTTCTTTGGGGTGTGTGGAAAATGTGGAGCTGCTCAGTAGTTACTTAAGAATACCATGCACTAATTTAGTCATCAGAATGTTCTTTTTTCAGCTGTGGTGGTTTCATTCAGTCCCAGTTTGTCTGGTAAGGTAGGCAGGAAGGAAAAGCTTGGCAAAATAAGTGATAATTCTTCAGGAGTTAAAAGTCAGTGCCAAAAAGAGGTAGTAGTTCTTGTAGTTACTTTCCAGCAACCTATAAAACCAGCTCTGACCTGGACAGACAAAGCACACAAATACTGCAGGATGTTAAGAATTAATATAAGCCCTAGCAAAAAGAGCCTCATGCTCTTAGAAGTGTGCTTTATTTACTAATAGGAGAAAGTCATTATTAAGTAATATTATTTATGCAAATTCTATATTATGTAATTCTTTCCTTCCCCTGCTGCTGTACAAGATACTTTTTGCCAAACATGCCTTCTTCAAACACAGTACATCATAAAGTGCAGATTCCCCAAAAGAAGAACTGTGAGTAACTAATGGCATCCTGAAAGATGAGATAGCAGATCTGATGAAGGGAACTGAAATTCTGCTTTGCGGTATAAAACAGTCACACCTTCTCCACTGAGACTCATGCAATTGGCTTTCAGCCAGCAATTCTCTGCAATTAAATGTAGATAGCATGGGACTGCAGTATCATGCACCCTTTAGCATTCCCTAAAACCATGAGTGAAACACAGATGGTTAGGAATAGCAGAGAGCCTGCAGCTTCTATTGTGGTAGCATCAACTTGGGCCCACCAGTCAGAGGAATCCTACTGAAAAACCCCCAGATCTTTGGTGCAGATTAGCACTGTGGTCCCTTCCCATCACTTTTCCAGAATTCACCTTTCTCTCAGTTGTTGGGAGTGTTAATGTAAGATAAAACCTCATCTATCAGAGCATGAAATAGCAGAGTTATGAAGGCTAATGCATGCAATGCGTTCTCTTCATTGAAAAGACCACTGTTACAGGTTTTCACTCTGATGTACCAGTAACATAATTTTGGCTTTTGAAAACTCCCTCTATATTTCATTTCTTTGTTCACCATGAAATTTATCCTAACAGACTCACAAGATTCACACAGTCCACAAGATCTAGGTGCAATTTCTACTTTTAGAGAGATTATGACAAAAATGGAAACAATCAGTCCTTTTCCTATGATAACACTCTTTGACAAGGACCAGTCTCCTCAGATCTCATGAACCTGTAATGCTGTATGAAGCCCTTCCAAACTTCTCCTTACTGTCCTAGGCTGATCAAAACACAGCTCTTGGAAGCTTCTTTCTAAAGCCCCAGATACGAAACTTACTTTAACCAAACTCTCAAAAATGATAATGCAAGTCATTCAGTTAGTGACGAACAAAGTACAAAAGCAGGCAAAAATGGAAATAAACTATCATTACCTGGCTACAATAAGATATTTCCTCTGCAGTGAGGCACTGCTATGAAGGTGCACCATGTCTGGAGGAAAATCACACACAGGGGTATATCAAAGGTGACAGCCAAATAAAGGTGGCAAAAAGTGCAATTAGCTGGAACTCCCTAGCAACAGGGACAATGTTTTCAGAATAGCAAAAATTAAGTGACCTAAAAATAAGAACTCTTGGCTAAAAAATGTGGTCATTCAAAAAACTACACTGAAGGGTAAAGGAACCAATGCTGGTGTCACTTATCCCCTTTATGCTTAGGTTGAGGCAGGCCCTTCAGGAAATTTTGACTTTATAAGGCAAGATAGGAGTAACGAACATACCCTTTGGTTTTGCCATCTACTATTTTAATGCAGGTATAATATTATTGAAAAGAATATGCATCCTACTATATGTGACTTGACTTGAGTCTGCCATTTCATTCACATTAAGTTTGAAAATGTATGCTACAGAAGATTCTAATGCATCTTCTGCCATTGCACACAGTCCCTTAGATTTTTACTTTAAATCAGCTCCTGCTTTTCCAGGAGTTAGTCTGGTATAAGGCTTACTTTCTGATATGCTTTGCAGGACAACAGCTGGGAAGATGATATCACACACGTTGCCCTTTTTAACTGGTTAAGTATCACAGGAGTTTATGCAATACATGTTCTGAAAAAGAACTCACAGATCTCTGTCATTTAACTAGGAAAATTCTTTTTCTTGTATTCACTCAGGTCTCTATCAGGATACAGTAGTTTGGTAATTGCTAAATTCTTCTCCATGTGTTTACCTAGCTTGTCAACGTAATAGTCCATGGTAACTTTTTCACACATGAGATAATAAAATCTAAGTCTGCAGCACCCCAGTGAACAAAGAACATAAAGGAGGCCTTTCTCACATTCCTTCTCCTCCAACAAAGAAGCTGCAGCTTTTGCTTTTTTGCTAACTCCCTCCACTAGCCCAAGACTTGCTGCCAATGGCCGTGGGTGAGCACACAGCTTTGGGTTTCAGCTGATGGACACAATGAATACCTTGGAGTTCATTTTAAATGGAAAAAAAAATAGGGAGCTAATTTTGATAAGAGAATGAGTTTAAAGGTCTCAGGAGCAGGAAAAGAATGTAAGCAGAGGGACAGGAATGAGACACGAAAATGATTATGGATGTTCTGAAAAAGAAAATACAAGGCACCTCAGGAAGGGGAATGTTATGTGAGAGTGAGGACAGGGGAGGAAGCAAGGGAATGCACTGGCAAAAAACACTGGAAAAGACTTCTGAGAAAGCACAGCAAAGGAAAAATGGTGTAAGTTTACAGCTCTTCTTCTTAGATGAACATTCTATTCCCTCTACTATTAACATTTTAGTATTTTATCACTGGCTGCAAAAGAATTCTTGAAGGTCTTTGAGCCTGCCACTACAACACAGAATAGATAGGAGAGAGAATCTCTCAACAAGTGACAGGATCAACATCACAGCTTATGATCATATTCTATCAACAGCTTGAAAAAGCCTTTACTATGTCCTTCTGTTGACTTTCTGAAAACCAAACAAATGAAAACCAGCACCTGTCCTAGAAATGCAGACTCGACAAACAGCAGCAGCCCATTAAATTGTATGTGGGTGACAAAATGACCAGAGATTAGGAAAAATCAGGTCATCTTCAATTTATCAGTTCACTGGTCTCTAGGTGTCAACACTCCTGATAGGTTTATTAAGCCAACAACCAGTCTTGCAATCCACTAGTTACATCTCTTCAAATTTCTTGTGCTCAAATGTGTAATTAATAGTGTCTGGTTGTTACATGATTTGTTCTGCAGTCACGAGAGCTAATTCATTTCCATGTTCTAGTTAGCTAGCCTGGGAATGTCTGTATATGTTGATCATCTAATGTTAAGCAACTGAGTTAGTGCCATTTAGAGGCACACGAAAGATTTGTAACCCAAAAAATCTGTTCCTGTAAGTACTTTAAAACAGCTGACCTCAATGCAAGCAATTGCATGAGTCCAAAAGAAAACAAAGAGAAGATGGCTGGAAATTCTAACAGTCTTGTCATCGTCTCACAATTCTTGATGTTACTGTAACCCTTCCAGAAATACACCATGAAAATCAGGCAAGTGGAACAGGTGTGTGGTGTATTCTAAACCATTGTCAATATCCTGGTTACTGAGCTGGAATCCCAAACAGCCCCAAACCCTGTGACCTCAGGGCTCGCAGTGCTCCCTGAGTCAACTCCATAGGAACCATTATTGCCAACTTCATTATCCATGGGGTCACTTTTGCATCAAGACAACATTCACCCTGCTTTTGGAAATGGCTTTGGTCTTCTCGTTAGGTAAGAACAGCACGGTATCCTTGACAATGGAGTCAGTCTATGACCACCTGACCACTTCAGAAACCCTTCCTGCCAGCCTGTGACTGCCAGAGCAAAATGCCACACCACCCCACATATGTAACTCCAAAATCAGACATGGATGGCAGTACAGTTTGGAATACAAAAGGGATATCTACACTTCAAGACTGAATACATGTCACTGAGCTGGATATACAACCAATATGAATTCCATCACCATGGAAACCACTCTTGAAGTGTGAAACATGTCCAAACATTTACTTGATCTTATAGGCATACATATGTAGATTTCAAGTACAAGCAAAATCTGCATTTTGCATTGCTTCTATTCTTTCAGCTGGGGAAAACAACTAAGGATAAACCAGGAAAAATATGAGAATACAGAGGAAAAAAATAGGAGAGAATATTGTTTTGGATTATATGATGTAAGTACAAGCAATTTTACTGAGATTTACATCTTATTAAAACAACCAAGTGGAAGCATAATGGAGAGCCTGAACCTAAAAATTATCAAAGTAGGATTCATTTGTGAATGTTCAATGTGGATCATTGATCAATTGAGTTGTGAATTCAATGTGAATCAGCCAAAAGCTGGGCACATAAATTTTCCTTTATACTTAGGCACCTATTCCAAGCCTGTCGTTCCACTTCTTTCTGTAGCCAGCCATTCCAAAGGCAACTATGGAATCATTATGCCTATGGAGAGCAAATCCTTTAGGATGGCCCAGGGAGGCACCAAACTCTCAGAGGGCTAAAACCATGCAACAGGAATCTGAGGGCTGCTATTGCTATGGCTCCCTTGATTTCCCACATGACTGCAAAGACACAGCACAAGCCTACAGACGGTCCGAGGCACCTGGGTAGACAGATTCCAAAATCTGACTTGCTGATCACCAGATCCAGCCTTTCTCAGAAATCTTATATTAAAAAATACAGACAAGATATTTTTATTAATATTGCTCTTTTACAGAGCTCTAGGAATATGAAGCACTGATCATTTTTTTTAACAAAATGCATGTGAAGTTTAATTAATTTATGTATGCTTTATTCTGGTTTAACATTAAAAATATTTTATCTTCATCTGGATTAAAAATGAAGAACAAAAAGGTGTATGAGAGTCTGAAAAACAACCTCTGCACATATTCCAGGATAATAATCCAATTTTTGGTTTATTGTTCAGGCACATAATTTTAGGAAGGGATATTCATGGAAAAAAATCAGCTGGTTGAGGAACCTGACTATAAAAGTTCTGAGAAAAAGGTAGTTTGTGAAAAAGATGTTTTATGTCTTCTTTATAAGGGAAATAAACCACAAGAAAGATATAAATTTTATATTATATTAATTTTTTTAATATACTGCATGTGAAATAGTTCTGTTAAATGAGGCATTAAAAAAAAAACAAAAAGGAAAAAGAGATAATACTTCACTGGCACTCCATCAAAAGCTGATCCATAATTCTCATAATTAGAGAAAAGACACAAGACATGAATTTCATGGCAAAAGAAGAAAATAATGCAATGAAAAAGTCTGTAGGCATGTGTGTAAATGTTAGCCAATTCCTCCAGCTAGCTCAAATTTGTATCTGCTTGAATTTGCAGAGCCTTTTTTCTCTACAAATAAAACAATTGTTTGAGGCAACTTTCTCCTTATTTCCTGTATCCATTGAATTATATTGTAACAGATTACTTTAAAAAAAATTATATTTTCATCTACCTTTCTAAGTAATTAACTCTTTTCAAAGCCTAATTATAACTTTATAGCAAGAATATTTTCCATATAAGCAGGTGTACACATCAGCTCTTGGAAAGGCCATTTAGTCCCAAGCTCTGGGTGACACTGCTCCAGGACTGCCACATCCAGCAAGGGCTGGAACACCTTTCTGGCAGAAATGGTGGTGTCACACTGCTCCTGCTCTAAGGGGACAAGAGGCTCTAAGACAGTGTGTGGGATATGAAACATACCTGCCATCACAGTGAAATCCCGGCACAGCTTCCTGGTGTTCGCATGGTGCTGGCCAGTCCTAATTCAGGGCCAAAGAAACATAAGCAAACAGCAAAAACTGCCATCAGCATCCACATTTGCAAAGTTTGAACACAAAGAGGCCTTTCCTCCTCACCATACAGTTAACTGCCACTAAGGGCTCTTTGTCATGGGCTGTTCCACGGCAGGAATGGCAAGAACATGCAGACCTCCCCTAGGCTTGTCCAGTGCAACAGTGAGATCTGGTAACAGGAATGAAGCCTCTGTGTGACTGAAGCATCCTGCCAAACACCATCTATCACCCTGG
Source organism: Parus major (assembly GCF_001522545.3). Taxonomy (NCBI): domain Eukaryota; kingdom Metazoa; phylum Chordata; class Aves; order Passeriformes; family Paridae; genus Parus; species Parus major. The sequence goes on from NC_031773.1 coordinate 64,229,851, forward strand.
CACTGTATGTTGCCATGTATTTTTGTATAATACTCAATAAAGAATTTCTAGCCAATATACCCATCTGTCATGGAAGGGAAAATAATCCCATACAAATAAGACAAGCAAAATATGCTTGTAAAGCAAAAATAAATTTGGGGTTTTGTAACTGACATTTAAAGTTCTATGAATATTTAAACTAAAAATAACTTCTAGTTATGCATTATCAAGTGAGATTAAATATTAATGAGCAGTTGTTGCATAAAATCATAAGTCTCTCTAAAGATTAGAGCAAATTATACAAAGTTTAAAGTATTTTAAAATGAAGATATGTTGAAAGTAGTTATTTAAAAAGGAAAGTGGTCCTAAATATAAAAACTCAGAACTTGAAACAGCCTGGTATGTATTATAACATGCATTATAATTTGATTCTGCCTTAGGAAAGGAAAAGCTATTGCCACAAAATTTATCTATGGTGACAAACCTTCAGATTTGAAGTCAGAGTTGTTCTCAGATAATGGAGTGGAACAAAAGGCAATGTCTGGGGCCTGGACAATCTGCTCATGACAGCCACAGAACCAATTTGCTGTAGACGCCTTCCTTCCTCTGCTGCTGAGCATACTGGTCACTGTTTAACTTGGGCATCAAACTCCTGGAGATTTAAACAATATGCAACCAATATTCAAATAATTTTAAATAAAAATAATGGAAGACTACTCAAATTGAATTTATGGGGTGAACACTTAAGATTTCTGTATTTGCTCAAAGTTTTTTTATTTTACTAAATTTAAGCTCTAAACCAAAATGTTTTGATTACAGAAGATACACTTGAATTGGCAAAAAGCACTTAGATCTCAACTGTGAAAATTACTGTGAGCCCATATAAAGATGTTGCTTTATCTTCCAAGGGACAATGAACTTGTAGTCAATTTAGAGGTGAAAAATTTATACTGAAGGAATATTTTTATATTTGGTAAAGCTATGTGTCTTGTAAAATTAAATATCTAAATCCAATTCTTAAATATTGATCTTATATAAGAACTTAACAGTTAATACTGAAATGATACTACATCTGAACGAAACCCTCTGTAAATATTTGTACTATTATAAGTAATAAAAAATACATGCCCTGTATTAACTTTGTACAAACTAGTGAGATATTTGCAGGATAATGAGTTTCAGTGTTAACCACTAAAATGCAGCAGACTAATGCCTCTCTTTTGGATGCTATACCATACAGAACAGGAGCTGTAGAATACATTTTTACCCTCCAGAAAGTCTCTAAGAATCTCTCATTGTCACTTGCAGTCATTCTCCAGCACAAAGTTAATTAGAAAGTGCTAGCCTATTTCTAGGCAGGCCAACACAAAAGAAAATCCTCAAGTTAATAGCTATTAGAGTTTAACCTGTCAAGCAAAAACACTTTTGTAATGGCAAACACCCCATTCTGATATCCACAAACAAAAACATCTATGTATCAGGAATAAACCATGAGAATACTGATGGAACTAGAATGGCTCCAGGGTATCACCAGAAGTCCATTCTAGGTTGCTCGTGCTACACAAATCTGGATGAAAAATCTTGAGTGAATTGACAGCTCATATTCAGATGCAACATCTCATGTTGCAGTTTATGTGCCCACTGCCCCTTGTGCTGTCTGGGCACCACAGAAGATGATCTTGTCCCATCTTCTTGACATCCACTTTCAGTTTCTTTTATGCATTTATAAGATCCCATCTCATTTGTCTCTTCTCCAGGATAAAAAACCCCAGCTCATTTCTCTTATTTGCAGTTTTATTAAAAAATAAAGTGTAAAGGAATTGTTGAAACTAATTATTGGAAAAATCCTGACCTATGCAAAGGGCTGGTGAAAGATATTCAGTACTACCTTGTTGTAGTATGTTTATTCAGTTCTGTTAAAATTGTTAGTGTTTTGTCTGTTTGGTATGTTCCTGGTTCTCCCCCATTTACTGCTTTGGTTGGTTCCATCTGTCTGTTATGTAAACCCCGCCCAGTTTTCCTGAATGCTCCTTGTCAATCAGCTTTACCCTGCCCCATCTCCCCCCATCCATCATCATAAACCCCACCTCTCCTTCCAGCTCTTTCCATGTATATCATCCCTTCCTTGACACGTTATTGTTTGTTATGTTATGTTCCCGGCTTCTTTGTATCCCCATTGGTCCCTGACATTGTAACCTCCTCCCCTTACCCCTCCCTCTGTGAGCTCCCATTGGACCCTGGACTGTGCCCGCCCCTGAGATAAAAGCCAGTGCACAGAGGTGCTCGGGGCTCTCTTTGGTGCTGATTTATCCCAGCCCAGACCCTTGTGATCATCCCCTCTCCAGAATAAACCTGTTCCTGGGAAGTACAGCTGAGTGAGTCTCCTGCTTCCTCTTGCCATCACCTACGACACCTGATTTGGCAGAGCCCGGCAGGATTCGGTGCTCTGAAGGTTCTGCAGTGGGATTGCCTTTTCCCTGCAGTTCCCCACTCCTGGCGTGCCGGAGTGGCACCGTAGAGCTAGCCCGGAGCTCCGGTGCGGCCAAAGAGCAGCATCACTACCTAAAACCCTTTTGCTAGAATACTCAGTCTCTTGAGGGTCTGTGAGAGAAGTGCGTACAGACTGAAAACCATTTGGGAAAAAAAGCCTGGACATTTGTCAAGAATAAATTCCACAAAGGCCTCTAAATAAAGGGAAGGAAGTCCTCTTCAGCCATTTTGAGTTTCCACTTCTACAATAAAGATACACTACACCATTTAAAAACACAACTGGTTCACCTTGCTATCAAGAAAACTACACTGGGTAGCTCTGATTATAATAGATAAAGTTAAATTCTACTTGTTTCCACCTAATCTAAAGAGAAGTCTTGCTCTGGCACTCAAAACAATCCATCACTATACTTCCACAAAAGTGAGCTTCAAGAGTCCTCTGTAAAACTTGTCACCATTTCCTCACATTATATTTTCAGTGTGAAAAACACAAAGGAAGTTACTTCAAACATGATACAGGGAAAAGTGAAAGGACAATAGAAAAGGAGAGAATCAGTATTATCAAAAACATAGTACAGCAAGATAGTGTCTAACTTAATAAAAAGCAATTTATGTGGCCAGTTTAATTACTGAGTTTGGCACTGGTATCAGCTTATTACACAGTTAAATCAGTTAATCAGTTTATTAACAGTTAAAGCCAACTGTATATAAAAAAGCATGTTCAGCAACACAAATGGATACATAGTTAAAACATATAAACCTGGTTGGTCCTGCCTTTGCTTTACAGTATCTAACCATGAATGACCCCACATGAAGGAAACATTTCCCAAGCTACCCCCATACTTGCCCGAAAGCAGCCATCAAACACCCAGGGTGGTTGGATATTCATTCCCTATTGTAGGAATACTCTGCCCAGATCCCAATCAGACTATGACCTGTGTACCTATTTCACCCTTTTCATGTGACACACAACAGAATACAGCTATTCCTATATGCTAACTTAAAAAAAGAAAAAAAACACCCAAAAAAACCCCAACCCCAAGTGTCTTTAATCCCTACAAAGTAAAACTGTGAGCCTTCAACAGGATTCACATTTGTGGTGTTAAAAGACAAAACAAAAAAGTACAGACTCAGCTTTAGCATTTTCTTTCACGAGGCTTGGAAGAGGTCAATATAAATGAAAACTGGTTTTATTTCCAATGGCCACAGAAAAGCTCTAAAAAATTGCAGTTGTGTGCATGTAGGAGTCTTGCCTCTTTGCCTCTCATACAGTGCATAAATTGCTCAGAATTCAGATGCTATAAAGATATATGGCCTCTGTAATTGTTATCAAGGTCAATGAGAAAAGGGTAAGTGCTTAAGTGATGGATATATAATTTACATCACCCTGGAGCAATGTTAACATGAATTTTAATGTTTAATGTGTATTCAAATGCTGCAATTGTTAAAAAAAAAGTTATCATCCGAGTCTATTCAACAAAAATTTCTGTCTCCAAATACATATACATATAACTGCATCATGATTAGATGATACTAACCACCTACAACAAGATTTAGAAGAACTGAATTTCAAAAAATCAAAATTAAAGTCAAATGGCATCACCTTCCCTTTCAAAATATGAACAATGCCAAGATGCTCCAGGTCAAAACCAACAAAAATGCAGAACCATATATATAATTTTATATATATTTGACTTTATTTTCTAACAATTTGGGGGTATTTTTTTTGTGCAATTAGTTAACTTTTGTTAACATTTAGTGAATTAAGCTGAAACATCTAAATTCCAATACACAATCTGCAAAGTTCAGTCTCTGGACTACATCTGTTACCAAAATGCCACTAAGAGAAAGCAGATTTGTTTAGGTTACCCAGGAATGTGTTCCCAGTGGATTTCAGTTACAAGAATGCATAGGTAGTGAAATGATATATATCTGTGATGAGGAAGTTTGACCCAAATGTACTTTATGTACTTTAAATTGCTGTATTTATCATTCCTATTTAACACCTCCTTAAAGCCACTTGGCACAGTTCTGAGATCAAAGTGACCTTTTGCTAAAGAGCAAAATGGATGCATAATTCATTAACTAAACCAGAAAACACTACTCTTGATGATAGGAGAAATGCAAAAATACCAAATTCACCTTCTTTCTTTGTTTTCCTTCACAACTCTAACAAGAAAGCACACAGCAGTGGGACTATGCTAAGCTTATCATAAGTGCAGGAAAAGAAGAGGAAGTTACTGAATGTGCCCTTTTACAGCTCACAACTTTGACCTTCGAAAAGAAATCAGCCTGTTATTCTGAAGGTATTTATTTTACCCTAAGAAATACAACATATTCTCCACACACCAAAAATGATATTAACTTTCTTAGAAAACGATGTCTTGTCAAGCTTGCCAAGAAATCTATTTCAACTCATGTACCTGTTAGGAACAAGACCGACTCCTCCTAAATCACTGAAATACCACAGAATTATTTATTTGGTAAGACCACATTTTACGCAGCTTCTCTGCAATTCCTGAAACCAAAATTTGGACTCAGTTAAAAATACTTGGAAAAAGAGTGCAAGCAGCAAGGGTCATTAGAAAGTGACATAAAAATTCTGACTAAGAGTGCTGCAATGCCAGGAGATGTGGTAGAGGAAGGCAGTGTAAATTGCAGAACAATGCTATCAAGCAGATGTCATGTCACACTCTATCCCTGTGTACTGTAAGAGAAGTGCAAAGCTACACCAATTCAGGAGTGACTGTTTTCTTTTTCTTTTTAGGAGCACATCACAGAATCTCTGAGTTGGAAGGGACCTTTTGAGATCCCCTAATTAAGCAGGGTCATCTAAACCAGGCTACCCACAACCATGTCAAGTCTTGTCCTGACTCTCTCCACAACCTCTCTGGGCAGCTTGCTTTGGTTTCTGACTACCCTTTGCAAGAACAAATTTCTTTTCATGTGTTTAGACAGAATGTCATGCTTGCATTTTTTTTTTTTTTTGTACGTCTTGCCTTTCATTGGCCACTACCCAGAAGAAGTACACTACAAAGAAGAGCTCAGTTTCCTCATCTTCATCTCCTCAATAAATATCTTTGGTATTTATACACACTGGTAAGACAGAACCCCCTGAATTCCAAATGTTCCCTAGGCTGAAGAGTCCCAACAATCACTCTCTCCCCAGAGGAAAGATACTCCAGTGCCTTAGTCATTTTCATGGATCCTCACTGGATTCATTCCAGTATGTACAAGTTTCTCTCGTACTTGAAACCCCAGAACAGGACTCAGGACCCCAGATGTTGTCTCACCAAGGCTCAACCTACTGTCAGTGTTCTTCCTAACGTAGACCAAGTTGTTTTGACCTTCCTTCTGCAACTGCGCATTCTTAACTCACGATCAGCTTGGGGACCATCAGGAACCAAGCAGATTGAGCTGCTTTCAAGCATATGCTGGTGCATGGGATTGCTCCTCCGCAGGTACAGGATTTTTGATTTCCCTTCACAGAGAGACTAGAAGTTCTTCTTTGGCATTTCCTCAGCATATTCAGGTCCCTGTGGGTGGTGGCACAAGCACCTGGCACATCAGCCATTCCTCACAGCTTTGTATCATCTACAAACTTGGTGAGTTTTTAAATGCACTATCCCACCATCCAAGTAATTAATGAAGATGTTAACTGGTGCTGGCCACAGTACAGATCCCTAAGGTGCTGCACTAGTGACTTGTCTCCATCTGGGCTTCTGCTACTCATCACAGCTGCTTGGACGCAGCCATTCTTCATCCCCATCAATATCCATTTATCCAACCCTTACTTCCTTGGCTGGTTTATTACAGGTAGCATTGAAAGCCTTGCTAAAGCCAAACTTAGCAGAACACACTGCTCTCATCCACCAAACTAGCTGCCTCATTATAGAAAGTCATTAGACTTCTTAAGCATGATTTCTTCTTCATAAAACCAGGATGAAAACTTCTAATAATCGTCCTGTCCGTTACACTTCCTGAAATTGTTTCTAGGATTAGTTGTTCCAGTAACTCACCTCCTGAGGTGAGGCTGACTAGCCCACAGTTCCCCTTCCTGAACACATCTGCTTTATTACAGCTTTCAGAAACCTATCCTGAATATGGAAACCTTTCAGAGATAATTAAGATAAGCCTTGCAATGACACCAGCCAGTTCCCACAGAACTCATGGATACAATCCCTTGGGCACCATGGACTTACAGATGTCCAGTTTGTTCAAGTGTTCCCTAATGTGATCCTCCTCCACCAAAGAGTGAGTCTTTGTTGCTTCATACTTCTCTTTGCATCTCAGGGACCTGGGTTTTCTGACAACCTGTCTTTTTATTAGAGGATCTTAACATATTGACCAAATTCAAAGCACTTCCACATCAAATCCTATTCCCAGCTCCTCCCCACAGAAGACTGCATGTGAACAGCAGTATTTTCTCCTGGTACTTTTCTACATGTACTTATTTTATATTAGGAATTCTAATGCAGTTCATGACAGTAAGATGATGCATAGTACAAGAAAAATCAATGGAAAATTTACAGAAGAGCCATTCCATTGACTGAACTATTGAAAAATAAAACCAAAAAACTAATTCAGCTTAAAACACAAGGCAAAGAAACATGATGTTTCTCTAGAAAACTTACCTTGACTTTAGATAAACCTTAAAGTTGCCAACTGTAATAATTACTTCTAACAGTGATGAAAATAAATACTACACTTCCACATGAGAGGCTTTTGACTATTTTGTAGGATTATTCCTTAATGTGGAATGAAGGCACAAACAGACACAGAGTAATTTAAAGACTAAAAATTAAAACATATAAAAAATACCATTGTGGTGAGTCTCATGTGAAGTCTACCAGAGAAAGCACTCTGCTGAGCTGGCACAATTAAATCTGTGCCCTTGAGATCAATCCAGTTCAATCAAGTTCATTAACATAAATATAATAGTAAGTCAAACCTGCACATAAGTTTACTTCCATGCCGCATGTCTCCCTTCCAAATATGCCGAACTTGCACTACATTTCATTGGCAGAGTTGCAGTGAAAGGGGTTCAGAAATGGAACTGCATTTCTCAAAAATGTGATTGCAAACCTGTGTGAGAGATGACTAGGTTTGAGATTTTATGTGGCATCTTTGGCAACTAACACCCAGGACAAAAAGGAGAAAATGACTACATTAGTAGAGACACGGACAGTACACAGGAACAGAGTGAAAGGCCAAGACTCTATTGATACTGCAAATGAGCGGTTTTCCCGAGGCCAGCTGGCAAACATTGTTTCATGTACCACTGATGGGAAGCACAAACATTCTACAGACCTCCACACCCCCATTCTGTGGTTACTAATACCATTCCTAATGAAGGCTTGGAAAATACCTTCAGGGAAACTGCCAGGTAAGATTCTGACAGTGTCCCTGCATGATCATGACAACATGCCTAATAACCTTTGAGAAACCAGAAATGCTGCCATGCCAGACTTTGATTAAGGACAAACTTTGAAATCAGGAATCTTTGTTGTATGTGCAAGAAGGCTGCACCAAATTATATACATGCATCTGAAGTACCAGAAGTGTTCTTTCACACATGGGAAAATATTGTCTGTCGAGGACAAAAGAAAGTACGGATCCAAAATCTGTGTGCCAGACATGCTGGAAAACAGCATAAATATATGGAGAGAGGATGGAGGGGGAAAAAAAAATATCAAGCTCAACCCAAAACAAAAAACCCAAACCCACACAGTGGCCAGCTGCAACAAGCCAACAAATACCTCAATGAGAAGTAACAGCTGGAAATAGTCAATTCCAGGACCCACTGCAGACAGAAGCAGAGGTCCCAAAAATATAACAGGCCTAGATGTAAGCGACAAGAAAATATGTTCTAAAAAAAATCAGCATATGGAATATGACTGTTTTTCAGTGTCCAAAGAACAAAACTACTAAATTATTTTCATTTTTCTTTTTCCATAAGTCTTAAAGTTGTTCTAACCATCTCTTCCCCTTACTTCCACAGAATCCAACATTGTGATGCTGCAGTTAAGGAAATTAAAGTTTCTTCCATGTTCTTTGCTACAAGTCTCTGTACTCAAATTTTGTGACAAGTGTTTGCAACTTATCTAAAAAGTTCAGAATTGTGTCATTAGTTAACATAATATCTACAGAAAAAAAATACTTTTTCCATCATAAAATAATTTCTCTCACACATTTGCTTTAATTTCACATTTACTACCAGGACAAAGAATCAGGTATCAGTGTTTGCTTGTTGTCCTTACTCTTCATCTCATGTTTTTGCAAGTCTTAAAGACTGCTGAGAAATTCCCACCCAAGTATTTCCACAAGGTAATGGGATGCTCTAAACAAACCCAAATTACAAACCTAGTTACACCAGCAATTCCTCATGACAATTTGCATAGATTCCCACTATTACTCTGGATTTCTCTTGTATCAAAACCCACTTGCCACATATGCACATCTGTTTTTTGCACATACCTCTTTGGGGAGGGAGAGGAACTCAAAGTTTACTGACATAATAGAAAGATGGTATTGAAAGAAGCTAGAGAGATGTAGGCAGAACAGAATCCCCAAGCAGAGGGCAGTAACGTTGGAGAAAAAACACAGGGAATGGCAGATCTTGCCGGTGGCATTAAGCAGGAAAGCCCAAAGTAGAGAAGAGCTTAGCTAACCTCCAGTCGGCTGTAAAGATGCACTTTTGCTCTGCTTGGTCTATGTGTGCCTAGGAAGACTTGTTAACTAACTCTCTGCAGCATGTTTGGACGTGTTAATCACTTTGGGATCAAAATAATAATCCTGGCTTTCCTCTGCAGTGGTAAAATACAGCATCAATAGGCTTTTCAACTACTATTTACATGGTATGACTCATTAAGTGCTGTTTCAGTGCCATTCTTCCATACACATAAAGAGGGAATAGTGACTTCAATTCCAAATTGAAAGAGTGACAGCCATTTAAAGGGGGGGAGGTCACATAGAGACAGCAATTTAGTGGTGCTGAACCTGCCTACTCTAGACCTGAATCTGACCCAGAACAGCAAACTGGAAGAGAACAAATACGCTCTTTGCAAGTATCTCTACTAAAAACAGTGAATGTATTAAAGTTGAAATAAGAATCACTAGTTCTGATGATGACATTAAGTTCGCTTCATACTTATAATATTTTTTTTAATTGAGGCTTAGAAATAATCACAAAATAAATACACCATACATTTTCTTCCTCTATGTACATAAACTTCAATATCCAGTACATCTTTGATTTCATCTTTAGCCATAGACAATGGAAAGGTTCAACAAAGTAAAGTGACTTGATTGTAGTTTAACCACAAATCTCTGGCAAAACCTGGACTGCTGAACTCCCCATTATGTACCTTCCCGAAAAGCTCAGTCATGTCTCCTTCAAGTCTTGCTCAGACACTGAGTTACCAGAAGACTCTTAGACTCATGCCAGCTAACCAAAGGAAGTGCAGCACTGTTCTATTTCCTAGATGTACCAGAGCAGCTCCAAGAGGAAGAATTCAGTGCTATCACTCAACTAGTGTTCAACGTGACTGAAAGCTCCTGCTCCCCAGACCTCCAGCAGTCGCACCATCCAGGGCAAACAGGGGACTCTCTGCGGCTCCTACAGCCCCAATGACCAGGGTGAACAACTTAAAAGTCCACCTGCAGGCTATACAGAAAGCTCCTGTCACAGACAGCCCTGAGCTGGGATGACATCAACCACAAACATGAAACCTTCTCTCTGCAGCATGAAAACAGTTATCAAGAGGGGAGAAACCTGCACAGTGTGAAGAAAATTTCACATAATTTAATAACATAATAGAGAATCTTAATTTTCAGATGCATTTAAGGTAGAGAAAATAATCACTATTATACATGTAGTTTGATGGCAATTAGCTCAAACACACTTAAAAAACCACATGGTTGTCCAGTTAAAAAATACCACAGCAAATGAAATGTACAGAGTGTATGTACAAACACATAGAGAGCTCTGCTTGGAGTCTCTATGTATCCATTGTGGGCATTGACATCTGTCAGTGTAATCTAACATCAGATTAGACAAAGATTTTAATTTATTTTAATAAGAATTTCTTCCACCCTAGAAGGTGAACTTGTGTTTTGTGATACTGCTCTAACTCAAAAGAGCATAGTGGGATATTATACTGTCTGAAGAGAGACAGCCATTTCAACACCCTCTCCTCTCCAGGAGGTTTTCACAGAGAACATGAGTCTCCCATTTCCTACCCATCTACTTCCATTAACTCCCCTTATTGCTTCAATCATTGCTCAAGTCAGAGGCACAGAGTGTGTGCCCTTATCTCTGATACCTGGCTCTGACATCCAAGAAAGTACTGAATTTCATGTAACACCATGAAAACAACTGTTAAATAGAAAAACTAGGAGTGCAAGTGTGTAAATTTGAGAGCTTTCTTAAGTCACTGGGTGAAAAAGTTAAAGTTTAGAGCTTAAACTAGTTTAGAAAACAAAGGACAAGATGGAGGATTTAGGGTGTCTTTTCCTTCTTCTTTCTTCTTCACCTTCTTCTTCTAGAGGTTTTTGGGTAGTAATAAGTGATTGGGTAGAGAATGCTGCAGTGCAGCACACAGGTGTTGGGTCATTAAGAAAAATAATTTACTTGGCATTTGTTAATTGGTTAAATAAGACATATAAAAAACCTTGAAAATCTCTGTTAGCCATTTTGCACCTTTCTATCTTAGTACATGTAGCTCCTTGTACCTTGTATACATGTAATGCAGATAAAAGAAGAATAAATAACCAAGTCCAAACAAGAGAAAACTGCCTCTCTCTCATCTATCTCAGTCCAAGGGGGAAAAAGATCACAACCACAGGTGTCCCATCAGGACAAATCATGGTAAATTCAGGATGTGATAAAAAATTTACCAACTATTTCAGTGAGTCTTAGCAAGTTCAATTCTTAAAAAAAAAAAAAAAAGGCAGAGGGACAGAAGAGCAAATTGTGCTTCTTTAAATAATTTGGTTTCCACACATATTCGGATATGGGTGGGTACAAAGCCCTATGCTTTATAGCTGACTTTATAACTTAGTGCAGCAGCAAATGATTACAGTCATTCACTTTGCCTGTTATTTCTGTAACTTTCAAACAAAATTTGCCTTTGCCTACAAGCACAGAGCCTGTCCTTACATACAAGTCTCTTAAATGTGGATTCTGTTCACAGAGTCCCTCTGAAATGAGCCTTAAAGACTGCTAAGAAATACGTGCTAAGAGTCTCTCAGAAATCAGTCTCTGTACTTCTAGAAGAAAAGAAATTTGCATTCAAGAAATGCAAAGGGAAAAGTGGCAAAATGAGTAGATCCCTAGCAAAGAGCTATCATGATTCTGTACCGTTACAGTGGGGAAAAAATAGCTTCATTTATGTAGTAGATTGAGAAGTACAGAGAAGAATTACAGTATGATAGTCAGAGAAAAAATGCTCAATGTAGTTGCTGTAGACAGATGTACAGATTCTTCCAAGGAGGAAAGTCAGAGAGCACAAGGAACAAGAAATTAAATGGGAAGGCAAAAAAGGAAACACAGGCACCTAGAGAACAATCCTGTAAAGAAAAGAGACAGAGGCATTTCAACACACAGAGGAAAAAGAAATGGCAAATGATGCAGAAAAGGTATCCAGGGAATTATATATCTGGTGAGCAGAGGTCCTGTGACAAATTTTCATTGAGGATGACAGATAAGCCTTAATGCTGCTTGCTGCCTCATATGCAAGATTTAAAGATTTTTAATTTTTTTTTTAGGGAAACTGAGACAATTCTTACCTGTATTTTTTATTTCAGAGTAACATTAAATGATCAACTGACTTTGCTTTTGTCAGTGTACAACATGCCACAATTGAAATGAATGCATCTTGAAAGGGCAGCTTTTCAATACCATTAAATAACATATTAGGGGATGGGGGAAGGAAGAACTTAAATTGACACAACTGCACCTGAGTAATATGTGAAGCACAAACCATTTGGCTGCAACTACAGAAAACAATTTAGCCACTGGAATTCCATGCTGATTTTCTGCTTTCTTAGAGAAGAGGGGCATGAAAACCTGCTACTGACATAGCAAACACAAAAGAACATCTGTCTAAATATTGCTTTCTGATCTTAAACTGGCAGGGCTGGAGAGAACAACTCTGCATTTAACTAAAGAATAACAAAAAAATAAAACAATGCTTTCCTCAATTCTCAGCAGCAAATGTTAGTATTTCTAACTCAGCAATTTCTGTGTACAAAGTGGAGCAAAGACAACCAAATTGATAATCTAGCTGTAGTGCAGCTTCTTTGGGCCAGTACCAGCAGTTTTGAGTGGTCACGTGAAAGTGCATCCTCTTCTTGTCTCAGCTGAAAATGAGACAAACATTACACACAATCACCTTACCAAGCACAGGGCAGGACCAAGGGAGGTAGGAGATAGTAAATGAGGCAGTATCAGTCATTTAGCTTGAGAGAAATGCACAGAAATGTTTGTGTTGGAAATATGACATTCATAACCAATATTAAAGTAAATCAGACTCTTATTAAGTACTCTGGCCAATTTTGCAAAAGTAAAAATCAAAATTTAAGTTTTTGTTTTAAGTTACAAAATATGCAAAGATTTCCAGTAGATTCCAGCACTTTTACTGCATAAAATAAACCAAATTTGTAGACTGTACCTGGTTTTAAACTTAAGTACAGCTCACACTTTGAAAGAAACCCAAACAAGCTGAAAAAGTTAGTTCCCGAAACCCATACTGCATGGACGGAATTTTTCCTGTTTTGCATGACTATTGTACGTCAGGAATTAGTACCTGTTATTACTTAGGGAAATTAAATGAAATATAGAAGCCCAAGAAGCCATTTCATAGTAACTATTGTGTCATTTTTCTCCTAAGAAACTTAGAATGTGACATTGAGACAGGAAGGTTCCAAGCTATTTGCAGAATGTGGGCAGACAAGGAACTCCGTTCTTCACAACTCCCTTGGCTTAGAAAGGTCAATTGATACTTGCTAGTAGGAAAGGCATCCTGTAAATAGAGTCATGGTTTGGTAAGAAAATACAGTTAAGCTTGTGGGTTTTGGAAAGCAAAATATTGAAAGTAAATGTTGTCAATTTTGGTTCATCAATCCAAAGTTATTAAAGATCTTGTTTGTTAAACAAGACAGCTCTTTTCCCTTGTTTCATCTTGGTTTTCTGAGGTTTGAGTTTTGTTAGCTATTGGTCTTGATGATGCTTTTATACTGTTCATGATGACTGGTCATCTCCAATATACCATATTCTCTATTTTTTTTTATTTTATACCAAATTTCAATTAAGAAGTAAAGTAATTTAACACAAGAGAAAAGACTTTATAGTGATCTCAAACTCTTCAGACAAAAACTTTTGCACAAAACTCAGGCCAACTCAAATACAAGTGAAATTTCTTCTTCAGTTCATCAGTATTTTCATCATCAGAACAGTGATTTTGTAGACATATTCAGAAAACTAATATAAATGGTCACAAACATCAAAGCAAATTCTCAGTTTTTACTTAGACAAATGCCAGCTGATTCATCATGTCATGGTCACCTAGTTTTAATTAGGAATATCTGTGGCAAAGGCCACACTGAATCCACCACTGACTGAGCTTTCTCTGTAGGGGAATACACATAATAATATATTATGTATAATCTGTGTATATGGTGATAGTGTCTGTTTATAACAAGCAATATAAAAAGGATTAAGTAGGATTTGTGATAAGGATTTATGCGTAATTTGTTCTAGTTTAGTACGTTTTAGACACTGTGACATCACTGTTAATTCCAAACCTCTTGATGTAGTTAACCTGATTTATAAGAGTCCCACACTCCCAGCTGGGCACGAGAGAAACAGAATACTGAATTTCACCCCTAACACTCTTCCCAAAGGCACCATCCAGTGTTCCACTGAAGATCTTAAACTCTAATAACACAAAATCCTAGCCATTAAAAACCTTCACACATGAACATATCCACTTACTCTTTCAACAAAAAGCTTCTAACTCAGAGTTTCAGCTCTCCTGAATTAAATGATTCTTTGTTTTTCTCTCTCCCCACCCAAGCAATAAGAGATACTAGAACTGAATATAAGGAACATCATTATTAACAGAGTGCATTAATTACCTCATTAATGATGTTAATGTTTCTGCAAAACAAAGAACACTCAAGACTTTACAATGGACGCAAATATTCTTTGTGTCAATGGTAGCCAACACATACACATTGCTGCGAGAGTATGAATCTAAAACAAAATTCCTTCAATATAAATTAACAACATTTCCTTCCCCTCAGTTTGTTCCATAGTGGAACAGCTAACATGGCAAACCTGCTGTCTAACCACAATAAAAATTCCTGTGAATCCCTGTGTTACTCTTCCAGTAGGTATGCAGCAGAAGAGCTGTATAAGCCAAGCTTTAATTTAAATCTGAAATGCAAGACATTACAGCAAAAAAACCCATTTTAGTTTGTACAAAATATCCCTTATTGAAAGACTATGAAACACAATGTGTCTAGTCTCAGCTAAAATATAGGAAAAAAAATAGCTTACTAAATTCACTGCCTGAATTCTCCATGTCCCCACATGGTTTCACCACTACTGCATTCCCTTTACAGCCAAGAAATGAAAGCAGGAAGAGCTGAGTATTCAGATGGCTGCAGCAGTGAGGTCTGGAATTCCAGTCACTCGATTAGATCTGAGCAAAGCCCCATGATCTTATGCAACACTTGTTTCTTGGATTGCATCACACATTTACTTAATATAAGATTCAGATTATTTTAAGTACAGAATTAATCTTTCAGATGCAAGTCCGAGCCGGCAGTACAAATGAGCAGGGTGTTTTGGCTGTTGCTCCACTGGGTGGCCTAAGGAATATAGCTCTTCCATGGAAAGCAGGGAGTTTGTACTGTTAACACCAGTAAGAAATATGATCTCTCTGTTGAAAGGTGTAAGACATAGCTGAATCCACAAATCATTAGCTGTTTTGAAGGCCAAACTCAGAAACATACCTTGCCTTCTCTCAGCTTGCCATCAAACATCCATCCTCACTAAGAACAAAACAGCTCTTCCAACAGGTACTTCTAAATTACTTTTTCCCACAGTTCCTGCTGTAGTGATTTAGGACAGTCCCTAGATCCTGTAAAATTTTCTCCTTCATCTTTGGATCACTATTTTTTTAAAATTCTCTGCAGACTCAACACCCCACAACAGCACTGTAATGACACAACCTCTGTGTCTGCAAAACAGGACTTAATCACCTCAGCAGAGGCAAGAGCAGGACAATGTAAACCCTCCTAGGGGAGGGATGTACTGCCTCTGATGAAGGTAAGGCAGTTCTTTCCTTTATTCAGACACTTCCTTTTTGCAAGCTTATTTTAAACACTTGCTGAGTGTGGACAATCCTCCAACAATTTCATTTTATCAGGGACAGACCAAACTTCTCCCTCCCCCACATGATACTCCACAAATCCTCCCAGCAATCCCTATGCTTCCCACCACCACCCATTTCATTTGTCTGCAGTTCTGATGCCTCAGGGCTGCACAGGGCCTGGGACAGCCTATAGAGGTGGCCTTGTGTAAAACTATAGCATCTAACTGGGAACCCCCTGTCAAACCTGGCAATAGTTCAGAGGTTATTAGCTGGGTCATGAAAGACAGATGTGGGACAACTGAGTAATTTTCATCTCCTTAGGAAATCCAGTTGAAGCAAAATTTTGGGATAATAATAAAGTTTTTCTCTGCAAAATCTAAGTCTGAAGTCTAACACAACAGAACAGCAATTTTTAGTCTTATAGTCTGAGAGAGAACTACCACAGAGTTTCTGTGCTGCATTGAAGGTGAAACATGTTAAAACTCTGGTTTTATGTGTTTATGAAAGCAGTCAGGAATCATTGGCCAAAAAGGTTCTAAATATAAAAGACAAGTTTTAGACAATGGAATGGCTAAAATGAACATTACAGGTGAAAAGTTTGCTAGACCAACCCTAATGTGGAAAAGTATGCATTTTAGGCAAAATCATAAATACTAACCTGCATGAATGAAATTCAGAACTACTAATGAAAAAACAAATTCTGAGTTACTAGTGCCATTTTCTTTGTTTCCCATCTTGTTCCTTGGTTGACTTGCAATCCCAGATAGGGTCTGATCCAGTAAATGTTTCCAGATGTAAGGCTTGTATTTAATACTCCACCTAAAAGTAAATCTTATTCCCACTAGTTATTGTTTGTATAACCCTTCAGAGTTCAGCCTTAAAGTAAAAATGGGGGAGGGCAAGTAAAAAAATAAGTCCATATCCATTGTAAAGTTAACAACCTCCTTATTCCCTGTTAAAGAGGAGGGAACACAGACCTAGGCCATCAATCAAGATCTGCAGATCATCCATTTTGGTAAGATAAAATTCCCACTGACTTCCATGGAACATGGGACCTCCCCTAGTCTTTGCCAGCCTGACTCAGAACCACTCTGGAAGGAGAATGTGGGATGGACAGTGACAATCTCTGGACCCTTCCCACTGCTCTGAGAGATAGCATAGCTTCCCCAGGGCATCACCTCCTACCACTCAAGACACTTTAATGGGACAGAGGAAGCTGTTAGCCAAATGCCCATGCCAAGGACAAAGGAGACCACATCCACTCCCAGTAGCACTCCAGCACTGCCCAGCATGTAGGACTGTCTCTCAGCTGCGTAGGGTACAGCAGATCCCTTCCCACATCATCTGGCAGTCTTTGGGGCATCCACTCAGTGACTGCAGGCTTTCCTATCACTTCTCAACCTTCCTTAAAACTCGAGCCACAAACCCAGCAAGACATGGCAATGCTAAAAGCTACTTTCAGAAAACTCCTGCACTTGGGTCTATGATACTAACAGCTCTTCTGTGTCTCACTGCATGCCAAGATGAGAAATCAAATGAACCCTTTCAGCACTGGCAAGAAACATAATAGGATCTCTAAGATTTAACTTTCTGCAAAACCAGAAATAACTTCTACTTATATCCAGAAATCCAGTGCCTCTCAGGTAATTTACCTTTCCCAGACAAACACAAATAAATATATACACTACAAACTGCCTATAAAAGTATTTTCAGAGACCTTGGGACAATCTCCTTTATGTTCTTCCTGTTCCTTGCAACAGCATAACTGACTTTGAGCTACATTGTTTTGTCTCTTTTGATGAAAAGAAATCAAGTTTTTTCTCCTGTAAATAATTTTAAAGTTGCTTTATTAATGCAAACTTCAGAAATAAGAAAACCAAAAAGTCAAAGTACTAGACCATTCCAGACAGTTTCTTAAATAAAATACAGCAGCGCCTCTTGGGTGCTGGAAGCATTCATGCTTCAGCCTGATGCCTTTACAGCAGCCCCGTCATGTGTTAATGATTACATATATTCATTCACTACCAAAAATAGTTTCCTCTAGAATTATGCACAAAGAACATTTGTCCACAGTGAATTTCAAGCTTGGTTAGTCTGCTTGGGTTACAGTTACTCCTAATTTTACAGTGGCAAAAATCCAGAAGTCTACTTTGTGCTAGCAGTTTATCTTATATGTCAGAATACATTCTCCAGTCATTCAAAAGTTGGGAAAGTAGCAGCACCTAAAAACTGAGATCTTTGCTGATGGAGTTATCACAATACACAGATTACCATAGCAAAATTCCAATTATCTTATCTGGAAAAGCATTTCTCTTTCTCCTTTACCCCCCTTGCTTCTCCTCTAATTTTGGTCTCCTTGGGAAACCACAAGTAGGATCTTCCTGATCACTTTCCCATGCCTTAAGGAATCAGGACATGCTATCAAGACTGAAACATTTGCAAACTTAGTTTGCACGTAGAAAAGGAAACATCAAACAAAAAAATATATGTATATTTTCAATATGTCCACTGTCCTACAAAATCTGAGTGCTGGAGTGGTTGGGGGAAAGCTGCTGCACATTTTTCCAAGTACAGACATATATTACTTAAGGTGTAAAAAATTTCACATATATTTTAAAAGTTAGCCACATAGAAGACTCTTGAGGATTTCTCCTGTGTTGCTTTGAAGCCATCTATTCTCCCCCTCCCCCCACTTTTTTTCTGGATTCAGAGAAAAATTGCTCCATTCCTGCTTGGAATCCAAAGGAGAACAGGAAGTAACGTCTGAGCTCCATAGAGATTCATTTTTATTTGCTTACAGGACGTGGCGGATTCAAAAACTGGCTTAATTTTCCAGTATCCTTAAAGGACCTGACTTTTTTTTTTTTTCTTTTTGGCAGGGAGCATGGTTGGAACTTCAAGTTCAGCCAAAATAGACAATAAAACAGTAAGAAGGCATAATGCCAAAAATGCAAAGGCAGCAGCGTCCAGAGCATAATTCCACCCTTTTTTCTTTCCCCCCCACCAATGATTTACAGAGGAAAATGTAAAAAGCAGAAAACCTTCTTTGTCCTAGAATGAACTCATATTTTAACAGCCTACAAACATCTCAGACCCACTGGAGGCAAGCTAAAGAATTATATTGCTCATTTAAAATGACAGATTTTTTTTTTAATCCATATGTTTCATTGTTATGTTCTTTTGAATATCCTACTTTGTTCTCCTTCTTGGGAGAAAACATTTGTATGAAGCAACAACATGTGGAATCTCTCACACAACACAATATGAAATTTGGTTCAAGAGTAGCCTCTTTTTTTTCTCTTAGCTCATAATACGCATTTTTAAACATTATTCTCACTAGAAGGATGCCTGTGTTAGCCTCTAAGCCAAAACAGTCCAAATTAACTTAAAAAAGTCTCATTTGCTACAGCAAAATTGATTTTTTTTTTCTTTTTGGGAGGGTCAAGGCTGCAAATAATGTTACAAAAATGATGTGCAATAACCAACAAATAAATAAAGCTTCTTTGTGAGGATATGTGCAAATGTTTCCTCACGTTTTCAACAGGAAGCTAGGCAGGATGAGTCTGCAGGAAGGTCTGGAAACTGTATAGCAAAAATGGAGGGAAAGACAAAAATAGATTTTAAAGAGGATATTGTCTTCCTTACTGCATTAATCGTTTGGAATTAGAAGCTAACTATTCAGTGTTTCCTTTCCATCTTATAAAATTGAACCTATATAACTTACAGAAAATATCCAGAAGCCACACAATGCCTTCTATTTATTAACAAGAGTGAAAGGACTACCTTTGTGGAAGCTTGTGTCTAACTTGGAAGCCAAAAAATGACAGAGTAGAGGCCAGTTCCTTTAAGTAAAAAGTGCAAAGTGCACCTGAAAAATATTAACTTTTTCCTTCTAAAGAGAGGAAAGAAAAAATAACTATGACACGTGCATTAAAAGCAAACTGTGAGTTGAAGACAAAAGGGTAGTCTTTCTGGCAGGGTGCAAAGTATTTTTACAAAGCATTTGTAAGGCCAAACACTAGAAATGTGTGTGACTGTAAGGAAAGACAGAAGACCATCAAGTCACCAAGAATTTAAACAGATGGTTTTCCAAGGAACTGTGGTATGAGATCATTTTGAAACAGGTGAGGCAAACTGGCACAGCAAACAGAGGTAGGGAAAATAAAGCTCTTCTAGCAGGACTAGTAGGAGTACAGTATTCAATCAGCAATGTGGGGTAAAAGGGAAAGAAACCCATACAACTTCTGAGCTAAGTTTCATGGCTGTGGCATGTCAGAGAAGAAAATGCAGCAGGTAAATTAAGTTTAAATACAAAACAGGATCTTCTGATCCTGGAAAAAGAAAAAGAAAAGAACAAAACAAAACTATCCAAAAACTTCACACCCCATGCATACGATCAGGAAAATGGACCCAGAAAGGATGAAACCATTGTCTGCTGCAGATTCTTTACCAAATCCCTGCAATTTTAAAATGATAAATGACAGCTTGCCTATTTGAATACTCCAATAAACAAGTATTTGCATGAGAGATGTATCTTAATTACTGTCATGTCAAAAACCACATGACATTACTAGAGCAAAGACAGTATTTTGGACTAATGTGGCCCTCTGAAAGAAAAAAAAAAAAAGGAAAAAAAACCATAATGGAAGACAGCAATATTGCTGCCAAAATATATATCCACTAGGATGCCTATGTTTCTAGAGGAAAAATTAGGTTTTTGATAATAGATGGCCTGGACAGAAAGCTCAACTTCATCTGAATCATTATGTGTCTCATGAAAATTCAATTTCCAGTCCATTTTATATCCATCCTACACAGGAAGCCCAGCTTGCTGGCTCGTTGGAGGGACCTGTAGGGATGTGTTAGGAAATGCATTAAGCAGCACAATTCCCAACTGCTCCAGCATCTCTCCATGCCCTCCAGCCTGGCTGGCTGCTGCGACATCTGGACACCTCTCAGGTTCAGTGCTGCACTGACCAACATTTGAGGCAGTTCCCAACTGTTTTGCGTCTATTTATCTCCAGATACAAGGCTGCCCCCCCTGTACAAAAGAGAGCACATAAGAGCAGCTTAAATTTTCAAGCACTTTGTGTGAAATTTTTTTTAATTGTCAACTTACACCCCAGACTTCAATCAAAACTGAACACCACATGGCTAGATAGGTCAGTCTGCAGTTCTAGCCTGAAATCATACACCAGAAATAGCAACCATTTGTACAACAAAATTAGCATGACTCCTCAGGACACTACAAACCCAGCAGAGCAGATGCACTGGGGCATTTTAGAGTGGAACAATATTCTTGCAATATACCCCAGTGATACCAATATCTCTTGGGTCTGTAAATGCAAACAATGATTACATCCAAAGAACCAGGAAATGGGTGCTCAAAGTCAGGGCTGTTTGTAGTTTGGGTTTGGTGTTGATCGCAGGTGAGGTAGGGCACAGTGTTTGGTTTTGGTTTTATTTTCAGGTTCTTTTTCTTTGTTTCGCTGATTTCCTATTCATATCCAAACTCGAGTGGGAAAGACAGCACACTGCAGTCTGTCCACTGCTTCTGCAGTGACGTCAGGTGAAAGGGCTCATCTAAATTCCAGAAGCAGCAAAGTACAAAGGGAGCTGATTTTAGAGCTGAATAATTTTCAGTCTATCAGGACTCAGTCGGCATTAACAGAGATCCTCTGTGTGTTTATTTACTGGTACCATGTTCTCTGTTAATGGCCCAATGGGAAAAAAAGCCCATCCCCACATGCTCTTTATCAGCCTCAGGAACACACTGTTCAAACGACAGCAGAACGGTTAAGTGGCCTACTGGGCCTACAACCAAGAAAGAGAGCTAAGACCAGAGGAATGGGAACCAAGCCAATTGTCTAGACAGCAGGCAAAAAAACATGCCGGCTAAATTTAATCAGCTGCCTCCTTTACTTTGT
Organism: Parus major; assembly: GCF_001522545.3. Classification (NCBI taxonomy): domain Eukaryota; kingdom Metazoa; phylum Chordata; class Aves; order Passeriformes; family Paridae; genus Parus; species Parus major. The sequence continues at coordinate 64,251,629 of NC_031773.1, forward strand.
AAAGTGAATGGGTAGATTAGAGACAGGTTGACACATAATTTGTGATTGAAATTGCTTGTTTAATCATAATTTAAAAAGAGATGAATTTATCCCAGTTCCATATCCATCATTCTTACATGTACACATAAACCAAGAGCCATCTTCAGAATAAACAGCAACCGGTGAAAGGCTCCAGCTTCAGCAGTGGCTCTGCGCTCTCTGTATCTTTATAGAGTCTTTTGCTGATCCCCTCACTTGCCTTTCTGAGAGAAAAAGAAGCCTTTTTTCAAGCTACCATAAGTTTTCTGCTTTTCACAGAAGGTCTTTCAAGATTCAGACTGGCAGTTTCTTTATTAAGAAGGGGCAAAGTTGGCAAAGGACAAATGACATGATTTATAACATCTACTGACTAGGATCCATTGGCCAGACTGTGGTACAGAACAGCTGGCAGGACAGTGAACAATAGTTCTTATTAGAAATCTGCTATTTAAACTCAGTAACTATATCCAAAATTTGATCCAATGCCATTAGAGGAAACGTGAAATTCTAAAACATCAGGGGAGGTGGGGGACAGGCATGGGGACAAATCTTCCTTGGGTAGATAGATTCGCTAAGTCTTAACACCCAATTTAATCTTGCTCTAAAAATTAAGGCGGATTTTGTGATTACAGACCTCATGCAGTACATCACCAGTGGGATAGAAAACAGAAAAAAAGGAACATTAGAAACATTCACAGCTAAAGCAGAAAACTATCAATCCCAAAATGGTGTTAATGCAATTTCTTAAGTTGCATGTCTCACTACCATTTCTGTCTTAAATGACTGAGATTTGAGAAAAAGCAAAAAAAATGAGTTGGTAATATTATCTCTAGTCACTTTTAATCTGTAACACAGACACTGAAAATTCCAGTGGAAATTTTAATGAACATCTGAATATTAACCAATACTGTTGTTTCAGCTCCACACATATTTTGATTACACTGCTTATGGCAGCAAAAATAACTCTCAAGCAATTGTATACAGAATTGACAAGGTTCTGCTTAAATCTACTTCAGAAAGTATTCAAATAAAATATTTAATACTGAAATAGTCAATCTTGTGAAAGTAATAACTCTCTTGGATTTGGGTTTTGGTTTTTTTTAAGAAAAGGTTACTTTTTTAAGAAAAGGAATTACTTTATATTACTTTCTCAGGTTGAAGTAAAATAGTGTATTATGACCCTTTTTAAAAACAGAGAATGATTTCAAAGAACATCCATGTCCTGGGATGACTTTATGATGCTTGTATCCCCAATTGTCTGTTCTGTTTATGCTGGATGTTAAGTTCTGCACCTTTAAGACTGGCTCTGAGCAAAGATGGGGAAGAAGCAGCACACAGTTTGTGTTCAGAAAGAGCCCTCACTGTCCCCCATCCTGCTCCTGGACTGTGCTGTCTGCAGCATGGACAGACAGCAGGACAGAGCTCTCCTTTGCTTTTAGTTAGTTTTTAGCTCGCTGAGGCAGAGAAGTTTCCCAGACTGTTTTTTTTCCCTTTTTCTTGGATCTGTTCAGACCTGCTCTGGACTGAAAACCCAGACAAACCCCGGGAGCTCACGCCTGTGGCCCACCAGGGCCTGGGCCTCAGCACTTTCCAGCACCAGAGGGACTGATAAGAGACTGAGTGAGCTGAGCTACACCCATGGAAAGGACTTTTCTGGATTTGCCATCTCTTTGAACACCGAGAGGTTTTATTGTTTAATATTATTTTTTAAAGTGTGTAGATATTTTGCTTGTTAAATGAATAGTTTTTTCCACTTTTCTCCAAGGAAATATTTTTCCCAAACCAGTTGGGGGAGGGGGCCTCTTGAATTTGCTTTCTGGAGGGACCACATTCTTATTGGGAGAAAACCTCCCAGTTTTCTCCCAAATTTGCCCTAAACCAGGATGATCCAGTGTAAAGATACTGTAAAAAGTTAAAAGCTTTACACTTCTTTTAATCTAAAACAAAATCACTAAAATACTTTCAGAATAAATTTAACATATATTTAGATTAAAAAGAAAACTCCCATGGATATGCTGGGCAGTGCTTTCTGAGACACTCCACTGAGTTACAACAAGCTTATTCATTCCAACAGCAATAGCTAAAATGCAGAATATACACAGAAAACATATTTAAAGTTCATAATCACAAGCATTGATGTTAAAAATCTTATCTCCCACACTTAGACTCAGAAAACATATACACACCATAAAATTCATACTGCAGTTCAAATAACCCCTATTTCACATGATGTCAGAAGTGACAGACCAAGTTATTTATAGGCTTTTGATCATGTCTGTAAAAAAAATCAAACAAACTCCAAAAAATTGCATCTGATTTACAGATAATCATGATCAAAGAGATTATATTTAAGTGAACAGCTATGATCACAGCAGGTTCCCATAATCACCTCATAGTATAAAATACTAAAAAATAAACACTTTCCTGCTCACCAAAGGAAAGCATGGATATAATTTATTAAATCAACATATTACCTCTTTAAAATGTCAGCTAACACATAACTACAATATGCTGATAACAACAAACACATATATCTCTTCTTTATAGATACACAGAAACACCCATACTTTATTTTTTTTAATAGGTGCAACTATTTAAAGGGGGGAAAAAACCCTGAGAAGAATCAGCAAGTGAACCTATATGGAATCAATAGACTACTACTGGGTTCACGTGCAAAATACAACACTGCAGACGGTTTTCAGTCAATTTGCAAGTTTTCTAATATCTTCCACATTAGGGTTACTTGTGTTTCCATGGGCCTGCATAAAAGAACACCAGCACAGAAGAGAACAGCACTAGAGGCAAGACAGGCTTAGTGTAAAAAAAAAAATTTAAAAAAAAAAAAAAAAATACAATATCTGCACTAGGCACGATCCTGTTCTTCAGTGCCCTGTAGGGCTGCTGTGACTGTGTCACCTCACAGAAACAGACAATGGTGGGTAAACCAAACCACTACAGGGCACAGATAGCCAGGGCTTTATTACAGTCCATATTCAAAGCTTATAGGATCTAAAATACAGCCCTCAAAGAGGGTAGATTTCAGCCTTTCTTTACTGCCTTAAATATACAGAGGAACAGGCAGAAGGCACATTCTGTGAGTCCTGAAACTGTGAAACAAGATGAAGATGGAAGGCAAAACTCATATGCTCATGAGAGAGTAAACACCTATGCTAGCAACTTTCTGATATCCATAAATGAATGCAATAGAACAGATGTTGAAAAATATAAGGAAGAGGATATAAAACAATACAAGTGATCTGGTATAGAAAACTGGTTTATTTGACTCCAGGGTTAAAAGTTAAATGAAGAGACACATCCTGGCAAAAGGCCAACTCCTAACAGAACACAAACCTCAAAAGATTTGAGTTCTGGTTTTGATTTCAAACCCATGAACTGTAAGTGGATTTGAAATCACGCAAAACATGCTCACCCATTGCTATTCATAACAGGAAAGACAGACAAACAAGCTCTTATTGGGGCACAGATCACCCTGTGGCTCCCCAGCCTGAAGCTGGCAGAGCAGAGCCTGTGCATCCCGCTTGGAGACAGCACAAAGGAGTGACCCGCAGCTGGCAGTGCTCCTCCTGGGACTGCTGAGTGACCCAAAAGCTCTCTTTTGTCTGGGCTTTGCTGCTGTTGTTGTTGCTAAGTTTACAAGAAAAGGTTTCTATTCAAGGAAGCAAAGAAGCGGGGACTGAGGAACCTCCTGCAGCATTTCAATGGCCTGTCTGGAACAGCACCCACACACAACAGTGATGTTACAGTACCCACGGGCTGAAAAAAACAGTATGAAAACCTCCAGAGATCAGCAGAAACTCTTAGAAACAACCAGGTGTAACTGGGAAAGGGGAACAGCATTCGAGGCACACTGACACTTCTTTTTCACACCTGCAGAGAAGCTGCTGTGTCTGCAATCTCACTTGTTTTTTCCGGTCTTAGGCATACAGCACTAACTTTCAATTTATTTCTTTATTTATGTAAAATTTCATTTTTGTTTGGTAACTGAATGTCAGGCACCCCACTAGCTCTGACTCTGACACTTGTGCAACAAGTGCATTGTTTCTCCCTGAGATAACACCCTTCACCTGAAAGAGCGTATCCTAATTCTGTCCTAAGAGAATGTGTTACCCCCACGCTTGACTTGGAATTAACCACGAAAAGGAGACAGGACAAAGATACTGCTGCAGTTGTAACATGCTACAGCACGATGTTCCATGTCATCCGTACCTGCTCTCTTGCTATTGGTCTCCGGAATACTTGAGAGGTTTAGGTTGGTTATCAGGGAAAGGTTCTTCCCCCAGAGGGTGCTCAGGCACTGAACAAGATCGCCAGGGAATGGTCAGGACCCCAAGGCTGCCAGAGTTCCAGGAGCATTTGGTCAATGCTCTGAGGCACAGGGTGGGATTGAGGGGTATCTGTGCAGGGTCAGGACTGGATGATCCTGGTTGGTCCCTCAGGATTCTATGAGCAGTGACACCTCTCTGGAATAGCTGGTGTTCCAAACAAGTAAAGCAACAATGAAGTCTGGTTACTGCCGTCAGCAGAGAATACCAGAACTGTTAGTGACAAAGAGGAGCAAGAAACTCATTCTTCAGCTTTTTCTCCTTTCCAACAAGTTCAGTCAGAGCAAATTCTTTGGCAAAAAAAGGTAACAAAAAGATCCAAGAAATCAAACATAAATCTGGTAATCTGCCGAGAGGGGAAGAGCAGAGGGAAGAAAACTGGCAGGCTTTATTATTAAGCACACTTCGTGTTATCCAGCAGATCCAAGAGTAACATACAGCAACTGGACTCTGTACAAGAAATCTATTATAGTGCCTGCTCTCAAGTTAAGTATATTGCTGATTTCAGAAATATCAGAATGCCTAACTCTGGACGCCTCAGGAATAAACAAGAATAAATTTGTATTCTATTATGATGGAGACAGACCTAGTCAAATTTTTTCCATGAAAGCTGTTCCTCAGCAATGAACCAGGTTTTCAATAAAGACTTTTTTTTTTTTTCTTTTGGTGAAAAGTATCTGCTTTTGGATGCTTTCCTGAGATGCAATCCAGCTAGGAAGCTGGGACCCTGGAGCAAGTAAGCTTATTTTTATAATGAAAACCTGAAGTTTTCAGTTTTTAATTTAAAACCGTAATTCTCTTTGGTGGGAACCTTTTTCTGGTGAGACCTCTTCTTTTTTAGCCATTTCCATGCAGAGAATCCCTTTAGATTCCACAATACTAGTACATTTTAGATTTTAGAGCAGTGAACCATTCTTTTTTGCACTCTTAGTTTTCCTTTGAATAGAACTCAAAGGAAAATACTGATCACATGAGATCAGTCTATTCTGACCTTAATCAGAGCAAGGGATCCTTAGGACTTATGGACCTGCAGCAGTAGTCCTTGACCTTCCTGTTTGAATAGATTATATTAAAAATAAAGTATAAATGTTAATATGGCTTAATTGCTCCACTTCTAAAGTAAAGAAAATATTAAATGAAGGCCTTCTAGCCTGAAAGGCTTCTTTGTGTAATTTTTAAAAGCCTACTTTTCACTATTTCAGCAGGGAACAAGTGCTCCCAGACAGAAACCACAGTACCAATCTATAATCAGGGCTGTGTGTTTATGGAAAAACTGATAGAAAAAAAATTGTCTCATAACTGAAGCCCTCCACAAACACTTTAGTAGCAAAATTAGTAAAATAACTTAGAACCAAGAAAATTGCTTTAGATTTGATAAAAAAAAATAAAAATCAGTGCCTAGGAAATCTGTATCCAAAAATTTTATTTTCTTTTAAACCTTTTACATAAATACAGCAAGATTCAATGCTAAGTATGAAGCAGGCCATGTTAAATTCAACAACAAAGTTTTTAAAGCAATACTTACATATTTTTCTACATTTTTAATGAAATAAGCTGTCCTTAACTGCGAGAGAGCCTGGATAATTACAAATATTTAGATTCATATTCTCCCTTAGAAAATACTTTCAAGGCACTGATCAATGAATTCCTAAGATTAAGTTAAGAACTACATTAATAATAAGCACTTTTTATCTGTGATACATAATTTCTCTTTATACACAGAGAGTGTAAATATTTTTCCTTTTCTCTCTTCCTTCCCCTATGTGAGCTGTTTGCATTTTGAAATTTAATGTATAAGTTAGAACTTTCCCTGTTCCCTCATCACTTTAAAGTATCCTTGACAAAAATTTAGGGTTTATTTTTTCCCCAAACTTACAAATCAGCACGTCTGGTCACAGTAACAAGTGAAAAACAGCAATTGAACCTTTGCAATGTGCCTGATATTTGGATTAGAGCATTAATTCTGCTAGTTAGCCACAGCAGTGCACTCTTTTAAGACACTTTTCACATTTGGTCAATAGTTTTGTGCTATTATATATAGTCACAATGCCTTGATTTGATTTCTTTTAAAACTGCAATCTTGTTCTATGAGACAGCACTGATTAATTTCAAAAGAACTCATACAATCAGGTCATCTTGGCTGTGCTACAGAAAGCAGAACCTAAAGCGCCAGTGAGTACTACCTATTCAGGGTAATATGTGTTATGTATAATTAAAAATGGATAACCACACTGGCTCCATAGTCAGGAAACTTTTCCAAATGCCTTTTCTGTCCCACAAAACCCATCTGTGGGTTTCCAGATTTGCGGTTGAATACTAACAGGGATGTGTGAACAACTCAGTTCTAGTGGAAGAAAAAGAATTAAGTGTCTTTTTGACTCCATACCTACTAATGAAGGTGAACATCTCCTGCACAGCAGAGGATTCCTTAAGGCATCATTTCTGCACCATAAAACATGTACACAACTAAAACGATGCAGAAACTGGAGAATTAGAAGACCAGGTAGCAGCTCTGTTTCATAACTCATAAAAGCATAAAATGTTCTAACAAAACCTGCAAAGACCTAATATCTTCCCTCATGTAAATACCCAACTTTTTCGGTCTTGTCAACCTCCAACATTTTACACACAACACTAATCTTAGGGGAACAACAAGAGGAATTTAAATTTGAACAATACAGAAGTCAAATGAAAAAGCAAAATATTCAGTTTTATAACTGGTCATTCCAATTGGAAAAACAACCACATTATTTTCCCCTCATTTATTTTAGGAGAAGTACATTACAAACATCACTTCTGGAGAAGCAAAAAATTAGGACTGACATGACTGAAATATTTTATAGGGAGAGAGTTGGATGCAGGGGAATGACCAACACACAACTCAGAAGGCAAAGCCATTAAATCCAGCTTACAAGAATCATGTGTCTGGAATTAAAAATACAGCATTTCAGCATGTTTTTACTAAAAAGAAAAAAAAAAAAATCTCTCAGCTCTCCCTCACGTTTCCAGACACTTAAAAAATATACAATAGAAGATGTTGAGAAACACTACAGTGCACTGTTGGAATTGCAATGTGTGCAGTTTGTGATGAAAGTCTCTGCCATATTCATTAGAGGCCACTCAAAACTCTCACATTTTCCTGCCTTTGCCCTTCACACTTCACTGTCACAGGGAAGTGGACAAACGAGTTTACATGAAGACATGACTCCATACAGCCACAGTGCATGTTTTGATGCAGCATTCAGCGCCCAGCACATGCTCCTGAAAGACGTTCTTGCCACCCCCAAGAACTTTTATGTATCTATTTCATTGATTATTCTATCAACTTGTGGGTAGAGACCAGTTAAAGAAAATACAGTTCTAACTTTTCTTACATGCCAGCTGAATAAGTAACAGTGCTATCTGCTACTTCAGTGTCTTAAAGTTGTTTTAACACTTCTGAAAGGTTACAGAATGAGAGCAAAACCAGAGAAGCTGTATTTCAGTATTCACAGTGTATTCCTAAGAAGCCAACACACCCTCAGCTTCCATACCCATTTCAACACTTCAACACTTCTGTTGTTCCAAAGCAAAAAAGAAGCCTGGGAATAGAGTAGCTGTACCTACTTTATATCTCTTCCTATGCTTCTCTCCAGTATCACCAGAAGGGTATAGATAACTCCATTTCTGTCCAAGCTATGCAAGCAGAGGGCAGCTTTCACTCTTGGCACAGTATTCAAGTATGATGCTTTTATAACCTCTATGAGCTGTCTCACTTCTCCAAAGTGAAAAATGTTATATAAATCAGACAACTGAGAGCTGGGTTACAGCAGAACTTTATCACTATATATTGTATAGCAATTGTTCATTGTCAGGTATGACATTCCTACTGAAAGGATTTTTTAAAGTTTAATTTAAGGGTACTGTAGCAAATGAGAGGAGTCAAAACACTGAAACTGGAGTCAACTTCCATTGAGAAGGATGGGGCCGACTGGTGGAGCCATGATATACAACGAAAGCAACTACTTTTAAGTCATCAGAATGACAATTCCAAAAAGTTTAGAAGAACTTTTCATGTCTTAATTCTGAAACGTAGGAAAATCTTTTTCTACTGTACTGTGTGGAAACTAAGCAGTATTTGTTATTTGTATCTGCAAATACAGGGGCTGAACTAATAATGATGTGACACCATGGCCACATATAGGCTCCAGATTGCCAACATGTGCAGCCAAGTCTTGCTCCCTGAACTAGCTCCTGAAAAGTGTCAATACATTCCTATCCATGTTTAAATTCCACTTTTAGGATCATTTTTGTGTTGTGCAGTGATAAATTAACACACAACAGGATTCAGGCTTAAATACATATTAAAATACCATTCACTATCAAAGTGTTGCAAAAGAAGGACACTGAGTCTTCAGAATGGTAAGACCTAGCAAACTATGCCTGTCTTTTAAATGTCTTACTGAAAACATTTAAGCTCGCCAAGTCAATTTTGATTCAACCAGGCTGAAGCAGCCACATAGAAGTTGTGTTTGCGGAGTACAAGGGTGGGGGTCTTCAGCAAAGATAAACCCAAACCAAACTAGAACAAAACTGACAGTGAGGTCAGTGGGTAAGCATGAAACTCCAAACAGCTCTAGCCAAGAGCACGCTTGATCATAACCTATGTCACAAAGGTCAACTCCATCGGGAGAACCTTCCTTCCCTCCACTATGGGAAGTGTTTAGTGGAGACTCCATGGAGTTTAAAAGAAACATTTCACATTTGTCCCAATACACAAATTGGTATCCAGCTACATTCTGAACAAAGGTACCAAAAAGCACTGTGCAGAAAAATCAACACTTGCCTGGTTTTTCCGTCATTTATTAGAAGAAACTCTGTTTCATTCTTAATGCAAAGACAGACACTTTCTTTAGAACTAAACGAAGGGAGGTACCTGACTAATAAACATACCAGCAAACCAGCAACTGTCCTTTGTCTCAGCCTACTCTAAGGCCGTGTTCGTGCCACAGGCTGCTAGCAGGTACAGGTGGCACTGACAGGAGGCAGCCTGCGCCTATGTTGTGCTCACAAACACACAGCACTAGGTGACTTCCTCTTAGTAACAAGCCAACCGGTATTAAGTAGTGACAGCTTTTTTCTCCTAAGTTTCTGTGTATTATGTTAAAATACCAGCAAATTATATTAAGGAATAAATGGAGAAACAACTATGTGAGCTGTTTGCATTTTGAAATTTAATGTGTAAGTTAGGAGTTTCCCTGTCCCTTCATTGCTTTAAAGGATCTTGGACAAAAATTTTAGCTTTATTTTACTAGAAGTATTAGCAGACTAGAATTAAGAATTGTTTACAAAAAGAATCCTCCAGTCTTGATCAGCTGCACACATGAAGATACCTACCCTAGCAGAAATAAGCTGGCAGTAATACACTTCATCAAATTTAAGCCAAAAAATGGACTTGTGAATCGAAAGACAAACTATTATTTGGTAGGATTATAGTAACAAGCTATATGAGGTTCTGCTAATGCTGCTATCTGACAAGTAACTTTTTCTAAAAAAGTAAGGACACAAACCAGCCAGTGTTTCTCTTACCTGTGCTTCACCTCTCAAAGAACTAACAGGAAGATTCAAAGGGTGGGAGTCATAAACAGGTAGGGGAAAACTTAATTAAAATATTAAGCTATTAAAAAATAACAAGAAAAACAATAAAACCAAATGGCCCTGATTTACAGCTAGAAGCAGCTCATTTCCTCCAGGGGAGTCAGCAGCAGCTGTAATTACCTGCTGCATGGATTTAAGCTGGCTAGGGAGCTACCACTCCCTTCACCTGTTAGCAGCACTCTGCTGCTCCTGGCTAATGCACAGAGCATTAACACCTACAGCTGATCACTGCACATGATTTTCATGTCCTTTCCCACCCAGCACCCGGAGGAACTTATCTACTGCCAGCAATTAAAGTAGTAACTTTTTAAAAGTAACTTTTGACTTGGGAAGTGCATAAAAAGAGAAGGATAAGTCCAAACAGTGCTCACATTTGCAAGTCGGAGGAACACTCATCTACCTTATCCACTACTTCACCAGCAAAGATCTGTATTAATTCAGACAATTCAATAGGCCTGACACTAGGGCCATGCTATTTTTAATAGAAATTTTATACCTAGACATAACAGAGGTATGAAGTAAGTCAGGGCTAGAAATCACACAGATATTCAAACACTAATTTCAAACACTAGTTACAGAAGACTTAGGTTTCAAGCTGCTTTACTTTGTTCTACCCTGATCTAGTGAAAACATCATGTCTCTTTCCTCCAGCCACTGCTGTTTCCAAGTAATCATCCAAATCTGAAAGGTGCTATAATATAGCCACACAGTAAGTTCATGGGGCACTCCTGGAAGATTTCCCTAAGGCACACAGGTCACAGGATTAGAATAATTGTTAAGCATCTGAAAATGTGCTCTCCATCCATACTAAAATCTGGCTTAGTTTACTGAAATGGAAAAAAGGTCCTGGCTGGCTATGCCAGGTTTCCCATGCAGAGTGGTACATTTTCAGATGTCTGGTTATGTAATGGGGAATCTTTCCCATTGGTAAATGATAATATCCCTACCTTAACTGAATAAAAGTATATGCAGCAGTAAGCCTCTTCTGGGGGAGTGGGCAGGTTTATGCTGTCTAGTTACACTGTAGGTCCTTTTTTCATGCTATGAGTTTATCAAGGTTTCACTCTATACAGAGGTAGATTCTTCTTCCTCTCTGCCCACCAGAACACATAGCATGAAGTTACTTATCTTCCTTAAAACTCACATTTACTTTGTAAAAACATTTAAATATGTATTTCTGATGTAGAATATGAAGTTAACTATATTCTCTGATTAGCCTATATTTTATTCCCTAGCTCTTCTCCAAGTAATTTTCTCCCAATCCCATCCTCATCCTGCATTCTTGAAAAAAAAAGAAAATAAGAAGAAAAGAAAAAACAAAAGACTTTTTTCAGAGGATCTCTTAACCATGTAGTGGGCAAAGGCATACAGCATACCCTGTGTATTCGGATTTTGTTTTCTTTCTACAAACGAGGAAACACAACATCCGTCTGATGATTTCCACTTATTCTGCGAACTTTACATTACTTAAAGACTGGAAACCAGAGTATTTAAAAGCATGAGCCATGATGATGAAAATTCTGAAAGTCTAGTCAAAAGAATAATGACCAGGCAAGTTTATTTTTAAAAACCACTAGTTATTTTCAGGTAATTTAATTTTACAACATTACCTATTATTTTTGGAAAGTATATATAATGTATGTTGAAATACAGATTTCAAAACAGGCAGCCCTGTTCTCCAAGCTGTCATGGGGGAGGGAGGCACTGCATGGCTACAGCCCCTCAGCTGCTGCAGGTCTCAGCTACAGGCACTGGTGTCTACCTTCACTGAGATGTACTTGACATTTTTAAGAGTCATTTTGTCATAAAATGCTACATGGAGACAAGGTTTCATTTAACTACCTCCCCACAAGTAGAGTGTCAGCACTGAGACTGTCCTGTGCTGGGTGTTTCGTGAAAGGAGAGCTGAGTGGGCTTTGCTGAGGCAGCTGTAGCAGGGCCAGTCAACTCAAATTGAAAGCTTTACAGACAGTGACTTGCTTGTATGTGACCAAGTCAGCGACAATGTACAAATTAAAATTAACAGAAATAGCAATGTTTGGCCATGAGATTCAGAAAACAAGTGCAAAGCAGCCTCAGCTTCCTTCTGAGCCACATTTAAAGCCTTTAAATATTTAGCAGTACAGCAAAAATTGTAAAGGTGTGTGTACACAGCCTATACATCACTACCACTATTGTAAATATGAACAGAGGTTCACCAGCGCTCTGCAAAGGAATCAAATATCCAGAAGCTTATGAAGTTTTACAAACTGCTAAATTGTCTTCACATCCATTTCCTCATTACACGAGTAAATAAAGAGTAGTCAAACAGAGAGGGATAGAAACCATAAAGGCCAGTTCAGCAACAAGTGTCAGCCGAGACTTCGCTACAGAGATATCGCTACTGAGCTCAAGTGAGTATTTTTTATTGTTGAGCCTATTCTATGGGAAGGAAACCAGATCAAAATCAGCTTTCAAAATGCAAGGTGACATCCCAGTATAGAAATTTAAAAAAAAAAATAAGAAAAAAGAAGAACGAGTGAATCAAAAAGTAATCACTCCTACACTGCTGGCAGCTACTTGAGAGAGTTACAAATTTATTTAGATTTCTTAATTCAAAGGTCTGCCTGAAGAGGGAGAGATTATGATAAAAGTAAAATATCACTGACAATTAATTCATCTCCTTGTTCCCTCTGCTCACACTCCTGCCAAGTTAAAGAAAAAAGGTCCTACTTCCAATCAACTGATATAACCTTAACTTATTCACAAAGTAGGTAACTAGTACATCCAGAAGGAAAAAATGGATGCTGCCTATCAACCTTATCACTCCCTAATTTCACAGTAAAGGATGCTACACACCTTTATCCCATCACCTGGGTCAATCACAGGCTCTCAGCACCAGCAGCAAAGCCTTCCCCACACACCTTCCCAGGCACCTGACGGCTTCCCGGGAGAGCGGGCACACAGAGCCCCCTGCCCAGCCCCCCGGCACATCCCGCCCGTTCCCGAGCCACGGGCTGGGCAAAACCCACCTGCCGCTTGACTTTTCCGGGGTCCTAAGTGAGGGGGCGTTTTTTTGTTGAGGGTTTGGAGAATGCTCTCCGAGATCCCTCCAGCCCCGCTCAGCCGACATCCCCCGCCTCAGGCGGCTCCAGCCGGTCAGGGCGGCCCTTCTCCGCCTCGGCGGCCTCACGCTCCCGGGAACCCGCCGGTCCGCCCGCGCCCCCCCCAGAGCACAGCGCTTCCCTCACGCCCAGCACCGACCCCCACGCGGGAACCCCCTCACCGCCTTCCCACCTCGGCAGCTCCGACCGTCCTGGGGAGCGCCGCGGGCTCCTCGCCTCCCGGCCCGCGGCGAACCGGCCCCGCCGGCCTCCCCTGCCCGGCCCCGCGCACCTGCGGAGGGCGGGCGCTGGTGCCCGGGCAGGGCTGAGCCCGGCCCCGGCAGGGCGGCAGAGAGCGGCGCCGGGCACCTGCGGCAGCCGGGGTGAGCTGGAGTCCCGCCCGAGGGAGGGAAAGAGCGCCGGGCAGAGCCGTCCCGAGCGGCGATCGCCGCCGGCCGAGCCCGCGGGCAGCACCGCTCCCTCACCGCGGCCTCGGGGGAGCGAGAGGGGACAGTAACCGCAACACAGCACTCGTTGTTGATGGTGGTTCTTCTCGATAGTTTGGGTGCTTTGATTTGTTTGCGGTTTTTGTTTTGCTTTGTATTTTGCACGCTGAAGAGGCTACGGAAACCTCTTTAAAGTACTTCCTATTAAAGCAGTGACACTCATCTAAAACAAACAGTGTATTTCTGCAGTGCCTTTATTCCCAGAGCAGTTCACAATGCCCTGACTTCGGGCACTGTGTCCTGCGGTACCGTTCCCGGACTCCAGGTATTTCCAGGATCCAGGTGTTCGCCCGCAGCTCAACCCGTCCCCTCCTGGGAGCTTCGGGATGAGGGGTGGGATCCCGGCAGGGACACGCACTCCTTACCCAGGTGGAGTGGGGTGGTTTGGTCAGGCAGCCCTGGTCCAACTTAGGGGAAAAAAACAAAACCAAACAAGAAAAGAAACTTCTTGATACCTCAGTTCTCAGCGCATATATTAAAATATATTTAAAAGAATATTAGAAGAATATTAAAAGATTAATGAAATTACTCAACTCTCCAAAAAGATGTCGAGCGATAATATTTTGCTGTGCATTTCAATCACCTTTTGCATCCAGTCCCAAGCAGGTGAAGTGATGCATCTTGCCTCTTCAATCCAATGCATCCATCAGTAGTTTCCTCTAAAACTAAAAAACTGAGTGAGGATCTTTGGATTTGGAATTAAACCCATATAGCAATTGTTAAAGGTAATTAATTTTTTTTTTCAAAATATCCATTTTGTAATCTAAAAGAAAAAAGTATTGAAATAGCAAATTGGGGTTTTTTTTAGTGATCTTTCTCATATGCTAAATTTCAAAAAGAACTTCTAAGACCACTTAGTTAAAATAAAGGAAAAACAAACTTTAAAAGACTGTGGAGGTTACAGTTCATAAATTGGGGCCCAGTTGCAGCTTGCTGTTATGATATCCTTATAACTTCCTGCAGTATTCCAAACCATGATGGTCTGGGTGAAATGTAGCTCATTCCTCTAATAATCAAACTTTACTCCCTGTTTTCAGTTAAATTATGTTATTTCCTACTTAATTTCTTAAATAAGTATTTAATTCAACTTCTCAGTATCTATTTCAGAGTGATCAAATCCTAGGAGTAAAACCCTTCAGTGTACAGGGGATATTTCATTCCCAATTCACAAGGCAAAAGTGTTCAAGTGGATTCAGGTATCTACATATGAGCAGAAGTGTATAAGCAAACCTTTCACTTCTGCCTGGAAAATACTGAAAAAACAAAGATGTTTAAAGCATAAATATAATAGAATTTTTATAGACATCAGAAATGCTTTGGAAATGTTTTGTGTTAAAGATACTAGTGTTTACTTTCATCTGATTAGATGCTTGTGCTCGTTAGGTATATAAACAAAAAATAAGAATATGTCACCACTTGCACATCAATATGAAAACATAAGATACTCAGTTGTTACATTTTAGGACTCTTTTATCTTGCCAAAGAAGAAACTTGAAAGCATTAGTGTTAAATAAGTATGATTTCCACACTGCCTCTCTTTAACATAGATACCAGCCATGTTTGCTCTGCCATGTGTTATGGGAAAGGCCTGATATTTTAAAGTCATGTTCATCATCACTCTTGAAAGGGTCTTCTTTCATATACTCAAAGTTTCTCTCCACCTCTTTTTGCCTGTTGATAGTTGTATGTATATATGCCTCTGGAAGGTTTTTTGTGACAGAAGAAATGGAATATTAGGCATTTGTTTGAAGAAATTTATATGGTAAACAACAAAATTCTGCTAACACCCTTCCAATAGTGGGGTGCAATCTATTTTCGCAAGAATTGGTGTGAGTGCCCAAACTTGGCTTAGCTGAGTAATTAATTAATTTTATACAAAGTGTGTAGCTGGAATTTCAGAGTAAAATATTAAGCTGTAAGCACACATTCTTGCTACTCTTTTTTTATAACAGTACTAGATGTTTATCCATGCATTACAGCAAATGGAGAACTATAAGGTTAAAATTAAATTTCAGTTCTATTTCTTATTTTATCACTAATTTCTAAGGCTTCTTTAGGGTTGACCTTTTCTGTGTTTATATCCCTCATAAAGAGATTTGTGATTTATTTTCAAATCTAAGAATAAGTTCAGTATAGCTTTAGTTGAATTGTGTACATTAGTGGTTGCATTTTTATATCTCAAAGCTGTATCAATGAACAGGACACGTTTTTCAACCTATAGTGAGAAAGAAAATGCCACCTCAAGTTAACCAAGAACTTTTTGAGTAAAGTGTAGCTTCCTAAACAATGCTGGAGTGTTCAGGTTCCCACCAAAAACTTATGTGACCGTGTTGCTTAAAAAATTAATAGAAAAAGTTCATGACACTGACAGAAGCAAATCTTCCAGTCTGAAATAGTGTAAAAAAAAATGTTAAACCAGCATGCGTTTTCCTTATTTTTAATAAAGTTGCATTCATGGCAGATACACTGGGAAAAAAACCCCAAATTTAGAAAGCTACTGGAATCTTAATTATGGTGCCAGTTAAATTGGCAGGCTTGAAGCAAATCAATATTGTTTCAGTTGTTTCCTAAGGCTGGAAAACCAGACTGTAACTGTTGTAACCAAGCTAGATAAGCTCATGCTATTGGCACAGCCTTCATTGTACTTATAAAATAAGAGCCAAGAGCAAAATTTTTGGAGGATCTGCTGGAAATGATGACCATAGTGGAATTTTACAAGGAGAAACATAAGAATTATGCATTATGTCATGCCAAAACTGCATTGCCATACTTAAAGAAAGCTTGCTATTGAAAAGCAGTAATTTAGGCAAGAAGAATTACATAGGTGAATGATTTAGGCTATAATAATTTTCCTTTATTTTCCCCTTCAAATTAAAACAAAAAATTCAGATCCAAACAACAGATCTAAAGCTAAACAAGATAATGGCAATGAGATCTGACACCCTGTGTCATATAGGATTAGTTTCTCATCACAGACACATAGTTTTTGTTGATTAAAAGCAAATGTGTGAAAGCAGACATCAGCACCTCCAGTTGCAATTACGAGCTGGCAACCAGATATGGCAGTTCTGGTCTATTTGCCGTTAATTTGTACTTTTTCTGACACCTCACTACACAAGAGTCTCTGACTGTAGGTGAGCAACTAAGTCTATACACAATTCAGGACTACTTGGAATGGGATAAGAAAACAGGTTCAGAGGGAACAGGAACTTGGTTATTGGCTGCTGTTAGAAGCACTAACTGGGAAGGTGCATATACTGAGGATTTAGACACCTGACAGTTGGCAGCAGGAAAGTCCCAAACTGGTTTTGAGTCTGGGCGGCGATGTTCTCTTTAAAAAAAAAAACAAAAACATGCTGTGGACCAAGCCAAGAGAGAAACAGGGTTTACCTTTTTAACTCCATCCTGTAGAGAAATTATTTTATCATATGTTCATTTAAAATAAAAATAGTTGTTCTCTGACCACCAACTAGAATACAGAGTCTCTGTATTCTCTCTCTCTGAGTCTTAAACACAATGTTAAGAGGTCATTCTCAGTCTTGGGTTTTCTATCTCTGCTCCAGAGAGCCCCTGATTCCCTACATATCTGCCAGCATTTCCAAGGAAACTAAGCAACCAGAATGCTACAAATTTCTGAAGCAGCAATCAGGGAAAATTCTGCATTTGTACTGAACTTGACCTGATGTCACCCAACACTGCAAAACGGCCCAGAAAATTCTTTAGATTTCTGCCTCTTTTTTCCTGAGTTGCTGTCAATCTCTGGAGGAGTAACAGAATCCTTACCTACAATTTTTTGAAAGGATCAGTTTCTCTCCTCAAAATGATCAAGCAGAACAGAATGCAGCCTATTTATACAATTTCTTAACTTTCCTCAGAGTTCCTGCAGCTATGTGTACACTTTGCTGCTCTCTTAGGGCCATTGGCAAGCTGAGCCAAGCAAGTGGATTTCTGTCCCTCTGAAGAAAACCCATGGATACCAGGGGGCTGTAGAAGGCTGTGAAGGTCTAGGTGACTGGGAGTCACAGCTCCAGCCTGACTACCTAGACTTCTCCAGCACAGCTTTCATTCATCCTCACAGGCTTGCATCACTTTGAAATCTAGTAATGCAAAGAACAGAAAATCTCCATCTGAGATCTTGACAGGTTTATAATTAGCCCAATTTTTAATTTTTTTGATCCTTGGTCCAAATTGGCTGTGTGGATGAACCACACAGGAAAATATCCCAGAAGAGCCTACAATATATCAAGATTCTTGGATGCAAAATCAGAACTGAAAATTTTGTTTTTAAAAACCGTCTACCATTGCAAACAAGTAAATAATAACATTAAAAAGAAGTTACCATAAACTAGATTTCCACAAAAATTAGAAGCATCAGTGTTCTGGGGCTGCTGCAGTCATCAACTTTTATATATCTGGCTTATCTACTCACAACAGCCAGCATGAAAGCAAGGATAAATGGATATGCTTCAATGTTCCATGTGTTATGGGAGGGACCAAAATATTGTGACCCACTATTTGTGAGTGCTGAGATTAAAAATATGCCAAAAGCATCAGATTTCCTAACTGCTGCATCAGTTAGAAAGATCTGCATGATTTTCATCAGTGCTGCTATGGAATCAAGGGAAGCCAGATTAAAACCAAACATGAGTATGACTAAAATCATACAGACAGTCTGCAGGTCTATCTCTAATGCAAGAGGACAGAAATATAGTGACCACTGGCCAGTAGTTGCTCATCACACACACATATTGAAATGTCTCAATATCTCACAGGTCCATCTCAAGTACAAGTTTCAGCTTTTGAGGAAATCACCAATGAACAGGAAATTGATGAAATCACTACTTAGAGAATCGAGCATCAAAAATTTCAGCTAGATTTAAAAAATTGAACCTTGCTTAAATTTTACATAAAAACATACACGTATAGGTATTAAAATGGCAGTTTTGCTTCTACACCATGGCTTAAACCAGTCATTACAGTAGTTATCAGCAGTATTTTTTTTTTTTTTGCTAGAGCACATTCTGATTCAAGTTGTGGCAAATAATGTACTTTCAGGTTTTGAGTTGTCTCCACTAACAGGAACGGTCTAAACACAGCAATATTTATTCAATAATTTAGCACTCTTCTTAGTGTCGTGGCACTTCAACGTGCCACAAAAGTGTTACTCACATGCAATAAGCATTAAAAATGCGACATTTTTAACCTGGAAGTATTATTTTAATGGCTGAACAACTAGGAGGGGGCATGGAAAGAAAGGGCCGACTGTACTATAATGATACAGCATCAGTCAACAATACTCACCGGATTGTACCGTCCTTTGCCTGCTGAACAAGGCTGAATCTGCTGCAAACATAATCCAGGCACCTGTGGGAGAGATCTATAATAAGAATGATGGAAACTACCAATTTAGTAGGTTTTATTTAGTGCTATCATATTTCACTACATTAGAAAACACAAGTACTTTAAACAGGTGACTTTACCAGGTAAGCACATTGTCAAAACTTGTTTCAAGAATATATATATTTTTTAATAATACACTAGTCTATAATAACCTACAATAGTAACTCAAACTGATATTATCTAAAAAATGTAAGATCCAATATCATTCATTAAATACAAATCTAACAATTTTTATGGAAATTACTTTACTCCATCCTGCACATTCCTTTATCTCTGGAGATTATTCTCAATTTCCTTTTCTGTAGCTTTTTGAGCGCTACACTGCATTTTGTTAATATCACCATTGAAGCTGAAGACAATATTTCAACTCTTAAGCCTACCAGAAAATTATAGTTAGATTTATACTGGCTTTAGTCACACAACTTTGCTTTCCAAAGATTTTTCAAAGTACTTTCCCAAAAAGGCTAGAAAGTTCAGACAGGACACCAGCAATATTTTTGGTCCATTCTGAATTTCAAACTTGTTCTTGAGCACATTAATAACCTTTAAACAAGAATGTGCATTAGAAGGAAGGCTGTTAGTGCACCCTAGATTGCCAAACTCTTCCTATTTTAAGTCCCAGTTGCTTATAGCTTTGCCAAACACTAAATGCTTGGGCTAAAATTTTCCATGCCATGTCTGCGTCTCAATCTGAGATATATTGGAAAATTTCATCTAAAATAAATAGAACTGTTTTCAAGAATGAGTGTTAGGGAAAAACATTCTGTTTTACGGGGGGGGGGGAAGGGAGAGAAGGGGAAAAAAACATCAAGAGATATTTTCACTGCAGAGCCCACTCGCTCTGATTCCCTGCCCTGAAATTGGCAGGAAGGGATAATTTTGTTTAGAATTACACTTTTTTTTTATTTCCTCTGTGAAAATCAACTGAGTATGGACTACTTATAAGCCTTTGAAAAATTGCTGCCTATGTGAATTTACTGCAACATGGGATGGAAAAGAGCTGCCTGATGGGCTGAGATCAGTCCCATGCAATTCTGATGTGTCCAGTAGATGCCTGGGCCCAAAAGCTCCACAGACAATCCTGGCATGTGCTCCTGCAAGCCCTTGGCCCTCAGACACTTTCTTGTCTTGCTCTGTTACACCAAAAACACAAAGCATGAGGTGAAACCCATTACACCAGTTCAGTGCAAGAAGGAAGCAGAAGCAGCTGGATAAAGAGGTGGGAAGGAATTGCTAATAGAGTTATTAAATAGCATTTCAAGGTGACCTAAGGACCAGACAGACTTCAGGGGAAGGCAATGGACATTTGCAATTTGATGTGGGGTTAGATTCTTCTTGCCCCAAATCTGGAGTGCAGTTCCAGCAGCAAATAATCATTGGCAATTACATTCAGACTGAGATTTCCATCTCTGGCTTGGGCATTCCTAGGGTGAGTTTGTGAACAGAAGACGTGGTATCTGTCTCACTTAGTGACCTGCTGCTACCAACACACTGGAGGAAGCTGGTTAGTTCAAGAATCAGAAGAACAAGACCTAACACTGCAGAAGCAGCTGCAATGCCTACAGAGAAAAGGGTATCAGTAGGAAGAGAAACCTGGATTAGACTGGTAGTGTTTGAGTCTGTAGGGACAAAGGAAGACTGTGATGCTCAAAAAACCCCATACAGCACACATATGGCATCTCCAATTTAGATACCCAAATGATTTCAAGAGGCAAGGCTGTCCCTGCCATCAGCCTTTTGTATGTACAGTGATATTCATCTTCATAAGCCATGAGAGAAAAGATGGGCAGAATTTTCAGATTCATGATGGGCAAAAAACTTTGTGCCAGGGTCAGTCAGAAAGAATGAACAAAATTTCAGCTTACCTGAACTTGGTTTTTGAATTGTGTAAGTTGCAGTTGCCTCCTATTTTGGTGTTTTAGCTAGCTTTGCTCCCATGTTCCACAAAGTCCCGGCACATCCATTATGGCCTTTTAATCCCTTTTGTGCTTAGCAGCCGTCTCGTGTCTTCACAGGGACAGCATACAGTCAGAATCACTCCAACAGAGTCCAGAGCATTACTTCTTCAAAGAACAGAAATGGTGTGAATGGAAAGCCTCTGTTATCTGTGTCATACACATCTGGCTGCCATCACTTACAGTATTCAGAAATTGAAGATATCTGGGGTGTTGTGGTAAAATAAAATTGTGAATGGAGAGGGGTAGCTTGTAGGCCTTGAGTTCAGGGCAAAGCCACAGAGTTTACTTACTGTGGAGTAGTGATGGAAACTAGAGGACTATATCTGCTTCTGCTCTAGAGGTCCTGTATGGTGGAGGTAAAAAAATAATGATCTTTTCCACAGCTAGACATCTCACCATGTGATGCTTCTTTTCTGACTGGACATTCAAGATCATCATCTGTGGGACTGCAGAGCTGTCACAGCTGGAGCTGAACTGGGAATTGCAGCTTAGGCATATAAAGTTCAATAATAAAGTGATGAGCTCTTGAAGCTTGGGAACCTTAAATTCAGCCTCGGACATTTGTGAATGTTTTTAGCCTCAGGTAATTCCTATGAAAGACAAGCAAGTTGTTTGGCAGACTAACCAGTTTAGGGAGGACCATGGAAGGGTGACTGTTGTAAAGGAGGGATACCTGTTGTTACCTATGACTGTCATCCACTGTTGTTACTTAATTGGGTATGAGAATGGGCACTTGTGTTTTATGAAACTGTTAGACTGAGTGACTGAATGAAAGCACCTTCAAAAATTGTCTTCTCAAAGTAACAGCATATATCACAAAAAAAAACTAAAAATTCCCCAACCACAAACCCACACCAGAATAATAAACCAAAGAAAGGAGAAAAATCATTTTACTACATGTTCCATGAAATGCTGCCTTAAAAATAATTTGTCCTCACTTCCTTCAAAAGCTAAAAAAAGGAAAGAGTGAAGTTTTTTTTAGTTTGTGGCAGCAACAATAGCATTTCATATATCAGAGCATCTTTGAAAATAATCCAAATTTTACTTTGCACTGTGGATAGATACACTTATCATTTCATCTGGAACAACTGTCAATGAATCATACAGGTTACTGCACCTCTGTTATAATCATTAGGAGAAGGATTAGAATTTTTCAGTTGAAGAAACACAATTCTGAGCCATGTCAACCTTGATGCTTAAAAGAAGAGTTAAGTATAAACCAGGCAATAATAATCTTAAGTGGTTTTCTTTCCTTCTCAACTATCTCAAAATGAACAATCTTATTTTATTATTTTTTCTCCTCACATAAATGCATGAAATATATACACAATTTAAGCATTGCATAGTCTTTGTTTTGCATGTGAATGATTTAAAATAAATGTTTTTTACTGACTTAACAAAATACTCTGAAGTAGAGAAGAAAGGACTTAGTGCCATTGAGCACTCTGTCCTGACTTAGATCTTTCATACAAATGCTTTAGTAACCCGTGTAAAAGTTAGTTTTTGCTTAACTCTATAGGAGTAATATGTTCATAAAGTAATGAATATGGTATTAATTTAGGATACATATATGAACACAATAAAACAAATCCTAAGTTAAAAAATTAGGGGCTCTATGGTCAGGCATTTCAGTAATTCAATGCACTGGTGATTTACCAATGCAGAAGAATTCACTCTGGTGGTATAGCCAGAAGCACTTGATGAAGGTTTCTGTTCCACAAAGGAAATGCTCAGTCATCATGCCTGAGCTAACTTCGATGCTAGCTTCATTTCTTGAGTGTCTCAGGTAAGAGCTTTATCTCTCATATTCATATTGCACAATTCTTTAGACTGATTTTGCTTGTTTAGAAATTAAGAAGGGAATTGACAACAACTACAGTGCATATAAACTTCGTTAAATGCTTAGGGAATCTTAACATGATTAAGTCTTTTTAATGAGGAAGGAAATCTTAACTATGCTAAGACACTGTAGATGCTTAAGTCTCCTTAGGAATTTAGAGTAGCCCAGAACATGCTAAGGCACTAAGAGCTTAAAGAAACATTAATTGGTTAATAAGCTGTAAATTCTTAACCAATCTTAAAAGAGTTAAGTGCTGTAATCCCAAATGCTTGATTCTTTTATCCAGTCAAAACAATCAATGAGATCAAAACTGTGAGCCTCTGAAGTTCAGTATAACTTCCCTTTGTACTGTTGGGCTGAAGTCTGCAATCAAAATCTGAATCCATGCTCAACCAAACCTTCATGGCCAGGGACTTCAGCCTGCTTGGAATTAATATCTCTCTGCCCTGTAGATGAATTTGTATTGAGTTCAGTTTTAAACACTGGTTACCTGAAATGTTATCCAAACCTCTTTTCTCTCTCTCTCTTTTTTTTTTTTTTCCTTCTGCTGATATTTTATACTAGTAAAAGTAATTTACTGACCCTTCCTGGTTAAATACCATTATGCCAAAAACTCAGTAGAATATTGTTTAAACAGGGCAGACACTATAAACAGAAATCTCTGTGGGGTCAGTAAGCCAAAGGGAATGTGAAGATTAAGGCAATGTTCCAAGAAAATTTATAGAATTAAGTTAGCCAGACTAATTTAAAATATTATTTCTCAATAGTATATATAGATATGTATATGTGAATGTGTGTGTGTGTATATATATATGTATGTATGAGAAAATAAACATATTTATTAGAAAGCAATTTTAGTATTTATTTTATTTTATTTTATTTATTTAAATTACTTGCAATTTTGGTAATTATTTCAGGATGAAGGAAGCTTTTAAAACCACCTAATAAATTTGGGTCGACTGATCCTATGCACTGCTGCTTTACTGGTAGTGACAGATTCCCCTAATATACATCAGCATTTCATTAAAGGCAGTGCTGTTTATATGTTTTCTGACTTTTAAAAAATTAGTTTATGACCAGCAAGAGATGGTCATGAATAAATAGTAAATTATGGACACTACTCATGGCTTCTTGGTATAGAAGGGCTCTACATGAGGCCCTGCATTTGTTGGACAATCTCTCAGAACTGTGGCTCTATTGCCAGCAAAAAGTTGAACTGCATTTTTTCAGGTTTGAAGGGAATCAGAGGGCATAGATTACCAAAGAGCAGTTATACTTGTTATGAACCTCTAAACTAGGTTTGAGGGATTTTCTGTTTCTTTTTGTGTGCTATGGAAGCCCCTTAAACAGTAGCAGTTCACAGCCAGGTATGGTGTGACATAATGCAGGGGAGAAAACAGACAATGAATGAAAAAAAAACAAACCCATCAGGCTTAGTGCCACTGAAAGAAGATGAAGTAGACAGTTTTAAGGCCTCAAAGAAAAAAGATTAAGAAAATCATGTAACGTTAACCCTGTTCAATGCAATTCTCAGCTAGAGAGTTGTGACTACATGAACCAGGGAATGAGGAGTGTATCCAGAGAAAGGAATCTGCTTCTGGGGCCACATCGAGGGTTGACAATGAGGGAGAAAGCCAAGGAGGCCAATTACCAGACACTGAACCTCCTGGATGACACATTATCATTGCGTGCATGTTTTTGACCTGCTGAAGTGGCTTCACATGGCCTCAGAGCTTTCTGGCATTAACAATTTTAAGTCCCCAAAAGTGGCAGTTGGTCTTCAAAATAGGATGACTTTAAAATAGTTTTATTTGCAAAAATAAACATCCTACATGCATTTTTGATTGCTGTCTATATGTTCAGAAAGAAGTTGAAGTTTGGTTCAACTCTTTTCTCTACAACCATCTAAACTAGAAATCATAATTAAAAATACATTGTTTAGAGAAGTGGCATTTCTATCGCTTCAGTGGAAAGGCTGGGACAAATGTGCAGCTTCCATGAGCTAAATCTGTCTAGATCTGTCCTGCTCCAGTCAGTTTTACTGGAATAAACTGTAATTATGCACTTCATTTAATGTTTGCTCTTGCCTGAGTGTAACTCAGCTTAATAGTGCAATTGCCATGGATTTAACAAACTGCTCCAAGATTGGTCTGAGGCCTGCTGGAGGCAAGGCAGGAATCATTACTACTCTTTATTATACTGAAAATTCATAACTGGAATATTCCTTCTTTTCATCCAGCAATTTATAATTCCTAAACCTTTGAAGTCTAAGAAGGCACTGCAAGTTATACAATGCCTACTCATTACACGTTTCCTGGATTTTGAACAAAAACATTTAGGTATTTAAAAATTGCAAAGCAATTCTCTGTTAAACAGGATAAATACCTTTGAAAAAAGGTTGATTTCCCAAAGGCTAACACTCTCTAAGTAGCTTGTAAAAGTACTTATTTTATTTTATCTATCTGTAGACCATTTTGAGGGACCATTTATGCTTTTTTAGGTATGAGAATAGAGTAATTTTCCCAGCCTTTATGATTGCTGTAATTAGATTAAATTGTTTCCAAAACTCAAGCTCTTGAAGTTATATATATTATAAACATAAATGTCATGTACACACACAGACATATCTATATGCATTTGGAGATTCTCTTGGCTGGCATGAGGAAAAAGGTAAAAAGATGAAAGATAAACTGTCAAGAAGATTGTCTCTGGTGAGAGATTGTCTGAGCCATCAGCTGCCCAGCACATCCAGGTAGGTTCCTGCTCAGCCTTTCTCCAGCCTGTTTGCTAATGCTTTCTAGCCATTTTTGCCATGTTATGCTTTATCTGTCTACTCATTTTTCCCAGGCTTCAGGATTCAGATTTCTCCGGAAATTTTTCTGGTTTGGTTTTTTTGGGTTTTTTTTTTGGCTCCTTGTGGCATCAATTTTAAGTCACATTTTCTCCAACCTTGATATGATTATTGCCACTACAGAGACTTCTGGACAGTGAACAACTGCAGCTGTTACAGTGTTTTTCCTAGAGCTTTGGGGAAAAGATTGAGGAGTAACAGATCCTAGTGTACTGGAATATTTTCCTTTCCTTCCACCTTACTTTACTAAAAGAATAACATCTCCCACATATATCTGATACCACACTTGTGTACTGAACACTGATGGGTTTGGATATTTGTAGTTAACAAAAAAGGGTTGAGCCCTGATATTTACTCAGTGTCAAAGCCAAATTAATTTGATGGTAGGAGCTGCTCAACAGGTGCCAAGGCTGAAACTGGTAAGAGTCTGTGAATGCTATTTTGTTAAAATAAATTGGTAACTCTATGCATTTAACAATTTGCAATTAAGCATCTGAGAGTGGCTGGGGCTAGAAACCCACTATGCATTTATTTTCTGTTTGCACTCAGCAGGTCTCATTTAGGTCATTATTGTTGCCTGTATTCAGTAAGAGACAAATAAAGAGCTTCTTTCTTTTCAGAAAGGTCACTGTTCGTGTTTCTGCTTCTGATACAAAAATTTGTACTGTGAATTCTTCATCAATTTCTTTATTTTGACAGCTTTTATACCGCCCTATGTCTATTTATAAAATAAAGGTGGGGTTTTTTTCATGGCATGGTGACTTTACCCAGCTATTTGCTATTTATCTGATGCCACAAGGAAAATAATTAATGGATAGTGTAGAGATCTAATGAATTTGAATGCATACTTACATTCTAATGAAGTCCATAGGTCTTAGCACACAGCTGAGTACTTGGCTGTTTGTCGAAAAAAAAAATACAATTAAGAAAAGCATGCAAGCTTAAAACTTAAACAGATTCAAATACACCATGTCAGATATAAACTCTGGAAAGATGTACATATTTTACCAGGGATGTTGCTTTTACTTAATAGCTGCATTTAATTCTTAATTTACCCACTTGTGATATACCTTCTTCTTCTCCCCCGTTCTACATATATGCAGAAAGGAAGAAATCTGTCAACAGACAAACATGTATAATGAGTTTGCAAGACTTTTCTAGTGGTGGCATGCCTTTTGTCTTTTGTAACATCATCAATCAATGCTAGCCTGTTGTATTTTTTTCCTGGCAAACTTAGGTGAAACAAACAAACTTCCATTTGTGCAATTTGCACAAGCAAAAGGCAAATGGAGATGACTTTAAAACCTCATGCTGGTGCTGAAATGACTGAGCAGTCTTGCCCTTTTCCAAGGATGCCATAACAAATAAATGATAGCACAGAGCAGTACAGTGCAGTGCCCAGGGGGTGGGCCCCCTTTGCTTTCTTCCCCAGCCTTTCTCTGGTGAGGATTTACATTTCTGGGCCATGATGGTGCTGAGGCTGTGCTCCATCTCTGAGCCAGTGTCAGCTCTTCACAGCATCTGAAAGACTGGCATCATCACACACAAGCCTGTGAGCTGCCCATTAGGCCCCCAGCCTTTAAACTGGGGAAATGAGTTTCAGTTACCTTGCTTAGACTGCGTCTTTATTTTTCAATACCATTAACATTTAGGAACTCTTACACAAACCGTAAGATGGATGATTGTGAACTAGAGTGGCTCATCTTAGCTACCCAATAAAACTATTTAACACCTAACCATTCATCTATTTAACACCAATATTGAAGGAATTGGAATAAGAGAAAACTGTGCCTGGAAAGGGAGAAATTGCACATGTGAGGACTCCAGGTCCATGATATTACATCAGTTTTAACATAAGGTTGAATTGTATATAATGAAAATCCAAAAACCAAAAATAAAACCCTAGCAGCATCTTTTTTTAGCTAAGTCAACATTTTCACTTCTAGAAGTTCAGAATCATTCAACTGCTTTTTTTGGGGCATATATGTGTATGGCCATACGTTCTTCTTTTTCAGCTTCCAGTATGAATATGGAGCCAGAGACAAATGGGAGTGTCATGTACAGTCAGGGCTGCAATAAAGTATACATAATTTAATAAATAAATAAGACCCACTAAACCAAATCCACCCAACCAAAACACCTTTTGAAAAGTGAGGGTGTCGTGAATGTGGCAAGTCAGACCTTTAAAGTCTTTTCAGCTGCACCGGGGGTGTGGAAAACAATCCGTTTAAGACAATATTCCAGACAAAGACTTTGTGGTGACGTGGGGGTTAATTACAAACAACAATCCATGCCAGCATGTTGTGTTCTCACACAAAAGGCGCTCTCACTTGTTAAATGTCTAGCCTAGACTATCAGAAATTGCATTACACTTGCTGCCCCTCCCCTTATTCCCGGACTTTCTTACTCTGGCCTTTTTTTCCCTTCCTCCCATCTCTATTGAAAGACAGTAATTAAACACTAAAGCCTCTCAGTTTCTGCAGCACTGCGGGGGAACTCCTCCCTGTAATAAGCACCAATTACTGGCTGCGACTGCAGCTGATGAAGGATTATCCTCTCACTGAGCTACGGCAAGCTCTAGAGTATAATCTTCAATTAGTTCAATTCATGGAGCACACTGGCAGGCAGGCCACTACGTTTCCCACGACTTACACAAACAGCCTTTCTTTGACACCCCCCAACTCTGCACAGATGGTCCCAGCACTGTCTGTTGCAAAGTTCAGTGCATCTGGCCCCTAAACCCACCTAATGCAGGCAGCAAAACAAAGCCTGGGACTCAAGTGCCCTACAGTACCTATTTGTTTCAGTAGCAGCAGGCTGGTCTTTTTTTTTTTCTTTTTTTTTTTTTTTTTAATTAAAGAAAGAGAAATTATTCAAGGAGTCAGAAAACAGGTGGATAAACAAAAAACAACCAACAATCTTCTGGACTGACACTATAAATCACTTCTAGTCATTTTAACTCTGCTTGAATTTTCAATAACCCAATTTTACAATAATGTAAATAATAGGGCTGCAACAGCTAAGAGATAGGGAGAGCAAAATTAAAATTCTATGTTCAGCTCTTCTTCTTCATGCTTAGGTATGGCAGAGATCCTCAAGAAATAATTGATTTTGGATTTTTTTACAGTGTGTCTGTTCACTACTTGGAACAAAGGCTTTTGTGAACCCAGATTTACTCTGGATTTTGACTTCTTGCTTCTGCATACAGATATTTTATATGGTCTATGTGTCAATTTTCTTTAATTGCTGAACCTAAAAAAAATGCATATGATATTCCAAAGCAGGTAGACTTTAATTAATTGTCAGTCTGCCTTTATCTGTGTTTTTATACTAGAAGACTTCGCTGTATGACTGCTAAACACAATAATTAAATAGACTAAAATAGATTAGTTCCACTGACATCATCATCTTGCACACTGACTAATTCTGTTGCCACTGCCTTTGCTTCAGAGGAGCTGCCAGGACCAGAAGGCACAATGTAACTAAAGGCACAATGCCCAGAGCACCTGCTTTTATGGCCTGGTACATATATCCGAGGGATGCAATTTCCACTGCTGCCTCCACGTGGTTGCCTCAGCAGAAGAGAACAGGATTTTTTCCAACATTAGGGCATGTCCTCACCTGTAGAGAGGCTGTACAACCTTGCAGGATGACCTACAGCAGATAATTACCCGTCTTCATTTGCTTAGGGTATATGGGCTCTTAGAGGTCCTCAGGTCTGTAAAAGCACTTGTATGTCTGAAAGTGTTTCTGGTTGGGTTTTTTCAACTATACTGATTGGGATTTAGTAACAGACATTATTTTAATGCATAAAGCTTGCCTCAGTAACATCCTTTTACTGTCATTTATATAATCCTGCTGAAATACCAGTATATACACTTCAATCATGGAAACACAAGTCAGACAAAACTGCCACATTCGTTTTAGCTGAGCTGTTTATTTCAGTCTGGCAAAAAAGGCCAAAAGTAAAATGTAGGTCCAGTTTGTGAAATACAAACTTTCAAATAAACTCTCTCTAGCTGTTTTTCCCTGTTCCATTGCTTGAAATGTTCAAATTATACAGTGCTGTATGTATTTTCAGAGAGAATTTTAAAAAAAATAAAAATAAAATCAGCCATTACTCTAAGGAACACTGAAGTTGTATTTGCAGCAATTCAGACATTTAGACTTCAAGTACCCCAGACTGGTACTGTGTAAACACAACCTTCAGACTGAGGCAGAATACTAATAAAGAGAATCTTGGAAAGAACACCCTTCCTATTTCCTATAAACCCAGAAGTAGAAGGAACCAAAGCTGTAGATTTCTAATATTTGGGGGGTGATTGAGGTATCCTACCATTATGAAATCAAGCAAATGTAAAAGAAAAATGGTCCATAAAGCTAACTTTCCTTTCTGCTGGGAACCCAGAGGGAAAAAAAACCCAAACCCGTAGTGAACAATGGGCTGCTCTCACTTACCATGTGGAAGATTTTTAAGTGTGAGGCTTTATGTGCATGTTTATCTCCCACATCTGGTTGTTGAAATGGGCACTTCGTTTTATTACAATCATGAGACTGTCTTCAGTTCTGCTATAAACACCCAACTGTAGGATTTGATCAGATTCAAGTGAGTTTTTTTAAAGTGTGTTTACTATGGGCCCTAGTTTAAAAACATGGATGATGGGTTTATTTTATAACTCAATTGACAGGCAGGGAAATGAGCCTCAGATCATTCTAGCCTTACAACTAACCTGGCCTCTAACCAGCTGAATTCCTGCACTGACCATCTGAGTAGTTTAAAGGTGAAATTGTCTGATGATTCAAAGGTGCATCAAAGAGAAAAGCATTCTGCATCTGAACTTCTCTGACTTTGGTCATTCACTTTTGTCTTCTCATTCCATAATTTCTCTCACATGGAACAACTTATTTGGCTCACTCTGTAGCCAATTAACACACAAAACAAAATGGGCTCATGCTTGCCTTTGTCCACTTGGCACTTTAATCACAGAGAAGCACACTCAGAAGTAATTACAAATAAAAGAACAACTACCCTCAAATTGGTGTGACCTCTGAACTTTGAGGAAACAGAGAACAAACTGAGGAAAATCAGTGGGAAGAGTCAGGTGATCACCTAATCATTGATCCTTGTCACTTACAGCTGGGGTAGGCAGCAGGTCATGACCATCATATGGTGCAAGACTTGCCTCTGCTGCACAGTGAAAAGATCACAGGTATGACAGCTCCATTTTCCACTCATGGAGAAGAAAAATGTAAAAAAGGAAGGGGAAAATTATCAGGCTCATAATATTTTTTTTAAAAGATTTAAAGCACTGAACAGAAAAACAGACTCTACAGAGTTAACACAAAATGCAAAAGGGTGTATCAGAATCTTGAGTTGAAGAGATCCATAAGGATCATCAAGTCCAGCATCCTGAGAACATAACTTCTGGCCTGAAAATTTTATTTTGATTATAATGGTACATGCAAAAGATGGAAAACGGACAATATTCATATGAAAAGATGTCACCATGGACTTGCTGGGGACACTTTGGTAAATTTTGGTTAATTTCTATCTAACTAGAATAAAAGGAGCAGTACAACTGTGAGCAATTGTGGCAATGCCTTCACTGAGGGATTGTACCTTGGATTCACTTTCCTCAGTGATTTAGTTTAGTTTAAATTTCTAGTTTGGGCTCTAGACCCTATCAGGTGTCATATTCAGATAGCAGAAATTTTGTTTCACCTCATAAATCACCCCGTGGGTCTTTTTATATGTATAGATACATTTATTGACGTGTACTTAATATATCTGTTGACAGTCTATGGGTGCTGCCTGTGAGCTGCCACGAGCAGCATTGGGAATGAACCAGAGGAGTTGGAGGTCTGTGTGCCATTGCAGGGCTACAGTCTCCGTGGGATCACAGAGTCATGGTGGGATAGCTCACACAGGAGTGGCGATGGCTGGATACAGGATCTGTGGGAAGGACAGGCTGGGAAGATGAGGAAGTTGGTCAGTACGTGAGAGAGCAGCAGAAATGTGAGGAGCTGTGCCTGGGACAGACAGGGAGCCAGTAGGAGCTTTGGGGTCAAGATTATAAGGCAGACAAGCACAGAAGATGTGGTGGTGGGTGTTTGCTGGGGTCTGCCTGGTCAAGGAAAGCCATTTTCAGACTGCATCACATCCACATGTTCTGGTCCTTGTGAGAGGCTGGAACCTCCCATGGACGGGATGAAAGGCAACACAGCAGGACACAAGAGCAGCACTACTGGAACTGATCCTTACAACAAGGAGGAGGATCCTGTCAGGGAAGAGAAGGCTTGGGGCAGCAAACAGTGAAGTGTTTGTTTCTTTAGAGCACAAACCAGCAAAGAACAGCAAGTTTCAGGGATCTAATCACCTGCTTAAGGTTAGGTGAATGCTTAAAAGCTTCCCTGGATCATAGCCATTATTGGCCATTAATATATACGCTGGGAAAAAATTGTGCCAAATAGGTTATAATGCATCTAGAGAGAAAATTGAGTCTTGAACACTGCACATGCATTATTGTGCTCTGACTTGATGAAGCATGCACAATTACAGTGTTTGCCTTAAATAATGTGCCATATTTCATGTAAATGCCATAAACAGGAGGCAAGCTGGACAAAGAATTGCGTCCTATCTTTTAATTGGGAACAGGAGAGTTTAAGATTAAAAATCTCCTTGGATAACACCAGTCATGCTCCTTTATAAATTGCTGAGTTTGCTAAAGGACAGCTTTCTCCTAGGAAATATAAATAAAGCCTGATGTGTTATTACAAAAAATATTTGCAATACATGAACAAAGTTTGCAACCAGCATTATTAACTGCACAGTAACAGGGGCTTTATTCATCAGGATGGACTTATAATTTATTCCATGTAAAATTCGTTATCACAAATATCAAACCTGCTGTGGATAATAAATGACCAAGCAGATATAAAACAAAAAGAGCTTTGTTTCAAGACACAAAAGCAAATTGACCCTTTTGATTTATTTGTTTTTCTAAAGAAAGGAAATGCTCATTTAGCAGATTAAAAATGAAATAGGGAAGTTGAACAACAAAAATCTTGATGAAGACAGTTCTTGTTAGAACTGTATGGAAATATAACGAGTGATTATAACAGAAAATGAGAACAGTCCAATAAAACACAAGTATGATCAAAGCTGTGAAAAAAGCAATTAAGCTGTTTTGACACTTGACTGATGAGCTGAATGTGTGCATGGATTTGAGGCATTTAAACTACATTCATGAACAATTCTGTTTACAGGGCACCTACTATCATAGTTTTCTTTCATCTTGCCATATAAAGCAAAAAGGAAATTATTTCAAGAAACTGTGTCACTGGATAAATCAGATTTATTTACTACACTTTATTAGACTATGGGCACTTTGTATTCCTGTAGGAATAACACCTTTAAGTTACTGAATAATTGGAAGATTTATTGTAAACACAGCATAGCAGTGTGGAAAATAGATAGTATTGCTGCTATCACCCCAAAAGTGTTTCTTGAGGAAGCTGCTCAGGTGGGAACAGACAGTCACTGTATCTAAAACCCACACACACCACAGATAGGTCAGTGAAGAAACATGGAAAGGGTCTCCTGTATGGTATTCCAGAGAGGTTTATTAGAACCCCACCAAAGGGTTCCAGTGACAAAAGACCAGGATTTCCTGCAGTGTCTCAGGTTCAGTTTGGGGGCAGGAGCCAATAGTCTCAGGGTACAGGGGCAAGGCAAAGGTCACTGACATATAGGGGATGAGGTAAATTTACCTAGTGTTGCACAGCACCATGGAGAAGCTTTTTGTCTCATCCTAAGCAGTCAGGCTTCCTTGAAGCCTGTGGCAGATTCTTCCAGGACATCTGCTCAGAAATTCTTCTAACAGGCTCAAGGGCTTCCTCAACACTGGGTAGAAAAGTAGCTTCAGAGCTTATACATTTCTCCTTGTGGAGAAATGTCTTTATAAATTTATAGACAACTGAGTTGCTCAATATGCAAGCCTATCAAGGTAATTGGAAGCTTTGTTCTTTCCAGGCTACAGGGAAAAAATAGAAATAGGATCTTTTATTGTCTAAATCCAAGACAAAAACTAGGTCCTGGAGGCTTTTTAAAGCTCAGTATAATTCAGTAACAGTTTAAATGAGACTAACATTAGACTGAAATTTGTTAGACAGTAGTTTGAGATGTCCTCTTGGAAAGAAGAACTGTAAGGTGTCAGAGGACGTTGTTCCTAATTGTTACCACATTTTTGATGCAAGATCATAACTGCAGGAGTCAAAGGAAGTTTTTCCATTGATTTCAGTGAATTCAGGGTTTCATATCTATCATTTCTACTCTCAAATGTTCATCTGTTTTGTTTATTTTTTAAAGTTTCTATGTGAGGTACTTGACAGGAAATATAAACAGTTTGTAGCAATAAGAGCTAGACATGACTTTTTCAATGTTTTTGCAAATGTAAGGCAGGGCTTCAGCTACAGACATTTCATGGGAAACTCTGAACAAAAGATCATATTCTCTGCCATGGCAGAGGCAGCTCTGCACTAGCTGAGCCCTATTATACTGAGCACAGAACAGAAATAGCTCTGTCACCCAACTAACAGGCAAGCAGATGTGGCACTACAGAGGTCAGCTTTGAATATGAGACCCCTAAATACACTGTCCTGGAGAGATAGTGCTTTGAAACAGGAAGATGACAAAAGTTCCAAAGAAAAACTCCACCAAACCATCAGCAAATATAATCCAGTGGCTCCTACTCTTTTTTGCTTGTTGTTTCTGAAGGAGTGAAATAGCAATGGAAAAATAAGATTTCCTTTGTGGAAAGCAAATGGGAAAAGTCTAGGGAAAAGGTTGGTATTCTGCATTTTTACCTACACCAGTGCAGACTGCCTTCTGCTCTCACTGCTCCTTCACACTGGGCAGTGGTGGAAAAAGGCCAGAAGAGACAAGTGTGGCTCAGGTTGATTTTCCCTGATACCACACCAAAAAGGGACTGCAAAATGGAGCAGTATGGAAACGGGCAACCATGTTCATAGACACTCTGGGTTTGAGTGAGGGCTTAAGGACAGTGAGCTAAGACATGATAAGATGAGCATGTTAATACATCCAGCTTATTTAAAGCACATGCTGACAAACCTGAATCCAAACCTGCATGGTTCCTCTCAGAGGCTACATGGCCACAGCTGAAGTCTCAGATCTTCAGAGTGACAACCAGAGCACACCAAGACAAAAGAAAAGAGGCAGGTAGGAAAACACTAGCCACAGGGCACCACTGAGGCATAAGAACTGCTATTCCAGCAGCCATACAACTCACATACCCCACCGTAAGCCTTGGAAACAGAGAGCTGTAGATACAAGTGCAGACTTGACAGTTTGGAATGAAACCAAAGGCTGAATTACTCTTGGATAGAACTTCAGGGCTCTCGCAGCTCGTGAGGCCTAAAACACTCCAGGGCCTGTTTTGCTGCTATTTGTGTCACATGGAGCTTGGTTTTGGGTGTCACATGAGTCACTCTCAGCTTATAGAGGTGGGCAAGTCTCACACTATTTCTCAGTGAGGTGGACAGTGCCTCCCAGAGGGGTCTCTCTCCAGGTGAACCAGTGACAGAGATTCTTAGTTTGAAAAGCTCCTGGACTGTGTAAAACATTTCACAGTGTGCAACAGAGAGCGCTGCAAAGAAGGGCTTTACAAGACAAACCCCAAGGTATTTCTGTGACACATCAATTCACACAGCTGGCTGCCATATCCTGGGTGAATATAGCTCTCCTCCACTTCAGCCTTTTGGGGCAGAGGGTTGGGTATCTGTGTTTGCCCTTCCCCTCCCTGGTCAGTCTCAACCAGCAGCTGCCCAGTTCACTTCTCTTACGCTCTTCTCCCCTCAATCATTCATCTCCTGACAGCTCCCCTTCACAATTTCCTCTCCTCAGTTTCCTCCCCTTCCCATTTTCCTTTTGTGCCTTGTCATGTTCTCCCGCCCGCTTCTTCCTCTTCACATCTTCCAGCACCTGTGTAAGTCTGCATTCCTTCAGAAGGGCTTCCAAATTTCTCATAATGTCCTGGCTAACGTCTCAAAACACTACTTCTACTTACTGCTCCTGCTGGTATCCCAATAATTTCATACCCACACCACCCTGCCTGGCCCCTCTGACAGGAGAAGCACACTACCTCATTTCTCAACAGCAAGCAGCTCACCTGCATCCTTTTACAAACACCACTTGCCAATCCTAGACATTAAGCAATCCTCATAGTAGCTTGGAATACAGAGGTTTTCCAGAAAACAAACAAAAAGCTATTGTAGAACCCTTTTTCCCTTTTTTTCCCTGGGTTTTCTTGAGCCTCATCTTGAATTTTTCAAACCCTCTCTGAAACATAAGCATTAGAATGCTTTTATTTGTTAATTTAAAATGTAATTATTTTTTTCCATACAGTGTTAATTGGTATTGCCAATACTAATATGAAAAACAACTAAAAATATTATAACTCTGAAATAGAAATTGACTTTTTATTCTGTTGGGATAAAACCTGAGTTCTGCCAAATGAATAAGTACAAATGATGACAATCACAATACTGTTTTTGATTTCTTCCACCATATTTTAAATTGTGGTTAAACAGTGCCCCAGAATTTAGAGAAAAAATTCTGTGAGAATGAGATCCACCATTCTCATTATAAAAAAGGGTAGTGAAAACTTTGGATTATGCTGCTTCAAAAGACCAAAGTCCCAAGTTAGTCTCAAGCACTTATCAGTGGCAAGAACTGAAGGGAAGAGCTTTGCCGGGAGTGCATAGTACTTTGGTCTTCTTTATTGCATCACTACTGATATAATCATGCTGGTACAAATCATACACAACCAAAAGTTATCCTGCTGGGATAGATACAGACAGATAATTCCTCCAAAGTACGGTTACCCTGCTTCCACATCCATTGCAAAGCAAATAGAAGTCCTTAAAGTAAAACATTTGAAACACAAGCTACTAAGAATTCAGCTGAGCCTCTGTACCTTGGTTTCTTTTTTATGTCAGATGGTTTGAGACCTTTGAAACTTGTAGCAGCCACAGTGGAGAATACTCAACACAGGGATCAAACCTATCATGTTTCATTGGCAAATAATGGCAACATGCTGAGAAATATGTAATTGCATTTACAATGTGATAATCCCTTTAGATGCTCTGTCTAGGTTGATATCCCTTTTAATGAAGTTGTGGCAAGGGAAAAAGCCTATTCTGCAGATGAGAAGCTGACAGGAAAAGGATGAAATCTCACCCTCATATCCTTATGCAGCTCTTGAAGGAATAATCAGACCTGCGGCTGAAGGGATCGTGTTGGGATATCAGTCATGGGTCTCTGCTCATCTGGGTCCTGGTTCCATTCTCTTTAATGTCAACAATAAAACCTCTCTGTGTGCCACTGAGAACAGATTCAGGCCTAAGTTTACAGAAATTCAAGCAAAGAGGTGTTAGATAGCCCTATCTATGTTGTGTGTTGGGGTTGGAAGAAGTCTAAAAGCAAATCAGCTGATATTCAGACTGAAAAATTTCATTGAAGCAACAGGATGGATCTCTGTTTTCTTGCCAGCAGCATGCAGAGACAGAAACACAGAGCTGAATGACAGCAGTGATAGATAGTATTGTTATTATACAATTAGGTTGTATTAGTAATTGGGCCATTCCAGCCCTTTCTGCAGCAGATAAAAACACCAGTACTGTAGATATTTAGTTATTCCAGCACACGAGTGTTTGCCATGAGGTCACTGGTACTTCAGAGCTGGCTTTGGTAAGTAGTGCAAGTGTAACAGACAGGTAATTGCAGAAAGACTTAATTTAATGTTAACTGTGTAACACAGCAGCACATTTGGGAGGGGAGAAATCAAAGCTGTGTTTGGGGAAAATACAGTGAAATACAGAGTGCTATCATCTACAGAGTGTAGGAACAAGTACTTTGGATTCAAACTAGGGGTTCTTAAGGTAGAAGTCAGGAGGACAGAGTCATCTGGTTTCTTTAATTGACCACGAGTTGACTATGAATTGCTGATATGATGCAGCTATGGAAAGATATATTGAAATTCATTAATGTTTCCCTGAAAAAGAATTATGAAATTTATTACAAGGGTACTCATGAGACTTTGTGCATGAGAATATCTGTGTGCTGTTCTGGTCATAAAAAGATGAAAACCAGAAAACATGTTACTAGAGGAATAGAAAGACTGGAAAACAGCTTGACTTACTTAGCTTAGGATTAAATAAGACTCAACGGGGAGTCTAAAATACTACAATTGCCCAAAATCAATAATAGGGAAGGAGAAGGAGTATTTAAATGGAAAAACAATGTCAGCCCAGTACAAAGTGTTGTAAAATAGGAATTAAACTAGACTCAAAATCAGAAAGATTCTGGATCATACAACTTCTTGATACATGAAGAGAAAAATGTTTCTGCTTTCAAGGAGATGAGTTTATATCAGATTTGCCTTAGGTTTAGATAACTTCATTAGTTATATGTTTCTAAAATGGGTCAATTTAAAGAGATCAGAGTTAATGAATAATAAAATATTTCCTGGAAAACAGAATTTTAAGGAAGCTACATGATTGCACTGAGACAATGCAAAGTACTTGTCCTGGTCTTTGGCGTGCCTTAATTTTAGAACTTCCTAACCATAAAACGCAAAAGTTTGCTTTCAAAGTTGAGCATACAGTTGAGTTTGTATAATTTCGATGAAAGACAGCAATAAACTAACTAAAAGAATATGAAAAACACATGGGTGATGGTTTATCTGATGGACTGAATGCATAAGGTAAATTCAGACAGTGAAACACATTTTTACTGGAGTTTAATAGTGTTATTTTGGAGTAGGACTGAAATTTTTGTTTTAGTTTCATAACACTGCCCAGCTGGAATTTCCATTTCCAGTTATTATAATACAAAGCTTTACAGTGGTATTTTAACTGTTCATTTTAGATGGTTTTCACACGGAGAAGTTTACTTGAATACCGGATATACTGTAAACACACTGAACATCTGGTAATTAAGTTTAGTGCACAGTAATCTCCATAAAGCCCATATCTGTGGTGAAATCTTTTTAATAAATAGTTGATAATGGACTGAAGCTATTAAAAGAATTACAGCACACATGGTCAAGTACCGCCATTATTAATCCCATAGCATGAATAAAAGCTTTTAACTGTCCATTTTACCAAGAATCCTTAAGGTGGGCCTGTTCTGAAATGAGTGTCAGCATAGAAATATCCCATCTGCAAAAGGAAAAAAAGAGAGACTCCATAATTCCAGTAAATCATTTTCATAACTATTCAACTACCCAGTGAGTTTTGTACTCTTCTCAAACTATTCACACCCCACTTCATGAGAGTACAACCTCCACAGCCTTCCCTAAGGCAGCCAGGACACCAGTGGGAATGGAGGGTCACTTCTGTGTTACCCTCCTTTTAAGAAATACTTCACCTTGCAGCAGCTTGTGTGCATCATTGTGGGCATCTGCAGAGAAGTTTTTTGAGCAGGGGGAGAACACATCTGAACTAATGGCAGCAAGTACCTCTCCTGGTATAAG
Source organism: Parus major (assembly GCF_001522545.3). Taxonomy (NCBI): domain Eukaryota; kingdom Metazoa; phylum Chordata; class Aves; order Passeriformes; family Paridae; genus Parus; species Parus major. Next base: position 64,290,818 of record NC_031773.1, read on the forward strand.
ATTTGTTTTTAAGATGACTCTGGCATTGTGTTGATGAGGATTCATTTATTAATTCTGAAGAAACTGAAGATTCCAATCTTTAAGCTGAGTTCACTGGCACTTCACAATTTCCAAAAGCAAGTCATGATGTCACCATCCCTTAAGATGCACTACCTGATTCCCACCTACATTTTATTTCAAGAAACATCCATCAGAGCAAAACAGTTTTGTTCATCCCCTTCTACCAGTCTGCATAAAATAAAAATCCTGACTTCTCTTTAATAACAATATTTTTTCCCTTGTATTTGATCAGCAATTCTTATTCCTAAATTGAGGCTGAATTCAGCATCCACCTCAAGCTACCAAGTTTGAAAGGTGGCATGTCTTCAGATTCATAGGATTCAAGTTTACATCACTGGGTATTTTCCAACCTCAGCTTTTCCAATGACTATTTAAGGCCTTCTGTACTTTTCCCAGAAGTACTGGTACATTGTTTAAATCACTGGTATGACTCATTAGCTTACTCTGTATTTTAGCCAGTTAAGTTCCTCTACCTTACACTCCTCTATATCCTTTTTTTTACCCCCCCCCCTCCCCCAGGAAAACAATGTCAAGATACCTTGTGCAGTTGGTTGAAAGTTGTCAAACCATATGTGAATTCACACCAGCAAATGTCAATGCCATACACCCCAAGACACCCACATCCCATTACAGGAACTGCTGCTGGGGCATCACCTCTCTATATACATCCAGTTTTCAGCTGTGAATCATTCCACTTCATTTTGTTTCATCTAGCTCTGGACAGGAGACTGAATAAAGCCAGTCATAAAGACAGCAGCATTCTGTTAATGATGTGTATCAGGATTCCCCCCTGTAGCTGTTCACCTCTGACACATGTGGGATCAAACAGATGACTTAATTACTGCTGTCTAGATCTCTACCTGCCCCTCTTTGCAAGGTGTCCATAATCCAGTTTGACACTGCATTCCGTGCTCCACACTTCACATGTGCACAGAAACACGAGCCCAGCCCTGTTTCCAGGGAGCCTCAGAGCTCCTTTCAGCAGCCTGAGCCTGTTTTCAGTGCTGACACTTCCAGGGAAGGGTAGCAATTCAGGCCCAGGTTTTTACAGCAAATAAACCATCAACATCAAGTATTATTTATATTTTTTAAATATACTAAATAATGGAAATTTTTGATAAATTCATCAGGTACTCACCAAATCTGATCAAAACTAATGTGGGAGCCCAACTTTTTATAACCACGTTCATAAGAGCTGTTCTTAGTTAACTCTGAGCCTCCTCGGTCCTTCCCCCCCTCCAGAAAAACCTCCCTGTCTTTCATGTGGTGATCTATCCAGCTGCACAAACACAGCACAAGTTGCCACAAACCTGGAATTGTTTGGCAAGCAATTTATACAGGGAGAATGACAGAAAAGGTATTTCATGAAGACTTCGAACTCCAGTCAGTTCAGTCCATCCTTGCCTCTACTTGAGCAGACGTGCCTGGCAAACCATCCTGGAAGCTCACAGAAGGTGGAGCAGGTGCTAAGCTCTTAAAATGAACAAGAATTTTAGTAGCTGCATGAGAATAGCGCAGAATAAACTGTTTTTTCACCATGAATTCCAGAGCTGTAATGGGCTTTTTGGCACAAAAATTCACAGAGGTTCTGTTCAGGGTGGTTTTTACTGTTTGGCTTGCTCCTTCTTGTCTTTTAACTTTTAGGGGCTTCTCACTAACAATAAGGGGGGGAAAAAAAGACAAATCTTGAAAGAAAAAACTAAATACATATTAGAATATGAATCCCAAAATATTATGAACTTTTGATGCCAACATCTATCTTTGATTTCAGTCATTACTCTTCTGAATAGAAAAGTTTTTTTCTCTTTTTGTTTTGGAATATTTTGATGAGAAGAGCTTTCATAAAAATGTGCATATTCAAAAGACTCAGATTAAGAAGGTTTCTTACTAGAAAAATGGATGCTCATTATCTGAAAATCTGAAAAAAATCTAAATCTCTGTAGCCACTAACACAAATTTAAGTTTCAAGTGTCATTTTAAAAAAATAGAAAAAAGCTACCACAAAGCAAAGGAGAATTTGGAGAGTTGTCAGAATCAGAGTATATCTGGAACATACATGGTTCTGAGTCCATGAAAATCTGAATCTCATACATAATAAAGCCTTCCTATTCTCTTATGTTGGCTGCACATGCAAGACTAGAAATCTAGGAGGCAGGAAGGGAGAATTTTTGTTAAATCTTTGTTTTCTATTAAAACACTTTCCAGTTTTGCTGTTTGGGTCTTTAGTCCACAGTTAAATAAATATATTGGCTAGTCACATTAACTATGTTTGGAACTATGGGAACAAACACAGCACAGCACAGGATGAATTCTGATTTGCAAACTTACTAGTTCATACTTTATTGATTGGAAACTTTCCTCCTGGAAGCAGTGGGGAAAAAAAAAACAACTAGAGTGTAATAAGTCTAACATAGTAATATCATACAAATTCCCGTAGCTTCTGGCCAAACGTCGAGAGTGAATTATTCACTGATCTACTCAATAAGCATCTTCTCTAGAAAAGCTCAGAAGAAGCTAGATAAAAAAATTGCATTAAAAATACCTTGTGAAAGTATCTTCTTTGAAAAGAAAAGTCTGTTTTCCTGTTCCTTCCAGTAGGATCTACCAGAAAAGGCAGAGATATGGATTTGTGCACATTCTGAGGATCCCTGGGTCTCTCTCCCTACTCCAGGATAAATCTCTATTGTGAAGACTTGACTCTGGTGGAACTTGTGCTTCCTCAAACAGAAGTGAACAGCTCAAGAACAATTTTGACTTTCTACACAAGTTTGAACATTGGTGACCGGACAGGCTTAGTAAAGGAGAATTCAGAGGAACTTTCCGGGTGGTAACTATGGGAGATCAAAGCTCAGTCTACTACCTACTCACTGCCCCAGGATCAGGACCTGACAATAAAGCAATTCTGGCTTTGGGCTCCTTTTGTTGGATAAAAAGGTGCCACAGCCTAAATGACATAATGATTTTTTTCTGCTATGAATGTCTTGCCAGCTCAAATTTGTGCCCAAAATGTTGACATAACTCAGCCTTGGCTGCCAGGTCAGTTACCTGCTCACAGCACTCCTGATCTTACATGGGATCTGGTACCTGCTGTCCTGCAGCCAGCATGGAGCTGGCTCAAATGCAAGTGGCACAGCCTCCACGTTCTGCTGCCTGCCTAATTCCATAGGAAAGCTATAAGGTGCTCACATCTGACTCAGATTCACTTTCCACTCTAGCCCACTGTCAGGCTAAGATGAGTAATGTGGGATACAGGCCATTGAGGGACCCCCTGCAGTCAGATCACCCCAAACTGCTCATGCCTGGAACTCAGAAACTCCCAGCTGAACCAGAACACACACACAGAAATTCTTTTTATTCCATAATACTTTGCAGTTTGATGCTATGCTACCAAATGAGCTTTTGGGCAAAATAACCAAGACTGCCCTTAGCTTTCCCCACCATGCACAGTAAAGTTGACACCTGACTTGCCCAGTGCTGCACTTCGGGGTACTTAGGACAGGGAGGAGAAAGTATTAAGGAAGTAGTTTGCTTTGATCCATACTAATTAAGTATGTCTGTGACTGAGGAGTTTAAATATGTTTGCCATCTAATACTGCTTAAACAGGAAATCCTACAGAGCTACACTAGAGCTAAACCAATCCAACTGCATGTGCTGCCCACAGAAATTGAAGAGTTGAGTCTTCCCAGCATTATTCCTTTACTTCAGAAGTAACATCCATATTCTTGCTGCTGCACCATTCCCTCAGTGATGAATAAAGTCTGCACTCTGAACTACTAGCCTATATCTGAAAAATAAAAATCCACTCATTATTTACAACATTCTTCTACCATGACACTTCCATTCTGCAAGGAGTCTCGAAGGCAACTTAGCGCACAATTAAAGTTTGCTGAGAAATGGAGACCTTTGTTTCCTGCTATACTACCAGTTCTGTTTTCACACTGTATTGACCTTCAAGTTGATCTGGGCCTCCCAAGTCCTGGAAGAATTTAACTTCTCTGTGGGTTATGTCAATAAACAAAATCTACCACCTGAGCATTAAGACATATCTTGAAAGGACCTAAAGGTTGCTGCCTTCCTACAGCAAGCACATCTCCCTCTACTTGTTAGAGACAGCAAACTGAGTGAGCTACAAGCACAGAGAACTTGAGCAGTTAAGTGGGAACCACCTTGCAGGAGGCTTTTCAGGTGAAATGCACTCTGCTGAAATAAGGTACTTCACAACTTCCTCACAAAGACAGCTGTCATTTATTATACTTCAGTATGGCACTTTTCATACATTAAAGCTTCAGCAAAGCTGCAGGATGAATGTGGATACAGGATTGTCAATAGCTATCTACTAGCTGTGAGCTAAGGGGAAGAAGAATGAGAGAAAAACCAGGCACTAGGCATACAGCCCTAAATGACAGGCTCCTTCAAATAACTCTCCTAAAGAGGAGGGCATGGAATTTATTATATAAGAAATTCAGTGGTACTATCTCCAAGTCAATTTTTTCTGAAGATATTAAGACAGCAAGCCAGATTTCCATTTACTGTGAACAGTTGCCTGGATGTCTTCTAATCACATTTTTAACCAATCCAGGCTCTAATCTGGGAAGGATTTTCCTTTCTAGGAGTGGTGAGGCTGCATGGGCAAGAGCTGCATGGGTAAGTGCAATTTCTAACCTAAGCAACACTCTGCAGTGTGTAAGAAGTGTTTTATGGAGAGGTATTTGGACACTACAATGAAGGTGCAAGGGAAAAGTAAAATATATGCACCCATAAATATGACCTCAGTGGAAAGGATTTTCCCCAGTTTAAATGAAATGCCACCTTTTCATATGAAGACCTACCATCAGGCATTTTTCCTGCTGCAATTTAGCCATGCCTCTGCAAAGACACCGCTGCCTTCAGACTATGGGATCTGAACAAAACAGGCCACATATCTCAAAGTACTGCAAGTACAATTATCTTCCCCTTACCCCCTTCCCCTTCTGAAGGATCAGATAAAATAATTTATATTGAAATTAAATATCCTAAACCCTAAACTAGTGTGTTACTCTGTAGCATCTTACACAAAACCAGAACAAAGGACCTTTCTTTAAAAAGGCTTTTTTAAAGTATGCAATTTAAGAAGATTATTCCATTGAAACTAAAACTTTCAGATAAATTCAGCAAACAGGAGGGCATGGGGGTCAAACATGGAGCAGCTGGAGCTTCCTCAGGAAGAGGTACCTGTGGTTACTGCACAGAACCCACCTCCACCTGTGCAGTACAACAGACCTTTCTAGAAGGAAAATCTGTGCAATTGTACATGCCACAGGAAGGAGCTGGAGAAGCTGTAACACAGCAATAGGATATTCACCTCCTTTGCTGGGAGGGAGGGACACAGGACATTGTGTACTTAGTCAGGTAAGTGAGATCTCAGACTCAAATATGTTTCAAGAGCTTCTTTGTTTAATAAAATTTAAAACCAGTAGTGGCCTTAGGCAAGTTTGGCATCTCAGGGACAGACAAGCCATAAGGATGGAGCTGTATGCTACGAGTCTGTCCTTACCATAAATAAAGTATTAGTAAGGCCTTTTCTAGGCCAGAGCAACAATCTCTTGTCAATTAAGTTTTATGTTTTCAGGATCACAGAGAGGTAAAGAAGCCAGCTGTATTGCACTGTTACCAGATTCCAGGTTGGTTAATTTGTCATGGTCACATGGCACAAGTTCAGAAGAATGTAAGTCTGAAAGAAAAGTCTTTTCCCTTCTGGGAACAATGTAAAGAATGTGTAAGAAAATAATCAATGCTGCTTGTTCCCCTTCTAAATACACCACCTCACTGTCAAAATGAACAGTTTACCAAGCAAATCATACAAGTGCATGATTTTAAAGTATTTAAAAACCACTGTCACATCATTCATATTAAGTCTTTGGGGCTTCTGAACACATGCTTCTAAAAATTGGTGCATAATCTTTCTTATATCTTGCAATTCAAAACATCCAAAATGTCAAAGGAAGTAATTCCATACTAGTTTTTTAGTGGTCTGTGTATGTCAAACCCAATACATCTCCCACCCCTCCAATGCCACAGTACCTTAACTCCTTGAATAAGAATTACTTAAATACAAGCACAATGCCACTAACAGAAACACTTCATACCTGGGTATTAAGAATCCACTTTTTCAAAGCATTAAACACATGATTCTGCACACCTTAGCCCCAAATCACAATATGCAGGTTTGGTAAAGTCCATAAGAAACACAGGTTGAAAAAGGTCTGCAATCACCACAATGAAAAGCAGCAAAATATATTTGCTAATTTTTCTCTTCACCAGTGGTAACAGAGTAATAACAAAGTAAAAATAAACTGTTCTCTTGCATTGAAACCCCTGGTCTAAGTGGCTACTTTTAAGTAGCCAAAGTAGCATTTCACAATTGATTTTATCTTGCTCCTCTCTCACCAAATTCATAAGCACATTGAAACTTGAGTTATCACTGCCCTTAACCTGCCAGTAGAGACACAGAAATCTCCCACTGCAATAACTCCAGAGGCTGACCACAATCACTGTCTATTTCTAAGTATTAATTGCAATGCTGTGGCAGCCTCCCTGGCTCAGATCATTATGGAACTTGTCACTTGCACTCCCCTTTATGTTAAATGCTTCAGGGCATTGCAATAATAGCCAACTTTTTTTCTAAAAGTTAAATTGGCTTTTGGTACTTTTCATCTCTGGCTTCAGAATTCCATTAGATTGTTTCACCTGTGAAACAGCCTCTCCACCACATCCCCTTGCACTCCCTGAACTGCTGCTGTTCCGACTTAATACAAGCACATCAATAGAGATGTGTTTTATTTTTAACCTACCAGAGCATGTTACCAAAACATGTGTCTCTGATCCTTTGTAGGTGCCTTCACACAGCCACAACCACCTTCCTGCAGCTCATCTTTGAGACAGGGACAGTCCTGACGGGGCAAGACACTGCACAGGGCACTTCTGGCAAGAAGTTGTAAGATACACCTGGATTTAAGTCATCTGACAGGGCAAGAGGACACAGCCTCAAGCTGTGCCACGGGAGGTTCAGTTGGACATCAGTAAGAATTTTTTCACTGGAGAGTGGTCAGGCATTAGAAGGGGCTGCCCAGGGAGGTGATGGAGTCCCTCATCCCTGGAGGTGTCCAAGCACTCAGTGCTCTGGTCTGGTTGACAAGGAGGGAATCAGTCACAGGCTGGACTCTATGATCTTGGAGGTCTTTTCTAACCTAAATAATTCTGTGATTCTATATCCAGTCATTCTCTCTTCATCCATTGAGGAGATCAAGGGAGTAAATGCTGGTGGCCCTCTCACCTAACTGTAATTAGGAAATTAGTTGATGATAATTAAAGCCAGTCATTTCCCCCCTTTTCTTAAGCATCTGTGACAGCAAGTAATTGACTGAGGGCTCTGCAGCTCCAGTTTCACAGGGTTTGGTGCAGGAAAAAGCAAAATAGGTCTGCTCACCCCCAAATCCATTTACTTGGCTAGAGCTGATGTTGTGCATAGTCCTTACAGGCTTTAGCTGGCACACCATCACTCACAAGGCACATGAGCTGCTCAGCACACCAGGAGTGCTGCTGAGCCCCACAAACACCGTGCTCTGTACTCCAGGTTTGACTCCAGGTGTCCCAGCTGGCCTTCCTGCTAAGGATTCAAAGCAACTTTTGACAAGGCTGCATTTAAACAGGACACACAGCTCAGCAATTCGAGCTGATGGGTGGCATCGTTGGGTGATTGCCACGTGCCTCAGGTGGCAGCAAGAGCCCAAAGCGCCAAAAGTGACTTCAGCCACCCATCGAGAACGATAATGGTCCTGCCAAACAGGGTCTGCATCCTGATGGGAACATCAGGGAAGTAAAACAGCCATCTGCACTTAAAGGGCATTATGGGAACAAATACTATTGTTAAATAGTTCATTCAGAAACAGTCCATAAATCAGGGAATATGCTGAATGGTGTCCTTTTTTTTTTCCGCTGTGTCTCTCCACAAGCTGTGATTGTCTATTGACACAATTAACAAGAAACACTCTTTTCCCTGCAAGAAACAAAAGGGTGTCACATGTTTCATTCCATCCCAAAAAACTCCAAACACAGAATACCTCCATACTGTCCTGCTGTCCTTAGAAGCAAGAGGCATGGAAACCCAGCCACAGCAGGACTCCTAGGGGAACAAGCCACCTGCTGAGGGTGACCCCAGCACAAACCATCCTTGGACAGTGAGCAGGGCTGGGGGAGTGCCCAGACCCACCCACATCTCAGGCCAGGAGAGATGGATGATGAGCTGCCCAGGGCTCCAGAGAGCACCATCAGCACCTGCATGAAACAAGGCTACCTATAACAACTTCTCCAGCCAGGAAAAATGACCAGAGACAGGCCTGGGCACAGTTTTAGGGTCCATACAGAAAGGTCACTCAGGAAACTGGGGCAGCAGGAGACGGAGCAGAAAGCCAGCACAGGGGGTTTTCTGCATAAGGGAAATAAAGCCCTCAAGCTGAGCCTAAGTAGGGCTCCTGAAGCAGTAGGTGGAGTTTGCCCAGGTGGAGGCCCCTGTGTGCCTGCTCAGGGCAGCCAGGGCAGCTGCTCTGACATGGCAGGATGAGTGGAGGTGGAGGCAATAACCTTGTGCACCTCATGGATATTCATTTGCCAAGGACAGCCAGGTCCCAGCCCTCTGCTTGGCCCTCTTAAAGGTGAAAGTAGCTATAGAAACAGTCCTGAAAGGACTTCTAAATTAGCTGGAATAACTCAAAGTTGGCTTTGCTTCAAAAAATATACAAGTGGTAGGTGCTTTAAAGCAGTATTACAGGCAGCTTCCCACCCATCCAAAGACAGCTATCCCTCTTCTGTGCTTCAGAGAGCACTCCAGGATTTTGGCTTGGGGTTCTTTCCCTGGTGTGATTAGAAAGAGGCTGTAAGGTGCTGTAAATGCTGAGGAAGCTACTGAAGTCTTTAAGTAAACAGTAAAAATAGCATGCACTCTGAGAAGTTATTATTAAAAGCGTTGATGTCTTGTTTATAGATGTAGTAGACTGTGTATGAGTTACCACATTGCACATAGAAGTATGTGAAAGCACAGTTAGCTGAGGAGGGTAAGGAGACCACTCCTAAAAGGAACTTTATGGAATAGGGTGATATGGGACAACCCACTAAAACAGCCCCCTACACACTACCACAGTCCCTCAGAAGATTCCCCTGCTGCATGGACTTTCAGAAACAGCTGCAAAAATTTCCTCATGTAAATGAATTTAGATCTTTAAACCTTTTTGATTCTGTTCTGTGCTAAGATTTCTTCAATTCCAGGTTGAACTAGGCTGGGTGTCTTGTTTCTGTAAAAGCCAGCTCAAAGCTGCTGCCCCTCATTGTCTGCCTCACATGAAGGTATGGGAAGTGAGCACTCAAAAGCCTTGTTCCTACACAAGCATCTTGTACACAGCCAAACCCCCACCCTGACAGCCCAGAGGAAACAAGAGCAGTATCACCGTGGCTGCTTAGTCAGGCAAACCACCATGCTGCAAACAGCTGACAGATGCTGCTAGAAACTCAATTAATTACGCACCAGAAAGGTTGTGCTGCTGAAGAGAAGGTGTTAACATTGTTTAAAGTGTGGCCTCAGTGACACCCCTGCTGTAGAATAGCTGTGTCCTGGGACTAGGGTCCAGCCAGTGTCTGTATGGGCACGCTGCCACTGGAGCAGATGGGGATGGGAGGGTGTGGGCAGTCAGGAGCTCTCCATGTGTAAGTGTTCAGTGCAGACACTTGGAGCAACACTGGTAATGGGAATTGTCTAAATGTCCCTTCACCCCAAGTACCTAAATCAAGCTTTGTGTGTGAGTGCATTTAGGGATATTCATAGATATAAAACCCAATTTCTCTGTCTCTTTCATCCCTATCAATACACCTTTGGCAATGATAAATAGCAAAAAATATCTTCTCCAGGAAGTAAGACTGATTTATTTTTAATTTCTAATCTTGGCTGTGTTTGCAATGAGGCAGGTGCTGGTCAGTGCCCAAGATATCCAGTGTTCAGGAAAGAGAGTTTGCCCTTCCCATATAATCCAGGAAAACAGGAGCTCTGGGGAATGCAAAGGGTGCTCCTGATGTCCTGAGCCCTCAAAGGGCACCATGCTAAACTCTGAAAAGCACTATTCTGTTCCAGGAAGAAAAGGAAAATCACTCATTGCTGTGAGAAGAACAGGGCTTTTTCTTCAAGGGAGTCTCTGAAGTCCTCCAGGACTTTCTCTTGCAGCCCAGCTAATTGTCTTGATTGGATTCCTGATCATTCAAATAATGTTTTAAGTTCATTTCCCAACAGGGAAGTTAAAGGAATAACTTTGATACAACAGATGGGCATCCAGGGAGGAGAAGGCAATAAGGCCTGTTAGCAGATAGTGGCTGGATGGGGCTGTGTTACTGTTCTTTACCATGAAACTTCTTGGTGGGATTGTGCAGTGGCTGAGCCTCCAGTGTCCTCTTGCAAATGTATTCCTAGAGGTTCTTCCTCCCTCATATTCAGGACCATGTGCAGCCCCGAATCTATACTTTGGCTAAGCAAACACATACACACACAGAAAATTCCACCTGCATTGGGCCCCGTGGAATTTTCCAGGAAACCTGGCCAGAGTTTTGTGTTTCTAATAAAACCAAAACGGTTTTTAAATCCAGCTTCAAGCTTCATTGCAAATACTTCTCACAGCCCTCTGTAGCAGGAATAATTACTGTCCTTATTTATCGGGTAGATTATACAAATCCTCTAGTAAGTAAATTGTAGGATTAAGGTTAATGTGCTAGATTAAGCTGACAGATTTATTTACTTCCTCTGAGGAGGAAAGACGAAAGGCTGATGACCTATCATGTGTATTAATTCAACATTTAACCCTGCTGCAGCTCCACTGATTATTTCTGCAAGTGCCAAGTCTCAGTGTAGCAGATTAGAGTTGCCATACTGCACACCCAGGGTTCTGTTTTCTCCAGGATTTTATCTCTTCAGCTCCTGGTTTTTCAGATGGTAATGTGCTGTACTTTTGCCCTGCCTTTCCTCTAAAGTTTCAGAGGGCTCACAAGGAACTACACATGCACTCACCCTGCAGAAAGCATTATTTATCCTCATGTTACAAGTATTCATGCTGATGCTGATTTTTTTCTATTACTTGTCCAGATGAAGTAGATAATTCATGCATGATGCAGAGTCACTGGGTTTTTTGGGAATCCCTTGGAGTGATTTTCCCTGTTGTAAAAAGCCACATTCCAGGCTATGGAAATGTTCCAGACTGTTCATACTTCAGAGCAAGGTGGCCAACTGGGTTTTGTGCTACTTTCTGATACTGACACTGGTATTGTGTCAAGTTATCTGAGGGCTGATGCTGCAGTTGAGGACAGGAACAAAAAGACAAACATGGATCTTCCCTTCTGTTAGGTCTATCCCATCAGTGCATGTAGCCTGAGTAGGGCCCAGGCTGCTTTGCTGTTCAAGAAAATGTGTTTCTCGTCTGCTTTCCTACATCTCTCTCCATCAGTAAAGCAGGTTGCATCCAGCAGCACTGCCTGAGCCTGTGATCCATCCTGAGAAGCACATGCTGCCCACAGCTGCCCCAGCAGATAATTTCCTGCAAATTGATGTAGGATATTTTGTGGGATTACAGAGGTGGAGACTTGCTGCAGCATGTTGTGTGTCCCCCCACCCTGCACCACCTACCTGGCCAGTGAGCAGAGGAAAGAGAGATACCAGATGGAGAAGCAACTTTCCTACAACCACAAACAAGGGATGTGGCAGAAGCAGGATTCTGGTCTTCAGAAAACTAACTTCCAGTGCCTATATTCCCTCTTAGTGTTGTGAGCTCCTCGGTGAGATGTGGTAATGAACCAAAACAGACAACACTGACACATATTTTTCCTCACTACCACACGAGTGTCCTACCTTCCCCACTATGGTAACCCTCCCAGAGGAACTTGGAAAAGCTATCTAGGTGCAAATGCCACCTATGCTTGCACAGCAGACTGGCAGCAGGGCTGGGATTTACCTGTAACCCAGGACATTGCCATCTGTGTGTTCTTCCCCCTTCAAATAAAAGTTTTTTCCCCATGTGCTGGCCCCAGCATGTTTCTATATTTATCTGTCCTTATTTTAGGAGGTCTTCAGAATAAATGTATAGATTACAGATGTGGTGCTTCTCATCTTAGCAAAGGTTTTCAATAGGAATAGTTGTTCTGGGACAGAATTCCATCCGGGAGTCATTTGCTGCTCGCCTGCCAAGTGGACTACGAGCATTGCCAATGCTCTGCTTGACTTAACTTGAGCAGTTCACAGCCTCTGACCAAGGGGAGGAAAATTCCATCATGAAATAGCTGATTTAGAGTGCTGTATCCCACAGTGACAGGAGAGTGTTCACTAATGCTAACACACTTTTCAGAGAGAGACTTTTAGTTTGACTTTCACAAAGTGTTCCTGCTTGGGAGAAGGCCAGGATTAAACTCCTCCCTCAGTTCAAAACTTTAGTGAGTCTGAAAGAAAATCTATTCTGCTTTCACAGCTGACACCAGTTTTGCAAAATGTGACTCATTACAAGGAGGAAGAGGAGGAGGAAGAGGAAGAGATTCTAGTGACAAATCCACCTCCTCTTCTCTATGTCCTGTCCTTCAGTCAGCAGTGGGATTTTGCTTGTGTCAGAAACAGACAAGAGGAATACAGGAAGTGAGACAACAAAATGGAACATTTATTCAGAAATTTAAGGAAAATTTGCATTGTAAAATATGTAGTATATGTTCAAAAGTCCCTTCCATTCACATGTGATTTTGGCAGATGATATGATATATAGAGGTGCTCCAGAGAGGGGAAAAAATAGCAAAAGCAAAGAACTAGAATGACAGTGTCTCTTAGAGAGCCTGATAAAGACTATTTTCAGAGGCTAGTATAAACTTCTTCTCATCAAAAGATATTAAAAACGGAAATAATTCTATCCAGAGAGTTGGATTCTACAGAATTGTCTTAGTTTGCAAGGGTTGATTAGTCACAGCATTTTGATGTGTTTACATCAGATAACTCCCAGTAAAGATAAACATATTTAGTGCTTGAAATATAAGTTAACACTGGACATACTAAAGATATGACAGGAGATTTATTAGAAAGAACATTAAAGACTATTATTAGCCCCAGCTTCAAATATCTATCAGGAAGGAATGTCTGTGAGTGAGTCTGCTGCCTCCAGAATGGTGGACCTTACTAGAAACCCTTCTCAGTGGATGCCTTTCCACCGATTCCAGCAGTGTTTGTGTCAAGCCTTCTTTCATTAGAAAGATACTTAATTTAAGACTGAGAGGAAGGACTGAAAACCAGACACCCACATTTCCTTTGCTTCTTCATCTGGCAAGACTACTCTGTGTAATCAGCAATAAAGATTTAGAAAACCACAACCAGCGTAAACTGAATATTAGCTGAAGAGAAATGTCAGTGTGAAAGCTCAAACTAAATGTGTCAGGGGGAGAATAGGGGCTTGCTCCAACATCTACTAAAACCAGACAAAAAACTTCTATGTGCTTTTAAGTAGCACTGGTTCCTCCTCTATTACAGACAGCAGAGATTTTGCTCCTGACTTCAGTGAGGGAAGAACTAAAGCTGTGTGCCTTGGTGTAATTATACAGGAGGTGTTCTAAAAGGACACAAGGATCAGGTGCCTACATGAGCTGTTCCTGGTTTTGAAAGGGCAACCCTGTGTGAAGAAGGATTTAGTATTACAGGGGTTTTGCTACAGAAATCCCAAGTGTATGCCTAATTTAGCACTCTAGTTTTCCTATGATTAAGTTAGATTAATGCCAATGAAGATAAATCTATTTTTTCCTACTGAAAAGCTAATAGATACAAGAAATATGATATATGATGGAAACAATGCGGTAGAGCCACAAAAGATATACTGAATTATGATACTTTTTCCCTCTTTTTTAATAGCTAGATGGGGCCAGTCAGCTACCACTGTCAGATAACCTCTATATTGCATCCTTCCATATTATGACTTCAGTAAGTAGTTTTAAATTTCCAAGCACTGGAAAAGGGGAAAAGTAGGAAAGTCAAATGCTAGATCAAGTCCAGGTGGCCTATCAACAGCCTGTCACCATGGCTGCACCAAAACCAGAGAATCACGGTAGCAAGAGTCATGTGCAACCTGTCACAGGTGAATTTTGCAGGACAGCAAATCCATGATCAAAGTCTGCAAAATGCATCCCACTCAACCCTGACACCTCCAGGGACCTGGCACAGCTGGGTCATCACATCTCTTCAGGAAGCTGATGGGTCAGAAGCTGGGAAAAGGAGGAAAACTCTTCACATTGAATGGTAAACCCAAAAAAGAAAGGCCTGTACAAAACAGTATTTAAATAAGCAGAAAAGGAAAGACAGCCAGATGGTTTATGAAATGGATGGTATTTTAACTTTTGGCTCATCTTTCATATTTAGCCCAGGCTGTTGGTGATTAAAACTTGTTGCCAGGGTTTATCTTTTACATTTAGGCTACTTCTTAATAACTTCTTAATAGCCACTCCAGAGGAGCACTGCTGCCTTTCATCAGTACTACAGTCTCAAAATGGGAATAGTGGCAACAATTTTCAGAAAACACCAGGCTAATGAGAATACACTGAGAAGTCCAGAAGCTCCTACTAAGTCCATAAATAATGACTTGTGCTGGGTAAGGGGCAGAATTTGTCCCTTGCTACTCTTGACAAACAGGCTGAGTAACCCACAGTTCTGGTCTCTCATTCACAACAGGTGAATTTGGGTGGTGAATCTGGAGGGGAGGATGAACTGCAGCCTCTCGTTGCCTGCCAGTAACACAAACAGACACATCTAATTGCCTATTATCACTCTACACTGCTTCCTAGGCCTGGTGTCACATCCTATGACAGTTTTTGGCTGATGCTTCATGTTCTTGTAAAATGTCAAGCTACATTAGATCATTAATCTTGTGTAATATAGTACTGGACAACACCACTGAATGAATACAGAATAGAAGTAATTTTACTTGCTACTTTTCCCAGGGAACTCCACCTGGATCCCTTACTCTCCTTTCTACCTTATCATGTCTCAACGCAGTGTTTCTAAAAAATATACTGTTGAGACATGGTAAGGTAGAAAGGAGAGTAAGAACTACAATTATGCAAAAAGGTTCAGAAACATCAATGACTTGCAAAAATATATACTTAAGGATTTGCAGCCCACCCAGGAAATTCTGCATGTTCAAACACCACACTACTCAGGACATGTATTTTAATTGCTGGGTGAATGTCATAGGTGCAAGCCAAACTGCTGAAAGAGCAGCTGCAGTAGGGTTACCACAATGATATGCAAGCCTCAAATCCTATTGTTGAAAAAGCTTATTCATAAATTGCTTTGATGATAATTTCTGTCTATGAAGTTAACTAGGCTTTAAGGGGGAAAAAAAAAGAACATCTGATATTCTTTTTTACCCTTCTCAGCATTAACTCACTGACATAAAATGAGATATTTATTATACTTGCATTTTTTCCATTTTAAATCTGCCCATATTTCCCATCAATTCAGAGCCATTCTTTATGGGTGGTGCTGTAAAACAGCCATCTCCTCACTGCTACTGCCACGGACCGAAGCACGCAGTCGTCTTTTGGTGGGGGTAGCTCAGTGAATCACAGAGGATCAACCCTGCTCTGCAGATAATAATTCAGGTTGGAAGGCACCCGAGTCCAGCCTCCTGCTCAGTGTGGGGACAGCTGTGTGGTCAGACCAGCTTGCTCAGGGCTTTGCCCATCTGGGTCTTGAAAGCTTTTGAGCATGGCTGCACAGCCTCTCAGTCCAGCCTCATCCATTGCCTTTGCTAAAGAAGTGGGGGTTTATCTCTCCAGAAAGGCA
The DNA here is from genome assembly GCF_001522545.3 of Parus major. NCBI lineage: Eukaryota > Metazoa > Chordata > Aves > Passeriformes > Paridae > Parus > Parus major. The sequence goes on from NC_031773.1 coordinate 64,306,747, forward strand.
ACCAGCAGTGAAGCAGTGGCTGAGGGCCATAAGTGAGACCATGTTTAAGAACCAAGGGGCCATGGAAATTTGTACATTTACATAGATGAATAAATTCAGTGCCTGAACTGTTTGCATGCCTTGGTACAGGACTGACTGTGCCATGACCACGTTCACTGGCACTGCCCGGCCTGGGCCAACTAAAACTCTTCCAGATATATCCTGGCCACAATTTGGCAGCTCAAACACCTGACAATTTGCATGCAAACACCTTGGTTTAGGGACCTGGATCTTACTAATGTAGATGTTGGCTGTTCCAGGCCAACTGGGCCCTGAGCCCAGGAGGCTCCCAAGCACCTTTCATCAGCTGATATATATTGAGCCCTTTTTTTTTCCCAATTCAGCTGGTTCACATGTAACTTTGTCCTGATCAATTTGTGCCTTCTCCACTTCTGATGATTTAAAAACTAAGAATTAGTTGTATGATATAATTGTTTTTTTTTAAGGGTTCTCACTAATCCAACAAAACCACTTTGCCAGTGTGTGTTTATGAAGATGAAAGCTATTCTGTAGATAATTTTCCAGCTGATACAGTTTTGTCAAAGGCATGGATAAGCACCATTATGTAGAATTTCTTTCTTCATCTGTACAGTATCATTAAACTGATGACACCCAGGTTCATTCAGAGAGTTAGATTCTTTCCTCATGTATGAACATGATGTTTTGACAGAGCTAGAAAGTGTGAAAAAATGTGATGAAAGAACTGGCTGATAAGATAAAGAAAAGTGACTTTCTCCAGTCAGACTTTTCAGAGGCACAGGAGACACCCATCTCTCATTAAGGATTAATGCCAATTAGCAAACCATCCCCATAGAGTGCCCTGCAAGCTTTACAAAGCAGGATTTTGCATTCCTGTGACTATAAAGCTCCATAAGGATTTGTCGACTGCAGGGCTCGGCAGGCTGGCCACCTCATGTGGCATTACTGGTTCCTGCAGCTGACCAGGACACAGCTGTACACCCCACAATGAAGACACCCCAAAAGTTTTCATCAAGTTAGTCCTTCTCCCTATGAGGTAGCAGAGCAAGGAACAGCCTGGAGCTGAAACCCACCTTTAGGAATAATTGAAACATAATATCCAGAGATATGAGAGAAACTCACAGTGAGATCAGAGTTTTTTTATTGCCTTAGTTTTGTTGCTATCATTCCACAGATGTGCTCAACCATGAAACACATAAACATGCAAGAGGAAAGACATATTTTGTCGGTAAACTTTATGTAAATGTAGCACAAATATGAACACATTAATGGAAAATGAAAACATGGTCAGCTTTTTTGTGGATAAAACAGCTGGTTTACTGTAATGCAAGATTTTGTGTCAAATATGTAGTTTTTAATTATGCCAATGAATTTTCTTTTTTTGAGAGGACTGGTGAATTTTTTTCCATGTCACTACATGAGGAAGAGGAGTGAATTCCTAGCTTTCAGTCATAACTGTGTGCCACCAGAAGCTGTGCAGTGAAATTGTGGGATGCAGAGATCCTGCCATCACCCTTGCCCAGGGGAGGAGCACAGTGGGCAGCAGCAGAACCCAACTGCACCCACAGAGACACTGCATCCTGCAGGAACAGGCCAGCTGGTCCTGCTTGGTTTCTTTCTCTCTTATTCCCCTCACTCTGTGAGCTCACCCTACCAAAGCAATCAAGGTCACAATAAAAAAGCCTTCATGGCGCTTCAGTCCTGGGTAGGTGTGCCATAGGCCTATAAATTGGCCCAGGCTGTTATCAGACAAACACAGATCTCCTAAGTACATAACACTTGCTTCTGTCTGCCTTCAAGGACTCCCCCAAATCTCTGCCTGCCTTGCCAGCTTACAGTGACAATTTACTGATTACATTCATGAAATATGAGAGGGCTCCATCAGTTCAGGAACAACTAGGGAACAGCAACTGCCTACAAAGACGTTTTCTTTTTTCTTTCCCTGCAACAGATCAGTCAGGTTTGCATTATGGTGCCTGTTTCCATGGGCAGAAAGCTCAGACTGGGAAATGTCTGTCTCACAGGTTTTTAATCAGTCTCCTTGTGATTCCAGGGATCTCTGTGTGCCAGGACAGATGTTTTTGCAGCCTTCATGATGGACAAAATCACATGTGTTGAAGGAGGGCTGAGACTTCAGCTCAGCCTTGTCAGAAAAGTTTCTAGGGCTGAACAAGACACTGATTTTATACTAAGATAAATACTTTTCTAGAAACATCTCTACGTTTCTTCTCAGTAAACTAAGCACTCCTTGGGGTCTATGACTCTCAAGTTGCAGCTCTCCCTCTGAGGGAGACTGCAGGAGGAAGCACAGGGGGAAAATTGATCAACTCAGTACAGGACAAAAAAGACAGTCTCTCTGCACTAACAATGGTGCAGCTTTTGAGTCAGTGATGCAAAAGCCCAGAAGAGAAGCAGAACACCAAACACCTCATTAATGAGGCCAAAAAGAAGTTTCAGCTTTGTTAACTGTAGATACTGCTACATCCTTAATATAACAGCTAGTTGTAAACAGAATATCCAGTCATACAAAACCCAGAAAAGTGCCACATACCCTGAATTTTATTTGTATCTGCTGTACATATTTTTTCTGGAGTTTCAAAAAATTTATTCTTCTGCCTACACAAAACCCACAGACTTCACTTTGCACTGGCAAAACAAAAGAGAAAAAAAACAAGGCCAGGAAAGAGCACCTAATTCTATTGTTCAAGTTTTGTCATGACACCATTTAAAATGACCTTTACATTTATATATAAACCCATTTGTTTACTTGCAAATGCATACAGAAAAATGAGACAGAAGTGTCTTTGTCCTTCCATCAACTACAAAGGGAGTTTAGATGGTGAGATCATCTGTCAACATCTCTCCCATAAATGTTTAAATATGGACAGAGGAGAGTGTCATTGATTATCTGGTTCCTTTATTCTGTAGATTGGAGAGTAGATGAATAGTGGTTTACCAGGAGCAGCAGGAACCCGGCAGTGAGCTGTCAGTCGCACCCAGTAAGTGCAGAGCTGGAAAACTCCTCATGCTTGCTCAGCAAGTATCAGGGAAGACAGAGGTTGGTTTTTCTGGACACAGTATCCTTCCCTTTCCATCCTGAACTGCATATTCTTTGTGTGCATTCAGTTCTCTGAATTTTTAACTCTGTTATATAAATGGCAACTAATTAAAACAAAAGGACCACAAAAAGGAGTGTGCTCTAAAACTCATAGAGGCCAGTGTGCAGACCTTAGTGTCTTCAGAGGGCTCTGGAGCAGGGTCCTATGCCTTTAACTCTGTTTGAAGTGAGAACTGAATGCAAAGTGTTTTACCAAAATAAAAAAATTGCTTCCTATGCCAGTGTGAAAAAACTTCCAATTTGTGCCAGCTCAGGAAGTTCAGCTCTTTATGGGGGGAAAGAGCAACTTCTGTCCCTGAGATAAAACTGAACAGAAACTTCTCATGGAAGACTTTCCAACTATTTATTAAAAGCATACAGCACTGATATAATATTATTCAGTTCCAAATCATTGTTTCACCAGCCTTCCACACCTTTTGGTTCTGTTTTGTTTTCCAGGATTGGGCTTTTCCTTGCTTTTTTCTTACAGTGGTATTTTTTGGAGGCTGGTTTCCTTCCTGCTATAGCACTCCTAAACTACAGAGGCAGCCTTCTGGAACATCAGACCTCACAAATGCCATTTTAATCTCCACTGGAGAATGACACCAGTATTCACGAAGTTTACATTCCTTGGAAACATCAAGAGTGATGCTGGACAAGTCTGCAGAGGAAACTGAGACTAGGGATGAGGTTCATATCTTCCTCTAGTGAGGTCAGTATTCACTCCTTACAGGGCATTTCTCAGAATTAGGACTACAAATAGGTTGGCAGAATATCTGTGCTGTCTTGGAGTTTTATGGCAGCATTATCTACCAATAAACCTACAGACCAGAATGTGCAAGTCAGAGTATTCAGGCTGCTTATATGAAGGCTTCAACCTTGTTCATCCTCAGTTTGCCCATCTGAAACAAAATGTCTGAGAAGAAAGAAACTGGAAATGTAATCTGTAGAGATATTTTAGGTACAGAAGCCCTAACTATGAAACAATCCAGTTTTCCTTTTATATTATATGCTTTCACATGCCCTCCAATTTCTTGAACTACATCTATTTAACAGTTTTTACCACATCAGAAAACACTTCTAAAATACTGATTAAAAAAAGCAGCTTCATCTAATAGAGCTGTTCTGGCCACCACGGAAAGAGCAATTTTTCTGTTATTACTTCCACTGCATTCCCCCCTCCGCCCCCGAAACCCACAGTGGGATCAATGCATGCTGAAATGCCATGTAGCTTATAAAGCACAGACACAGAACAAGCAATGGCAAAGAAAAAAGGGAGTGAGGATCTGTCTGAAGAGAAGGAGATCATAAAATCATTGGCTCTGCAGCTCAGAGATGCAGCAACAGGTTTTGCTGCAGCAACCCAAAGCTCCCAAGAGACCTGGAGTACCTGAAGGTCTGTGTGGAATGATGCTGATTGCTGGTAATTTTTGTGTTCCTGAAAAAGATACAGCACAGGAACTATGCACTGCTACTGAGCTGATTGAGGTATTGTTACTTTATCTAAATATACCAAATATGATTTTATTAAATAAATAGTTAATATTATTAAAGATATGTATTTCACTATTTCTAATCCTAAGAATTTACAAAAATCACAGGGTTTTCTGGAAAAAAAAATATATTTGAAACTTTGAGATTTATTTTTTTTTTAAAGATGTTGGGATCTTTTTATCCTCTCTTTTTTATGTTAGATTTCATATTTCCAGCTTCTCTCTACTATCAGGAATTGTTAAGTGATGAAAGCTACAATTCTGCTTTCAGAACAAGGTTTCTTTCACAGGGTATGCAGAAAACCATCAAGTGTAAAAGCATAACGCTCAAAAACACTGAATATTTTTGGTTGCTTTTTTCAAGTGTTCACTGTAGGGTTTTCAATTTTTATTGTATTTTGCTTTAGCCAAACTCTAAAATGCTCCTGAATTGCATGCCATTGTTTCTTCCTCTCTATATTTTTAACCAGAAAGCTGATCTCTCTTTGGGTTTTACTCAGGAAGGACAGATGCCTCCAGGAAACAGTTGACTTAGGGAGAGTTATATGGGAATTGCATAATTACTTACAAGTGAGGGGAAGAAAGCACACAAATCATCTTCTCTGCAGTCACAGTTTTGTCAAAAGTCAACCAAGGGAACAATTTCAAATTGCCATCTGTCTTTGTCACTACCTCTGCCTCAGAAGCAGATCAAAGACTGCCTGCTGGGGAGAATATACAGCAAAAGGGTTAACCCTCCTAATATGATTACTAATAATAAATAATTCATTGCTACTGTAATGCAAAATGAAAGAGGCTAAAACCAGAGCAGCACATGGCAATCCCACTCTTTGGAGTTTGGCTTGTTCAGGAAGTCATGAGGGCTAAAGCCTCGAGCAGGAGGCTGAGCTATCATGTGCCAATGGACCCCAGCCACCAAAGCTACTGCTGAGCATCTTCATTAGCACATTCCCAAAAGGTGAGATAATTCTACCTGCTCAGAATAAACAATCTTCTGCTGTGCATGAGGTCACACACTCACTGGCAGAAGCTTGCAATAAATCTTGGGCAGTTAACTAAATGACAATTGCTGTGTATAAAGGATTTTTTAGAAATAAAATCCACACTTAGAAGAGTAAATACATTAGGAGGTGCTTAAAGTTAAGCATCCTTTAAGAAGGAAATAATCATGGTTTCAGTCTTCCTGCCCATAGAATGGGGGTAACATTACATAGCCATTTTCTAAATTACTACAGGATGTTAAGATGGGAGTCTCTACATTAAGGCATGATAGTGTTATTTTCAATTTCTTTCTATACACTATTACTATCTACACTGCTGCAGAGTCAGGTCTGTTTAAAAAAAAAATAAAGGAGTCTGAGTGATCAAGCACACATTACAGCTGCACCACTGGGTCAGTAAGTGAGAAGTTAAAATAAGAAGTTCATTCAATAAAATATTGATTCTGGAAACAGATTACAGGAAATCATACCATACCACTAACTTAATTTATGAGTATTTATATTACAGGAATTTTACCAATATATCAAACACAGTGCCTTCAACCTGAGTTCAAAAGAGAATTTTATCTCTAAGCTTTAACAGCAGGGCTGAAAATAATTCAGATTATATGGGCAGCATTTTAGCAGCCCATTTTCATCTTCTTTAAAAGCAACATTCTAATGCATGATGGTTAAGGATCAAGTTGGGATTATGAGGAAAATGTTAAACATATACCAAGTAATACATCTGTTTTGAATAAAAGATGTTGTATGGAGTTCCAATTCATTTTTTTTCAACTCTTTGCTGTATGTGTTGTAGCTGCTAAGTGAAACCATGCATCAGATAAATACATCACTTCAGCAACAGATTGCTAATCAATTGTTTGACATGTTCTGAAATATGTGGATTAAAATTACTTGGGGTAAAGGCTTTTTCAGTTTGGAAAACTGTTTCATGTTCTGTTGTGGTTCATTCTTCCATCTCTGAACTTCTAGGATGTGCTATTGTCTCCAGACTGGTGCTAGACCATTCCCTCCATGGTAGGAAAGCAGCAGGCCTTACACCATGTTCCCTGCCCACTTCCAAACACCAGTGTGAGGGAAAGGCATACTTGCTGGCCTGGCAGTCTCTGGCCAACAAACATGTTGCTCCCTATAAGAGAATCACTAAAATATTCTGTTTGATTGCTGTATCTTATGATTTAGATATTGTTTTGAAGCAACTGATTTTTCTGAAGGTTAATTTAGAAGTTCTGAGACAGGGATTGTTTTAATTGTTTTTCTTCAATTGGAATAGGAAACTGGAAACTTGCTATAGCATACAGTTTGTCAAAATTACTGTGTTTGACTCACTAAGACTTTCATTTCAGTCATGTCAGAACTTCACAATTATATGGATTTTTAATAGCCACCTTATCAAATCTGCTTGATAACAATAATTAGCATGACTAGTTCCTAATATTCAACCAAAAATACTTTTAATATTTCATTACAAGAGAAAACGGGTGCATGTAGACTCCACATGTGCTGGGCTACAGCTACAGTTCCTCCAGAATTCTGGAAGCAGTACTCCCCTTTTCCCATTCTTAGTATCCTCCCTACCTGGAGCCTTGCCTCCTTCTTTTAGAGCAGCTGAAAAAAAAGCAACTTCCTCATGGAGCAGAGAAGGAGGGCATTTAGGTTTTTATTTTCTGATGAGGGGAAAATAACAGCAGAAACAGCTGCCATACAAAGGCCAAGTGTTTAAGATCAGTGCTCTGGTACTTGTCTCACCCAGCCTTCAAACACCTTTACTTGTGAACCAGAGATATTTTCCAAGTATTGAGTAATTTAAACTCTATTTGATACCCTCTATGTCTCATACTGCAGAAAAAAGTGAACAATCACTCCCTCTTCACTTTCTTCACTCCACTAACTCCTATTGTGTCATTGTCCAGAGACATTTTTTCCATGCTAAAGGACTTTGAGCAATTAATTTTGGTCAAAGACCATCAGTGATGTTTCTTTGTCTGCCACTGCTGCAACCCATTGAAGCTTTCTCACATTCATCTGAGAAAGAAAGTAATCAAACAAGCCCACATACACTAAAGAGTCCTGAAGCTGCTGGCCCCCATGAACTCAACCATTCCTATATCAAGAGGTATCAGAGACAGAAAGCTTAGTAAAAACACAGTCATCACCTGTTACTCAGACTGGTCCTGGACTGACCTTGGAATATTTCCTCACTGCTGTAATTCTCTGTGGTTTTCTGATAACCCAAGGCAGATGCATGTGATGACAGAGGAAACACTTTGAACCTGATATAGTGCTGGGTTATGGTTTTGCGCAGTCCTCTTGCTGTGACTGAAGCAGGCAGAGTCCTTACTGTAATATCTGCTGAGGACTAGAGGCATTTACAGTCCCACTAGGATCTGCCTGAACACCCAGCTCCTTTCTCCTACACAGAGCAATTCTCCTGGTTCAGATTCTTTAGCATTTATCTGCCAGTGCAAAGGCAAATGCTTGGTGCTTTTGAGGCAAAGACAATCTAGTCACATCATAAGATGTTCCTGCACCCAGTGGAAACTGGCACACACAGGAAATGTATCTTCCAGCAGGGAAAAATGGATTTATGGAGTAGGAAGTTTTCAAAGGGGCTCCCTCAGTCCAAAGGGACAATGACTCTCAGTATCTTTGTCTCCCCTTTGTTCTCACCCCAGGGCTGTATCTGCAGGTACAGTCCCTGTGAGCATTACAGAGCTACAACAGCACAGCTCTGCAGCAGACGTCAAATGTTTGTCAGCTGAAGGAGATTTTATGTCATTGTAGTTACACCAGGCTCCAAACCCAATAGGTTAATCTGGCTGCAGCCTTTTCCTGGCAGCACAGCTGTGTCCACACCAGGAACTTTGTTGGCTGGGCTCCACAGGGCAGGTGGGACTTATTTTATTTTCAGATCCAGGCTAACATCAGCATGTGAGCAGAATTTTCTAATGTAGGCCTGTAAGACATATTTCTGATCTAAAAAGCTCCGTTACCTCTGCACGTGGCAATAAGCTGTCTTGTCCCTCAACAAAGTACAAAAAAAACTTAATTTGTGTCCTCAAAAAAAGGAGGTGGGAAAACTGATGATGCTCATGGATCACAGGAATGTCAGAAATGTTTATGAGTTTTCCTGCGACAGAAGCATTTTATTTCTGCACTAACCAGTCAATTGGTGAATTTTCCTGTTACTGCTGGTATGTGAAAGACATGGGATTGTGATATACATTAGAGTAAAATCAGCTTCAGCTTTGGAAAACAGAAGTAGGACCACTGCCATGCAAGTTGTTTTGTTGTTTTGTTTTTTTTTTAATAGGGGTTTAATTACTGGGCTTAGAGATGTCCTACTTTTAATTACAGTACAGGGACAGGAAAGTTACATAAAATTAATATCCATTTAGAAAGGAATCAAGACATCAAGCATTTATTCCAGATTAGCTGTTTACTTGTTGATATTATGTATTTTTTTGCTATAGGATCAGATTAGCCTTGCTAAACAAAAATACCTCTTTGTATGAAGCTCCATGGAACAATAATGTAAGCTGGAGATCTTACTCTGTATGAACTGTTGTCACTGAGAGCATCCTTCACTATCCTTAAAAACCTTTCAGCCTTTTACAGGTATTTTTTCTGATTCACTTGATTTAAAAACAAAGAATCTTTAGTGAGAGAAATTCTGTCTCTGATATGACAGATAATACCTTTAAGCAAGATCAGTCAGACATCCTCAGTCTTGTGTCAAATATAAAAAAACCCAATACAATATTAACAATATGCCAGTGCAATATTAACACTGGGCATTTTATAAATGTGGAGAATGAAAAAGATCTTGAAATGTAAAATGAGACTCTTTGTATTTAAGTGGTATAATAGGTATCTTTGATTACTAGATATGTGCATTGACCTGATTTGTATTTTAAATGACATATAATGTAATGTACAAGATACATGGAGTATAAAGTCATAAGCCTGTAAAAAGCCTATCCATTGCATTTCCTGACTTAAAAAAAACCCCAACATTTGAAAACTCGGTTCCTTCATAAAAGCTGCAATATGGTACATTAATAATAACTCAGTGTTATGTAAAGCTAAAATCTGCTGCCAAACCATGAAGGCTGCCAAGTTAACACTAACTTGCAGATAACCATTATCACGATGGAGAGCTTTTTCTGAATAAAAGTGTATTCACAAAAAATGCAGTTTTCACAATCAAAGCAGCCCTTAACTCATGTAAAACCTGGCAAGCACATCTGAACACTTTTTTTTCAGTGATGAAAATAATTTGGCTTTATTAATCAAATAGATGAAGAGCATCCAAGAGCATGCCCCACAGGGCAAAGGTTAAGTTATAAGTTTGGATATCTATTTTGCAGTTTTCTTTCCAAATTCTCTTAAGAGGAGTTTTTGTCTTTTAGTTCTCCCTCACTGGGCTGCTAGTAAAAGGAGAGGGGAAAGGAAGAATGATGAAAATTACAATCTGCTCCTATTTATCCAGATATATCAGTGTCTTTTTACTTTCATTAAAAGTAGCCAGAAATATTTTACCAAAGACAGTTATGTTAATGTGCTGTTATTAAAATGTTTGAGTTTGATTCTACCTGAACCAATATACAAAACCTTATCCTGGGTGACAAAACCAAAACACCATTTATTTACCCGTTTTTTTAGATCAGTACATTTAGTAATACATTTTCCAGGGCTTTGTCTTACTTTAGCAAAACCTGTCTTGCAGAAACCTTCCACATTCAGAAAAATAGAAAGGGATCAAATACAGGCAGGAGGTAAAAAAACCACAGCTGTGCAGAGACAGGAAGCAGAAACTATATTAACAACCAATAATTAAGAGAATATCACAGAGCCTGGCTTTTACCAAAAAGAACAGGCTGCAGGTGCTGTAGCCAACATATTCATTGCATTGAAATGCAGATTTTTATCACTTAGAAGCCTTTTTTCCACGTGTAATACCAAAAAACCACAGTCAGCATCTGAACTTCCAGGACCAGGTGATCGAATAAACCTTGACCAGCCACTTTTGCTACAATCAGCATCCCTCAGTGCTCCTTCCTCAACTGCATTTAGCATTAATCCCACCTGATCCAGATTAGAGGGAGCTGAAACCCAGATGGGATACCACTCCCACTTAAAATATAAACCAAAGCAAATGATACTGATATATTTCAGAGGCTTACAGAACACTCCAAGTTAATTTAACTAAATGTTCATTAAGAAATCACAACAAGTAACAAAGAAGGGATATAGCTGGAAACCTGTTTTCCCAGAGTTATAGATACCTTATTAATTTCACTATTTTCTTTCCTTTCATGAGTTTCCTGTTTTAGACCTCTTAAGAAGAAGCTGTATTTAAGATGCCAAAAAATCTTCTTAAGAACCAGCAATGCTCTCTCTAGAGATTGTTTTAGGCAATTATAGTTTTACAGTTTCCTCTTCACATTGGATAAGGATCTTGGCTAGTGTCAGATATTTAGAATGTGGACACAATCTTGGCCCCTGGATATGAAGTTGTCATAGCTACCCTGGATGGTTTCTAAACATGGCCAAATCTCCCACAGGATCCTTCCCAAGTTCCATGGTTTGCAAAGAGCTTCCCTTTAAAAAACAACAGTTTGCAAGCCTGTGTGTGTAATGCAGTTTTTCAGGTAGAGTTTGGCATTTTCTTTTGAAAAGAAACAATTTTTAAAAATTATAAAATAGGGAAAGAGTAAGAAAGAGATACTATAGACCAACTAAGAGAAAGTGCATTATCTAAGAACACATGAAATCGGTCCAATACTTTCATGCAAACTATACAATAAAATCTGCTTTTGTCACAGCAGTGTAGAACTGGAATAAATTCATCAACACTGGAGAAGCTGAGTTTGAATTATACCAGAACAGCTGAGAGTAAATCCAGGCCTTCAGATTTCATACTTTGTTCAGCTCTCTTATAATTTAAGAAGAATCACAAATCAGCAGGTCATCATCTCTGGAAATATATAGAAAACAAAGTAATTTTCTTCTGGGCCTAAAAACATAAGAACGGTTTAATTACCTTTGGATTCAAAGCAATAATCTTGAAGTATGGTGATACTTCAGAATATGGTTTTATAATCCTTTTAACATGGGAGAAGGAACATTTTCCAAACTGCATTTCACCCTAGATACTCAGATCAGTCTCTGTTCTTTTCCATTGTCAATGTAAGAGGCAAGACCAGAAGAAATCATGAACAGGGATTGTTGATTTGAAAGGTAGCTACAGGGCATGTTCATAGCAGAGATAACAAAAAAGGAAATTTAGTAAATGGAAAGTGGTCTAGAACAAGCTCTTTAGTGAGAACTATTGCCACAAAATACCTCTAATGAAATTATTAAAAAATAATAAAAAAAAGAAAAGTTAGAAAGAGTGAAAAAGAGAGAAAGAAAGGAAGGAAGGAAAGAAAGAGAAGGGAGGGAAGGAAGGGAAGGAGGGAAGGAAGTGGC
>NC_031773.1:64620067-64729470 GCF_001522545.3 Parus major
GCAAATAAAAAGACAGTAAAACAGCAGAATGTCTTTTGAATGGAGGTACTACAGGAACTTTGCCTTTTATAAAATCAAATATCCTGCTTCATATTAAAGAGTTTCAACATATCTTTCCTTTAGCAATCTATAATAAACAGTTCAGTGAAAAAACAGCCAAACTAGACTTGAGGCTGAGACCTTTTTCAAGCAGCCTAAGAGAGGGCCAATTCTTAACTGCAATTCAAAAAAGAATGCATCAGTAAAGTGACATCATACCACCCATACAAAAAAACATAGTGCAGGCCATACATTTAACAAAATCCCCAGCCTTACCAGTCAGTAACAATTCTTCTTTGATCTGTAGTCCATGAAGCAGCTTTATCAAATGGACAGATGTAGAGATGAGACCCAAGTTCCTGTTATTAAATTGGGAAAAAACCACAATAATTCACTCGGTATGAAATACATTCAAAATTTAAAAGGCTTTTCATCAAAGTTAACAGGAAATCTTTAGCATCTTCAGGACCTCTGAAACAAAAATAGTTTCTCCTACGTTATTGCCTGCCTATCAGTAGCCACATTACTACCACCAGAAGCAAATAAAAGGGGTTTATTGTATCATCCTGTACTTTGCCAATTTTGGGCACAGAAGCTTCAGAGCTAAATACCCTTTCCTCCCTTTTTGCTATTCTTCCTGTCAGACATTAAACCTTAGCAAGTTATTCCTATAATTTAAACAGCTCTATTTGCATAAAACCTTTACTTTGTTTGGAGATCAAGCATCCAGAACAAGAGTCATGTATTTTACTTCATAATAAACTTGGTGGATTTTCAATGCCAACAAAGCAGTTAGTGACAGCTACCAAAAAATTCCAGAGCCAGTTCAAAGGGAAATATATGCAACTCTCACAGAGAAGCACAGAAGGCCAAGTAATCATTTATCCTTTCTCCAGTGAGGAGGAATCATAGGTAAGACTCTCAGAATGATTTGCATTGCAATTTCTGTGGCATTAACAGAATTCTGCCCCAGCACAGAAACTAAGCCTTGGTCCCATGTCAAAATTACATTTAGTTCAATAAATCAAATTTGACAAGTCCCGAGAAGCCAATTCTTAAGCCTGTAGTTCCCAATAATTATTTGATATAACCAACTTGTGACAAGTTTGGGGGCTTTCTTCTGTTGGTTGGCTGGTTTGGGGTTCTCACGGGGCATCTGGGCAAGAAGTGTGTTTGTTGCTATTTTGTTGGGTTTTCTAACAACATCAACCAGACTATCAGGTATTCACCAACTACAGCTGGTTGTATCACAAACATCGCTTCAATATTGCAGCAGACACAGGCAAAGAATAGAGAGGCTAAATAACTTAAGGAGCTAGATTGACTTAATATCCTTTAAACTCAACTTGCCCGTATTTATGTATCAGGATTAATATGCACAGTTCTACATGTGATGTATGTTTTGCCAGAAAAACCAGACAGATCTAAATTAACCGTAAAATACATACTAATCCTGTAACTGATTATTAAGACCATTTACTTATTCATTATGTTATAAAAAATTAAAGAAAGAGAAAAAAAGGATAGTTCTGCAGTCAGGCTTCCAACAGGATTATATCATTTGTGTAATCAATTCATGTAATGGACCCAAACACTTTGTCCTATTATTGAGCAGGACCCTAAACTGACCTATAAATAGGTCAGCTATTTTTGTTTCTAGCATATTTGAATTCAAGTAATTGCATTAAGCAGGAAATGCCAGTTAATAAATCAACTAACACAGCAGTGTAAAATTAGAATCTCTTTTACAAAACCACACAAACATCAGTAGGTGGCATGGGCTAAAAGGGATCATAACTGTACCTTATGACATGTTGATTCTTGGCACACTCAACACAGGCATTCCTCAGACATCTGAAGCACTCTGCTATGAGCAGCAGGCAGGTGTCTAGATCTGCCAGTCCACAGGAGTCCTTACAGGTCTGCTCAATGGCACTTGAGGCGCTTGTCAGGATCTCCAGGACATTCCGAAATACACTTTCTTCTGCTGTTTGTCTGAAATACAAAAATTTGTGGTGAAGAAAAAGAAAAATTCACTCCTACCAAAAAGCCTATGACATTGACACTTCTTATTGTAAACCCAAAGATCTTTAACTATTCAGAGTATTTAACTACTCACAGTCTTTCTAGTAGAAAGAACAAAATACATCATATAATCCTTCCATCAGCCTTTTCAGAAAAAGGGCTGTAGGAGAGTTGTGTTACCTCAGTATTCCTTGTGACTTTTCAACTGCTCTTTGGAATTTTAATGTAAAGGGGAAAAAAAAATTCTCCCTAATACATATAGATGGCAGGTTTATACATGACACTGCATGCTGCTTTAAGAGGAATTGCTTTAATTAATGAACACAGTTTATATGTCCAGCATTAGCTGTTTCTGAAGAATATGGTATCAGAAGCTCCAGCCTGCTGCAGATTTTCTCAGAGGGGGAAAGGTCACCGAGAAAGCTGGTAGCTGCATGAGCACCATTCAGAAGTGCGTGAATGACAGTCAAGGGAAAAAGCCAACTCTGTCCAACCTCAGCAGATAACCACCCAACACAGAAGGTACCAGGCCACTTCCTGGAGCACCCACACCAAGGAAAAGAGCACTACCAAGCTATAAGCATATGCAGAAATCCGTATGACTGGATGACAGCTGAGGCTGCTGCTCCATGAAGATTCACCAGCCTCCCAGGACTGACACACACATCTACACATGATCTGCCACACAGAGATAAACAACATTTCCAAACTACAGCTATTTGTCTACACTGCCCTGCTTTTATGTCCACCAAAGAGATGAGGGCAACGCATGATAAATGTTGCTAACTCAGTTCTGATACCACATGCTGGTGGAGAGAAGCCACACCAAAGAGCATTTTTGGCACTGCTACAGGAAAGTTCAATACATTTGCTCATCCAATACTTCTGAACAGGGTCAGGAAAAAGAAATCCAGATGCAGCCTCCTTGAACTTTAAACAAACTTGTCATGTACTCAGGATCAAACAGAAGAAAGTGAGATGAGAGGAAATGTAAAGTAGCATTAAATAAAATGTTCACACAGTAAACTCGTCCTAAAGGAGAATTAGAAAATCTCTTGATCAAACAGTACTGGGTGATATAGTATTACCTGCATTCTGCTGCTCACTCTAATGCCTACACATTTGCACAATCGGAAATTCTACTTTCTCTTTTGTAAGTGATCATGCCTATAAATCAAACCATAGAATCACCAAGGCTGGAAAAGATCCTTTACAGATTATCAAGTTCAACATTAACCAAACTGCCAATCCACCTGAGCCCTAAGAATACCCTTAGACATGTCTGGGGACTTTATTTCCCACCTCTGCTCCTGCCATGTTTTCTTGCCTGCACTAGACGAAACTCTCCTAGTCTTTACTCACAGTTCACATTTTCCAAGTCCTGTACCAGAGTTGTTGCTCCAATAGTGACACTTTTATGCTAGGCTACATCTTACTGACAGTACAGTGACCCCAATGTAAAAGTCTGTCAGGGTGTGGAGGGGACTTACGAAGAAGGGAGAGTGTTGCAAAAAATACAACAACAAACACTATTATCTAAATTACCAGAACATTAGATTTCATGTCTCCAGGAAGTACATACTTTATTCTGCAATCTCAGTTGATCAAGACCAATATATTTACACACTCTCCATCTACACTGAAACATTAAAAAATCCACCACTGCATTACTGAGAATTACAGGGAAGAAGCTACATTTTACAGTGGTGCAGTACTGCAGGGAAAATACCAGTGGCACAAAAAACAATGACCAAACACAGAGCTGGCCCTCAGTCATAAAGAAAAGTGGAGCTTACACAACCCAAAACAAAGTTTGGAATTTGGTTTTGGTTTCAAGACCAAAGAAAATATATTCATGGAACTTGAATCTTCAACTTACAAGTGGCAGTGCAGCTCCTGCCACTTCATGATGTACCAAGAGAAGACTCAGTGGCTGACGTACCATGGTCTCCATAGGAAATGCAGTAGAGACAAGTTTTTCTAAATGTCAGAAGAGCTAAGGTGTGGTAAGGTAGTCCCCAGCCAGGGAGTGCTGTCTACATTGAGCAGAACCATTAGCTCTTCCGAGTTCTTAAAGTATGACATTACTCTAAAACGGGACTACTCAGCCCACTGTAATTTCCTTCATATCAGCCTGTGCCTTTTGTTGGATTATCCCATGAAATCAGTCATTTCCTGACCCAGTTGCAAAATACAGAACCCAGTGGTCACTGCAAGACATGCTACTGTACAACATCCACTTATTTAAATTGGTAAAAGAGAAATAAAAGAAGCCAGAAGAACTTTTGTGTGTATTTTTGTGAGTCCACAGGTAAAAGGACACCTGACAGTTATTCTTGTGCTGAAAAAGTTCCACTCTCCTGGCAGAGCTATGCAGCATAACAGAACTTTTAGTCAGATACTGGATCAGAAGCATGCTGAGCTTCTGTGACAATTTTTCTTTTAAAATTAGATTGAAAGTGAAAAAAAAACAACTTAGAGTGCAGACATTTCCAGTAAAATACGAAGACGAAAACCTTGTGTGTCCTAATGGAGCAAGTGTGGGGTCCAAAAGGAAGCATCCTCACTGTAAGTATGGAAGGAGATGCTGACTTTTTTACATCACTGAGGAGAGACAGAACTCCAAATCTAATCTCTTAAACTCTATGAAAGAAAATCCAGACTGCTCAAGCCAGATCATTCCAGGCAGAAATCAAATCTCAAAGCCAAACAAGCAATCAAAAGGTACTCTGAATGAACATGGACTGACTTAAATGTTGTCTGATAAAGCAGGATTCTGGTCTGAGAAAATTTACGTGTGACTCTTGTACCTAAGCATTCAAATAGCACTGCAAATTGAGAGTGTACTACAATGGAATTTTAATGAAAAATGCCCTGAATAAAAGAAATCCTCAAATTAGCAAGAATGGCAGAAAATATTTAGCTGATATTAAGAAACTAGCCAAGACTGACTTGAGAAAACTGTTCCACAGCAATGCTTACTAGCAGTTTAAAAAAAAATAATCTTTTATCAGCAGTACAACAAAGACTGACTTTGAGAAAACTGACTGACTTGAGAAGACTGACTTGAGAAAACTGTTCCACAGCAATGCTTACTAGCATTGCTAGTAAAAATAATAATCTTTTATCAGCAGTACAACAAAGATTCTCATACAAAGTAGCAGCTATAAATATTTAAAATGTATTTTTGAATTGGAAAATATTTTCCTTCCACAATCTTTTCCCTAATTTTTAATTTATAAAACTACCAAAGAGCCTCCTAAGTGGATTTTAGATTCAAAAGATTTTTTTAGGTTACCTTGCATTGTAAGCAGGCCTTGAAATCCATTCAGAACTGCTTTGTGGATATTCCACAAACTTCTGTTTCCTGTGTCTAGTTGCCTAACACAGCAGCTCCACAAGTTGTTATTGCTACCTGTCCTTCATTTCCACATCAAGTTCTGCAGGAATACAAAAGGAGGCAGAGGCAAAGGGTACAGCAGCTCAGCTCTCAGACAAGACATGCAAATTTGTTAAGTCAAAACAAAAAGTCAGAATTCCTGTACCCAGGCCAAAAGGAAGATTACTGTTATTCCTTTTAAGGCCTGTTTTATTGTTAGAAACTCTACAAGATACCACTCTAGCAAACATGCAGTTAAAAACAGTAATGAAACTGTGTTCAAAAGACTAGGGCTCCAAAAAAATCACTAAATTAGTCAGGAACTATGCGAACAAATCCACAAATTTACAAGTCTGTATTTCCACTTTAAGTTTTAGGTACTTACACAACTCCATTCCTGTAAGCAGAGTCCCTAAAAAGCATTTAAAGTACTTATAACATTCCCAGGAACAAAATAAAGTCATTTTCTTCTTTGTGTAGCTTAGTAAAGGAAGCATAAATAAATCACCTAAAAAGCACTGGAAGCCTCAAGTTAACCTCAAAGCCAAATTCAAGTCTCCCAAATTACACATCATGGTCTCACAGTAGGGACATTGTTGCCTCAACTTAGTTCTTCCGAGTTACAGAATATCAAAGCTTGCATTTTTAATGTATTTTGTTTCCACAAACACTGAACAGTGATATAATAACAAAAGAATTGTCACTAAATATCACACCTTCAAACACAAAACATCCATTGGCTTGTGTCTGTCACTGAACAGCACCAGCAATAGGATTTGCCAGAGCTGGCAAATTTTCTGCCAGAGCTGCTCCTAGACCTATTCTGCCATGTCCTATGGGACGTAAGGTAATGCTACAGCTTTGTCCTTCTGGAAGAGCAACTGCAGTGTCTCTCTTTCAGCCCACCTGCACCCACTAAACTTGGCTGTTTTGGGAATATCTACTCTTCTTTCAAACACAGTGGCAGAGGCTTCAGGGAGCAAGACAGAAAAAGCATCAGCCTGTAAGCCTCTGCACAGGTCCTCCCTTCTTTCACAAGAAGCTGAGATGAACACCAGAGCAAGGTCTCCTAGGTCTCTTGCACTCACAGGCATCACAAAAAAATATCTGTAAGTACATCTTCCCCCTTCACCCCTTGATTTTTAAATGTGGATTTGAAAAATAAAACCGTACTGGGAATTTAAACAATCAAACCACCAGCAGGATTTTACACCAAACTTAAGTCTGATTTCTTTATTCTCAGGTGTCAAGAATTTCAAACTACTGTTAGGAGTGAGCACAAGCTGTACCTTCTCCCTCCTTCCAGGAAGAGAAAAACCCATTCCTCTAACCCAAATCTCCCAGCTGTACCTCTGCAAGCCCAGCTTCTGCCAAAGCCAACCACACAGCACTCTGTGTGGTACTGCAGAGATCTCCCTGACCCTACAGGCACTGCTCCATTCCAGCCCCCTGTTTCTCCCCTACCCCCATTCTCTTTACTCATCTTAAAACCTACTGAGGAATATCCAATCTTTGCTCCCAGTGAAGCCGGTGCAGCCCATCCTGCCCCACAGTGTATGCCCTCTGTCCCTAAGGCCCCCAGTCACCACCCTCATCGCAAACATCACGTGGGAATGGGACTGTCACCCAGCAAGGCCTTGCACAGGCAGATTTCACCCACTTCTGGGCACCCTGCAGGGCTTCCATGGTTTTTTGCCCCAGAGCAGCTACTCCCACAACTGCATCCCATCTAATGTGCCTGCCCAGAAAGGCACCACAAGCCTCAGAAGTGGCCCATGAGGTTCAACAAGACCAAGTGCTGGTGCTGCACCCAGGTCAGAAAAATCCCTGGGGATCAACCAAGGCTAGAGATGAGCAGATGGACCAGCCCGGGAGAAGGACTTGGGGGTGCTGGTGGTGAGAACTGGGCATGCCCCAGCCACATGCGCTGGGACCCAGATCCCTCCTCTGCTGCACTGAGCCCCCAGCATGGACAGCAGGGGAGGGGGGGTTCTGCCCTGTTCAGGACAGAGCCACCTGCAGAGCTGCCTTGAGCTCTGGGGTCCCACCACAGGAAGGACGTGGAGCTGTTGGGAGAGAATTCAGAGGCACCAAGTTGTTTAGACAGATGGAGCAGACCTGCTTCTCAGAAAGGCTGGGAGTGCTCAGCCTGGAGAAAAGCAGCTTTGGGCTGACCAAACTGATACCTCCCAGCACCTGAAGGGAGCCTAGAAGGGAGACAGAGATTATTTACACCAGCCTGAATTGACAGAACAAGAGGGAATACCTTCAGCCTGATAGAGCGGGTTTAGATTAAATGTTAGGAAGAAATTTTTCCTGTGAGGGTAGTGAGGTCCTGGCACAGGTTGCCCAGAGAAGCTGTGGCTGCCCCATCCCTGGAAATGTCCAAGGCCAGCCCGGATGGGGCTTGGAGCAATCTGGTCTAGCGGAAGGTATTCTTGCCCAGAGCAAGGGCAGGATGGGATGAGTTTTAATGTCCCTCCGACACAAGCCATTCTGTATCTCTAGGATATTTTATGCTACCCACGACTAAGAAACAAACACCTTTCCTCCATGCTAAAGGCACAAGGACTGATCACACTGCACTCCTCGTGGAACCCGTGGGGCAGGACAGGAGAAGGGACACATCACCCCCACGCACACAAACACAGCCCCAGGAGAGGGTGGGGGCGCAAAAACTCCCCAAGAAGCGACATGATCCACACCCCAATGGGGGCACTGAGAACCCCTTTATCCGGCCCGCAACCGAGTCCACGAGGGGCAGGACCACGCTAGGAGCCGAGACGAGTCCTGCCCAACATCCGCCGGCACCGCCGCTCCCTTGCTCCTCACTACCTGGGCTGCGCCTCCCGGAACAGAGCCGACAGCGCCCGCACGCTCTCCAGGCAGGCCGCGGACAGCGCTCCCGCCGCCGCCGCCATCGCCCGGCCCGCCCCCGCCGCGCGGAAATGGCGGCGGGACCGCCCCGCCCGCCGGGAGGGGCTGCGCGGGGCCGACGGCAAAATGGCCGTTCTGCCTGAGGGACACGGTGCCTTTTCGTGTCTTGTGCCTTACCGGCCGCTTGCCTTTCCTTTGTTTTTCCCTTCCTCCTCCTTTTCCCAGTAACAAGCTCATCGCGCTCCGGCTCCCATCACGCAGCTGCTGCTGCGCGCCCGACACCTCCGCCCGTGTTCTCTTGGAGATACTCGTCTCAAAACAAATATTAAATGAATATAATAATACATAAATTTTGGGAATAAATATTTCATCCTTAACATCCTAATTATATAAAGGTCGCCCAGCTTATGGCAGGGGTATGAAACTAGGCGATTGCTAAGGTCCCTCCCAGTCCAAGCACTTCTGTGATTCTGTGAAGCAAATACTATCTTGCTCCAGGTTTTAAAATATCTTGAAATTAAATGTTACATTTTTAATATTTATTTTCCGGAAATATCGTTCAGCATTTTCTGGACATATATGAAAAGTTTATGTTGGTGGGTGGGAAATCAGCTTCCAAAGGATGAGAAGACTAATTGTGGCCAAACACTACCCAAAGCTTTATTAGACAATCATCATCAAATCACAGAATGCTTTGGGCTGGAAGCCCAATAAAAACCATAAAGCCCATCCAGTGCCACCTCCTGCCTTGAGCAGGGACACCTTCCACTATCCCAGCTTGCTCCCAGCCCCATCCAACCTGCCCTTGGACACTTCCAGGGATGGAGCAGCCACAGCTTCCCTGGTCACCCTGTGCCAGGGCCTCACCAGCCTCACAGAAAAGACACTCTTAGAGCTCAACCATCCAGCCAATTCTTATATAGATTATAAAATTTAGTATTTTTTTCCATTACTCACAGATGCTGTATATCTTAAGCTCATCTGATCAACCTAATTTTGTAAACAACAGGCAGATTCCTTAAAGATGCGGCTTTTCCCCCAGAGAGTTTACAGTCTAAATAACATTCTTCTTAGCACAGCTTTAGAACACTACAAGAAGGGAAACAATCCAACTAGAGCTAACTGCATCTGAAAATAAAATTATGCAGAACTTATTTTTAAGAATTCTTCATCAAATTAAGGGGTAGACTATACTCTTGAGGCAGCAGTGTTTCAAGCTGTAAACAGAGATGGACCTGTCTTAGCTAAGATTCTGGAAGGCAATTGCTCCACTCCAGAAAATGCTGGCTCTGCAGGAGGCAAAGCAGGTTAAAGACATTGAATCTCTCCTGTCTCAAATGTTGTGAGAGGGCCGCTTGTTCTAATCACAGTATGTATATTGACTGTGCCCATTTTTTTATTCGGGGCAACTTCCATCAGAAGATAAAATTTGGGCTCTGGAAAATGTTATTTTACAGTAAAGAAGCAAATTCTGCGGCATAAATATTTTATATATTTCCGGAATAAATACTAGTTTTCTGACTCTTATTTTGGGCCTGTGTTATATTAAGTATGACTTAGCCCACCCCACACAGCTTTGAAGCTGTAGACCAAAAGCTTTTATTTTTGTTCTGTTATTTTATAGGATCTAGTGAAATTGATCAATGCGCTTGGAAAAATGCTTTTCATTAGCTTCCGTTGCTAAATCTGTGGAGCACATCCTGCTATCATGCCCTCAGTTTCCTACTTACACTGGGAAAATTACAAGCATTTCTTGCCTTGCCAAGGAATTCTGGACACCTCTACTAAGATGGGGAAGAGCAGATCTCAGAGGAGGTAGCACCATCTTTTTAAACACCAAAGGTAAAAAAGAATGCATATGAAATGGATACTGCAGATTGTCTCAAACCCAAGAATAACTATTGTAACCTGAAGAGTTTATTTGGCTTCAGGTGAGATGTTACACACGTGTCTGAAAGCCATAAAAGAGCAGTTACATTTGATATTGAGATTTATGTGTCACTCGTTTCTTATGTAATATCATAAACAAATTTAATTGTTTATAAAAAAGAAATCCCTCCATCTGGAAAATAACCCACAAAGCCTCAGAGGAGATGTTCAAAGCCCTTGCATTTTGTCCTGGAAACAAATGATGTCTTCTGAGAAGCAGATGCAGATGAAATGTTGTCAGCTGTGCAGTTGTCAGGCTCCAAGTCATTGCAGGGACTCTTACCTCATTTTTTAGATGCAGTCCAGTTTCTAGAGGCAATGAGGAATTTTGAGACTGTCATCTGCCCTTCACAAAGGTTTTATGCCACATTTGCATGGAGTGTTTTTGTTGGAACCAGCATTATCCTCATCATATTAGCCAATGGCATAAGTGTATGGAAGGACAATGTCCTTGCCCTCATCAGCTGGATGAA
Source organism: Parus major (assembly GCF_001522545.3). Lineage (NCBI taxonomy): Eukaryota > Metazoa > Chordata > Aves > Passeriformes > Paridae > Parus > Parus major. The sequence continues at coordinate 64,630,790 of NC_031773.1, forward strand.
AGGGATGCTACTTAACATATCTGGTACCCAAAGTCTAGTTCCCTAGTAGTCTGGGGAATTTCATGGTACATGAATTTCATCTCATTTATGTACCATGTACCAGTTGATTTATAATGTGTAGAATTTAGAGCTGGGGTTTTGTCTGGTACAGAAGGAAATGCAGCTGAATTGTAAGTAGAATAGTGCTGAATTCAAGGAGGTTTTGTGTATGTTAACTTGTGTCATCCTGCAGTTTTCCCATGCTACGAGGCACCAGGGAGAGGCCTCCTTCTGTTTAGAAATTTATTCTTATGGATAGAGAACATCCCTGTTAGAGAGTTAACACAAATTTGGATAAAACTAAATCTTAAAAAAGTAACTGATTTTTCCTCTTCTTGAGTGTTGGGTGATGCCCCATCCCTGGAAGTGTTCAAGGTCAGGTTGGACAGGGCTTGGAGGAACCTGTTCTAGTGGAAGGTGCTCCTGTCCAAGGCAGGGGAGTGGAATGAGATGTTCTTTAAGGTCCTTTCCAACCCAAACCACTCTATGATTTTATGATTGAGTGTAATATATAGTTTAACACCGCTGTAAGGAAAAAAAAATATTTACTACAGTTTAATTTCTGTAGGAAAGGACAGGGATGCCCAAGGGCCTACACAAAGCAGGGAAGGACATCCCTCTCCACAGGCAGGCTGCCCTTGACACCAGTCGTGAAGCTGAAGGAAAAATGATGGATGTGGGAAAAGGTGGCAGTAAGCAATGAGCTTGTAGAAATGCTGTATAGAGACAACATATCTGAAAAAAGTTCTAAGTATCTTATTTAAGGTTTTGTGATAAAGGATTCTTGAGGAGGACTGTGAAGGTGGGAGCATGCAGTTACTTGTCTCCTATTGTGACCTTTTCCACTATCCAGTGTTACTTTAAGTCCTAGAAGCCAGTGTGAAAATGCTCCCACAAGCAGTGGAGTGGGAGCTAGATTTGACAGTTGTGCCATATAATGTAGATTTCCCATACAAATACAATCAAATCTCATCTCTCATGTGAAAATCCTGGATTTTCTTGGTTTTCATTGCAGCATCAGTCAATCACCTCTGTGCTCTATGCTGAGCTCACCTCACCTCAGGCTTTTGTGCTTCCGTGGGGTCACTCTGTGGCACAGGGTGCAGGGAGTTTGAGCAGACTCATTGCTTTTGCACAGTGTGGAGTCACTCTTCACATGCACATTAAACCTGCTGGGATTGCTCTGTATTTACAGAGCTCCACATGGGAAACTCACCTTTTGGGGACTGTGGGAGCCACTGGTTAGCATTTGTGAGCAAAGTCTTACAAAATCCTGTGTACAGTCCTGGAAATGTTATCTGCCTTCTGTTGCTTGGGAAATGTAATTAATTTGCTAATCTTGGAGGCCAGCCTGGCTCCTTCAGATGTCTCACAAGGATGCTGTTGGAGAGATGGGAATACTTTCTGAAATTGTATCTCATTCCCAGAAAATAGAAATAAATATCCTTACTAAGAAGCAGAAATAGCTGAAAAGCTCCCCACCACCTGGTTGCTCTCAGAGAGTAAAGAGGCATGTGCTTGAATATTTTTGAGGAACTCACCAGTTGTATAGTCTTACTGAAGAGATGTCTCAAGCCAATGAATGGAGGAGCAAAGGGAAATGCCCACGAGGAGTCCCACATTACTTGGCATTGCTCCCATTTGCCAGCATTGGTGTACCTTATCAATTCTGAGAAATTTGCTGCAGGGAAAAAACAAGGCCTAAAAGAATGAAGAACAAGAAAAACCTATATAGTGATTCAGAGTATCTCCTATTTTGTGTTACTGCTGGTGCTTGGAATTGGAGAATTGTAGCTGTGATCCTGACCATGCTTCATACTAAGAAATAGATGAAACCCCTCCAGCTCTGTCAAAAGCCTGACATCTAGTGGTTGTAAAATATTGGGCAGCAGAACTCAGCCTGAAACCATCTGACTGTGGAATTTCTATTATTCACTGCTGGTGTAGAGTCCACTTGTTAATTCCATCTGTGAAATATGAGTTAGTCTATTCATCTTCATTGTACTCTAAAGTCACAGGATACATGTCTCTTCCAGCTCAGGATAATTTATGATTCTTAATCACAATAACCTAAGCCTTTAGAAGGTTTTCCGTATGTACACTTGGCGGCAGATAAGCTTTGTAAGGGGAGAGCAATAGGCCTGGGATTAGTATCTTCATGTTAGGAGATAAATACCTATGATTTTTGCTTTTGTAGAATTTATGGAAGCCATTCTAATGTCATCTTAAGAAATATTATTTGAGAAGATGGTACTGGTAACTAGAAGTTGCTACACACATTATCTATTTATCTCTAAGAAGAAAATATATACAGTTATATAGAGAGTTGCTAGACTGATGGAACTGAGAAATAAAGGGTTAAACTTCAGTTCTCCAGAATCTTTTTGTTCAGATCTTTTCAATTTTTGCAGCTATAAGAAAAGCTTCAATACTTACAAGAAAAAGTTATTGAAAATTGTGAGCATTCATTTTGATATAATGCTATGAAGCTTGTGAAGTTGTAGTTAAAAATCTCAGAATTTATATTCTTAGAATTTCCCTATGCTAGTTTAATACTGGTTGAAATAAACATGCAACCTAAACTTTAATAAAAAGTAACAAATATTGCTATTAAATAACATAATAGATATTATTTCATAAGGTTCAGATATAAGGATATTTTGTTGCCTTTTAATTTCAAAACCTTAACCCATTGAAGAAATACCTGATGAAACCTCTCTGTCATACCTGTGGATCTGAAAAAAAGAAAATTAAGTTTCTTTTAAACCAGTATGTAAAGTCTGTCCAAAGCCATTTGTCTAATTATGAATCTGAAGAGAAGCTTTGATCCATGTTTTAAATGTCTTTTTCCACAAGGTCATGTTATTAGACTAAAGTAGTAGGTTACTATTTTTTTTAAACTAACATCTTTCTTAAGAAGACACAAATATAAATTTAGTCTGATAGTTTCCTTCTGAATCTGTTGATTATAAGATTTGTCCTCTTCAGAAGTCATTTGTATGTGTATGACAGGCTTCTAAATTCAAAAATCCCACACTCTTTAATGACTGGGAGTAATAATACTTTGGAGTTACAAATTTCCCAGCTCACACGAAGATAAAAGTAGATATTGAAGGGGGCAGTTGTCCATCTGTTCACCTGTGCAATGTTCTCCTTAAGTCCAAAGTTCATCCAAATTAAATCAGCCCCCTGTGTCTGCATCTGTGTGCCACACATTATCCACTTGTGAGATCTAGGCTACGTGGGCTTTGTTAGCCTCCCCTCCCATGCTTTACCTGTCTCTGAGTGTGCCTCATACCTCAGGAACACAGCATGCAGTTATTAAGTAATATAAATTAATAATTAAAACATTAATTATTAATTCTATGCAAACACAGACATGTTCAAGATGCTGTCGTGGATAGGTGAGCCTGCTTTTTGATCTGAGCAAACGCTGATATTCACAGAATACAAACACAGGTTTCATCAGAGGGGTAAATGAGGAGAAAACCTTGTGATGAGTTAGAGGTGGAGCCTCAGTTGGCAGGAATTTGGTCGGAAATCTGACTTCTCTCTTCCCTTTTCTCCTCGCCCATTATTTTTATGACTCTGCAACTGCACAAAACTCTGAGTCTTCCATTGGGAAGTCTTTTTTGGGAAAATATCTCTTTTTTTTTTGTCTCCCTTTCAGAGTGGTCTGGTTTAAAGGCAGAACTAAAGGGAATAAAGCACAATATGATATTTGTGTCTGCTGGACTTTATTTTTGTCTCTTACCTGTGCTTGCCCCGCACTGATGGAACAACCATCCTCCTTGGCTCATCCTGCCCCCAGGCTGTATCACAACCACCAGGCATCAGGAGTCACCTGTCCAGCACCCAGTGCTAGGAACATGCAGGGTGAGATACTTCATGTATAATTACATACAGTGTGGTGCAGCCCTGTGCACCACAACTTCTGCTCCTCTGCTTCTGTTTTAAGTCTGCATCATCAAAAGCCAGAGACACATCTTGGACAAAATCTGTTGCATTGTTTTCACATCTAGGAACTTTAACCAGCTATGTCTGACAGAACTTCCCAAATTAATGTACTCTAACCTGCAAGACCAGTGTACGTCTGACTTCTAAATATGTACTGTAGTTTCACAGCACTATCCATTCATGGACAGATGAGGAGTCACTTGATAAGTCAAAAGCAGGTAAGTCAGTTTTTCCTGCACAAGACAAAGATTTGTAAGATCATCATGTTAGATGAAGAGTCTGGGTACAATGTACACCTTCATTCCTGAAGCAAGGAGTGCCTCTGCTGAGGAATCTGTTATAAATCACATTTTTAGTGAGACTGGTGAAGCCGCATAACTCTGGCCTCAGGGAACCTGTCTAATTTGTCAGCTAAAATTCAGTCTCCTGATAGAAAACTAGTCTGTTCATGCTTTGTGAAGGCTAATTACCCATGGAAGGAATCTGCTCAAGGAACTGTCAGTGATGTGGTGTGGCACCATCATCTGGCTGGAGCTTCCCAGGGAAGGTCAGCCGAGCTCCCCTTCCTCTTGTGCTGAACTTGAACAGTGCAGCTGCTCTCTCCCAGAAAAGTATGTTTGGTCAGACCATTAGTAGAGTTGCAGGAGCCAGAGGAGTTCTTATTCACAATTGTCCTCCTTCAGCCCTGCAACAGAAGTTGCTTAAACTCACCACCACTTGGAAAGGGACACAAATAACATCCAGCAAATAGGAGCTTCAAAAAGTAATTTTTGGAAGAAACACTACCTCAATTCTTAAGAATTTGTTTTTTATAATCATTCAAGTGCACTGTGAAATGTAAAAACTAGTGTTTAATAAACTGCCACAAAATTAACACTTCTTATTTCAGAGAAGAACTGAGTTTCTTTACTGGACCAATGGAAGTAGTTACAACGATTTTCTATCTGAAAGTTTATTTTCAGAGTTTAATTCCCTTCCATAATGTTAGACATGCAGTGTGGTTTTTCTCTTCTAGGATATTGTTCTCTGTTGTTTGCCCCAAACTTCAATAAGCAAAGTAACTCCATTTGTTCCATTAATGGCATTGTTAAATTAAATTAAATTAAATTAGTAGTTTTATTCCTACTAATTATGAAGCCCAAACTTTGAGTATGTCCATAAAATATCAATGAGGATGGGAAGAAATTTTGGAAAGAATGATCAGATCTTGAGGGGAAAATGCAATCATTCACAGTTACTAGCAATTGTTAACAAGTAGAGGTTCAGTACTTGCCAGGGCTGATTTAGGATCCTGTAAGATATCTCTTCAATTGACCATGTAACTTACTTTGCTGTAATTTATCATGCTGCTAAGAACAGGTCTCCTGGACTGAATGAATTGTATTAAATATGGAGAATAGGTGTGAATAAGAAGATAATTGTTTGGAAAACAGTTACATCCAGTCCCAACCTATCTATAGGCAATCTTTTAATATATTATAGAAAGACTTAGTTCAAAAATAATTTGAAAGAAATGCTCCTTGTAATTAAAAAATGTATTGCATATTGACCATGTAAACTTGCATTCAGCAGGGTGCTGAATGCAAGTTTGCAAGAAACAGAGTAGCCTTGGATGATTACCAACCTTAAAATAACTCTCATTTTTAAGTTTTTTGATGTACCAAGGCCCCTTTGTTCTGTTTGACTCCATCAAATTTGTGTGTTTGTTCTATTAGATGACATCAATGACTAGTCTCTTTTCAGAGTGCTTTGTAGAAAAGGGGACATAATTGTCTGAAAAGAGGCCTATTAAGTGTTTGCTTTTAAATCAAAGATCACTTTTGAAATATTAAAGAAGGACTACAATATATAAGTCACTCCTACCCATCTCAAGTATACTGATGCACATTAATGATACACTTTGAGCTCATACACCTATTTGGTTTTGTGCTCAAAACGTTGTTACCCTGGTAACCCCAACATCTCTCAGAATTTAACTTATTCTCCATCTAAAGTACACTCTTTTAAGGAAATTCATACAGGTTCTCAAGAGAGCTCTTTGCCCTTTTTCCCCCTTTGTTTGTAAAGGAAGAAGTAGTGACTGGTTTTGTCAAGAATGTTGTTTTTTTTTTTCTTTTCTTCCTCCCCTCTCCCATCCCATTAATGACAGCTGAGATTTAAACACAGCAGTACATTCAGCCTGTGTTCAGTGTTTAACAAAAATCCCAGTCTTAAACAAGTTGAGTTGCTTTACTGCAGTATCGATACATGTTAATATGCTGGAAAGAGCCTTTCTAAGGAATTCTCCTTATTTCAGAGGATACCTTCATTCTAAACAGTGTGCTCTCATATATTCCTTTAAACAAAAGCAATGCAGCTCTTTTCTGGCACACTGGTATTTTACTGTGGTGTCATTAACTGGGGTATATTTCAGTGCTTGGTGCAATGGCAAACATCAATAAGAGGTTGCCAACTCACAGCCCTACTTCTACCCTGTGGTATTCCCTGGCAGGTAGGCAAGGACAAGGGGAACACCAGCGCATATCCTGTAGGAGACTGAATGCCAAAGATGACTTAAATCTTGACTTAAATCAAGACTGCCTTGAAGTGGTCTGGCCTCCCTCCTTCAGTGGTGATTGCTGGTGATCTGGCTCAGGGAGTTGAGCTGAGTGCACATGATGGCTGCAGACTGATGTTGGAGCTGACAGCTCTTGGAAAGCGGCAGTCCTGCTTTGCCCTGGGAGCCACTTCCCATCTTTGCTCCATTGTTTGAGGTCTATCAGTCAGTCATCCAGTAGAAGAACAAGCTGATTGAGAGGGCTGATCCAGTAGGACAGCTGGAAGTTGACTCCAGGACACTCTGCCCTCCTTCCTCCTGCCTGCTCTTGGTTCCTGGTGCCCCACACCTCATGCTGTGCTGCTGTGTGTTTCTGTGGCCACACGTCCCTGTGGGTTGGTGACTGGATTTAACTGCTCCATTTTTGCATTATCATATTCTTGCTATTATTTTTATTAGTTCCTGGTTTTATTAGGCTGATTTAGGGTGGTTCAACACTTACCTCAGCACAAGGCAGGAGATGGGGGCCTGCAGGAACAAGGGACAGGAGGCATGAGATGTGATAACTGGCATTGCCACCTTCCCACAGAACATTGGGGAAGATGATTTTGGGAAGACAAGTCGGAGCTGGAATGGCAGATAAACTTTGCAGTTTGTGCTGGGCAGATGCCACAGCACCTGTAGTGCTGTGCCAGCTCAGAACTAGAGCGTACCCAAACTAGACCCCAAGGAAACCATGGCAGCTCATGAGCAAACAAGTGACATCTGCATCCTTTCTGTCCCCTCCTGGGACAGGGAAGCACAGGGCTGTCCACACCTATCTGAGCACAGGGCAGAAAGATGCCAGTTATGGACAGCTCTAGAGAATTACATACAAGGGAAAACATTCCCAAGAAGGGGTAGAAACCCTACAAACCCTACAAAGTACATCCTCCAAGCAGGTACAGCACAGCCACAACCACACACTTACTGTGCTAAGGCCAGAAGCAGCAAGAACATTTGTTGAGCCCCATGGTCTACATGACAAATCAGTATTTATTCCAGATGTTGATTTTTTTTTTTTTTTATTAAGAAGATTTATTCAGACCAATGCAGAAGAAACAAAAGGAGTAAACACAAGCTTAAAGTTTCAGAAGTTTCAAACTCATTATTCATCACTATTTGCTTGCTGTGTAATCTCTTCCTCATTATTCACTGACCTCTGGCAAACAAAGAGTTGAACTGACAGCAACTTCTTTTCCTCAAGCCCAAATTCTTAAAAAAACCTTCTATTTAAAGTTGTATTTCAACTCTTCAGACACTCTGTCCAATAATCTCTCTTAAAACCACCACCCTACTTGTCTTTCACATTTAAGAAACTTGCAGAGAGGACTTCACAGTAAGCCAGGTAGTGAGATTTTTTTTCTTATTGAGAGTAGAGGGGAAAAATTCTGAAGGAATTCTGTAAGCCAGCCTGCTTACAGAAAAACAAAATCTCTTTTATTGATTTTCCCCCTTTAATTTATAAAAACATGTTGCTAATCCTTGCAGGTTTCTGAGAGAAAAGTTCTCTGAAATCCCTACACAGCGATCAGCGATAGAAGTTAGATACATGTGAAACAGAAAAGATTGACCGCTTTAATGATTAAACAAAAAGAGGAGGTATAAATGACTGAGGAATCTATCAGGGAAACATATTAACTGCAGTTTCCTGAATTTTCTACCTTTGCATTCTTAATAATTTACTTAGAGGAGATACTGAGGTGACTGGCTCAGTTAGCTCTTCCTAACCTTAAACGTAAAGAGGTTTTATCCATTTCAATCACAGAACCCCCCCATCACACTATATACATTTTGTTAGTTAATAAATCTCACTCAGTTCTCTGGAAAGATTTCCAAATTTTGGATGATGTCATCTTAGCACATTTTTGAACTTAGATCAAATAAAGTTTTTTTCAATGTTTTTTTTTATATAAAAACAGTAAACAAATTTTTTTTCCTCTTTGGTTAGATTATTCTCTGAAATTTTCCCAGTTTTGAAGTGAGGATAAAAATGTTTTTGAGCTTTTTTAATTTGAAGGAGGAAAGAAAAGTTTATTAAAAGATTTGCAGCATTTGGATAAAACAGTAATAAATAGAGTGTATCTTAATCTGGGTAGGAATGACAACACTTTTATAATCACAATTTAAGTACAGAATACTGCAAATATTAAGTGCCAGCATTACAGTCGCAAGGAATATTGTAAAAATACACAACCAGTTTGCTGATTTAGCAGCAGAAATAATACAATTAATTACTCAAAGGACCTAATGAGCTGAAGTGACAGTATTTTTTCCAGTCACACTGCAAATCAAGATATGTTGTAGGAGTTACCTCCAGGAGATGAAAAGCATACTGCTGACCCCAGGTGGAAAGTAAATGACTTTGAAAACAAAAATTACTATGGCATCAAGAAGCTGCCATTGACTTCAAACAAGGACAAGCATCTCCATGACCCCTGTGCACATTCCCACCTCTCAGTCCAACTGCTGCAGTACCAAGCATCTCTGCCAGTGCACAGGGACTGAGCCTGGCACAGTTTGCTCTACAGTGGTCCTTGGAAAGCCCTTACACTCTACAGACGTGATTCACATATGCCCACACAAATTTCATCTCCTCTTTACATCAGTCTGCATTTACTGGAAAATTATGTCTGGGTTTGCCCCTACAATGAGCACAACACAAATACCACCAGGGCAGTATCCGAGGAGCATTTCTCATAAAAAGGGACAGCCTGCTCAACTGGCACTCAGTTTCCAGCACTGATGTCCCTCAGCAAAGGTAGAACTGTAGAATGGTGCCTGTTGAAAAGGTATCAGTTCTTAGCTCTGTTGGTATAGGGACAGTCTGTCTCTGGGAAGTTACCAAGCAGGGAGTTGTTGTTTGTACTGGATGTTGGAGAAGCGGTGAGAAAGCCATGATTCCCTCTGAAAGATACCCAAGAGATTAGAGTATGTTTGGCTGGTACCAGCTGGGGTGAGATCTGAGCTGATGACTATTGAGTGAAAAGGTCCCACAATTCATTCCCTGCTCCACACACCAAAACTCTCGTTTGTACATTTCAGATTAACTTTACTGCAGAATACGTCTTTGTACAATGCTGTAGAGTTTTGCTCATTGCATCATGTAGGTTACTGCTCGCTGGGGCTTGGAGCAGGCCTACTCCAGGAGCTCACCAGAGACAAAATTCAGAGAGAGTTTTAACTGCCTCCTTGGATAGATCTCTCCATTGTGTTCTAGTTGGGAATATTCTCAATTACTGCCCATATTACAGAACCACAGAATGACCAGGTTGGAAGAGACTTTCAAGATCATCGAGTCTAATGGATATTAGGGGCATATTATCCTCTCTTCCATGAAAGTTTAACAGTATTGCCTCACATATTATTGGAAAAGAAAGCCAAAGTGCCGTCCACGTATGGCCACTTCTATCTTCCTCCCCTCGCACCCCTGCAAAAGCCACGTCACAAAACTTGCTCATGCAGCCATGAGGGTCCCCAGCACTGTGAAGGGGCCTCATGTGTGCATGTCAAGAGAGGTGAGAGGAAGTTGTGGCCACAGGCTGAAAGGAGAAACCTGAAGGGTGATTTCCCTCTTGCCTTATTGGTTTGGAGGGAGAGGGGAAGAAGGTTTTTCCTGATTCAAGCGCATATTTCCCTAGCTCAGCCTAGCTGAAGTACACATGCTTGCGGTTCATCCTCACAAATGCCACATCAGGCCCTGTGCCAATACAAACACCAAGTCTGTCTTCAGTGTATGCAGGGGGAAAAAATAGTTCTATCTCACTCCAGATTAGAGAGTGTTTGCAGAGAATGGGAGGAAATGAAGAGGGCTCTGATAGTTGTAGCTGAGTAATGCTGATCTCTGGCCTTAGTAGGTCCTGTTGTGGAAGGCTCAGCTGTTTCCCTTTGTGTGCTTTCAAGTAGATTATAATATAAAGGTATTCAAACATACCAGGAAAAGATCTCAAAGGAACATGTCTTAATTCAGTAGGATAAGAGGTTTGGTAGGACTGCCAGCATGCCTGGTGAGCTGAGGGAGAAACAGGTGCCTTAGGCCACATGCCAGTGTGAAATCATAGGCCACATGCCAGTGTGAAATCACTGAGTGTTCATTCCTGACAAAGACATGGGAACAAGAGACATGAGACTTTTGGTTTTGTCTTTAAAATATTTCCATGTTATACAAATCTGCAAAGCCTCTGCTATTCAGGTGTTGGTAAAAATGTTCAAATCCAAGTTTCAAATAGACTGAAGCCTTGCATTCTATTTAGTTTTCTTGCCCTGGAGAGCCAATGCTATTTCTGCATGAAGCAGAAATACATGAACAAAATTAGGTTGATTAAAGCAAGAACTTCACAAGAAAGGCAGCAACTGAAACAGATCCTGTTTGATCATCACTGAGGACTTCATGGAGGAAAAAAAAGAGAAAATGTAGCTTTTTTTGCAGGTAGTCAGTCACTAAAAATAAAATTGAAAACAAAAGAGATCATATAAATTAATAAAGTATTCATGACAATTAGTTTGGCAAGCATCAATCCATGCAGTTTTCATAAAGAATAAAGATCCTATCCAAGTTTCCTGGCCTGGTAATTACATTGTCCCTACTTAAATTTCCTCTTCAGTTCAGCATTTTGCATGTGTTTTCCTCTCTGAAAACTGTCTGACAAACCTGAAACCTGTTGCTTGCCTTTCAATGCTGGGTAGTAGCTTTGGGTTTTGCTACAGGATTCATAATTCCTCTACCCCAATCAGCTTCATATTTCTTTAGGCTGAGAGTACTAAATGAAAGGAATTCAAGCCATAGAATTGCTAAATCTAATACTTGTAACGTTTTCATACTATTAAATATCTTATTGCCATTGAGTTTTAGCCATGTCAAACTCCAGCCAAATCAGCCCAGAAAGGACACTGACTTTTCCCAGCCTTCAAAAGCTGCTGCGAGGTTTTCATCATTAGTTGAATTTCAGCCAGGCTACTCTCTGCAGCTATGAACATTGCATCCTAATGCTGGCTGGGGATTATTTGAATGGCTCAACCTCAGCTTTGGGAGAAAGCTTCCAAACATTTCAGAAGCAGCTGAAGGCTGTTCCTGCAGCTCCACCTTTTGGGAGCTAGGGATCAACCAAACTGCTTGAGATGGTGATTTCTTTACAAGAAAAGGACTTAACCTTGTTGTATTTGTGGCTGACATTAATCTCTAAAATATAAAGAATGAAGCACCTTGGAGGTTTTAAAGATGCATTGATTCCTCAGCACAGAAAGCTCTATAATGTGTTAGGCTGGAGATACTTTTATTCTGAATAGTTTCTGATGGCTGTTCCGTATCAGCAAGGAACCTCATTTATGCATGTACTTATAACAAGAATGTTTCCTTTCATCCTTTCTTTTTAAGATTCATTTGGAATCTTTGTGCTGGATTGAGAGGTGCTCAAAGTACACCATGTCAAATATGACAGTATCTGGTCCACATAAAATTCAATAATATTATTGTATGTTTGAGATGGATTTGGTTTCTAATCCTCTGCTTCCAGCCTCAGACTAGACTGCAGACCAGAGACTTCATGACATGAGGTGTCAAGTACCCTCAGCACTGTTAGGTAATTTTTGTGCTCCAGTGAGAGGTCAAATTTTCCTGTCCCTTTTTGAGAGAGCCCAGCACAAGGAGATGCTATCCTGTGTTGGTGGGCTGAATATATTTGAAACATGCAGAAAGCATCCTGGATGCAATAAACTTCCAAAAACTTAGATGTAGATTACAGTACAAATCTGCCTCTGCTGGAAAAGGCAGGAATGTGTTGGTGATTGACAAAGGGACTGATCTAGAGTCCATTGAAAGTTATGATACATAAGGCTTGCACTGGGACTTGAACCAAGTCTGTGGTGGATTTTAAAATGAGAAGATATAGTGGCAGCCAACAGTGACCTTTAAGAGAAAAGGGTTCCTCCCGAAAAATTGGCCTCACTTGTTGGTTCCAGGAACTCGAGGGATGAGTGAAAAAACTAGCAACTCACAGATCAACAACATAAACCCCTTTTTACCTCTTTTCACTCTTCTAGCATGGATTATGTTGCTTTGATGAATATCAGACATGTATTTTCCTTTCATCACTTTTCATGTTCTAAACCTTGCCCTGGACTCAGCCTCTGTTTCAGACTACTGAATATTATACATGCACGGGAGCAATTTGGTGTATATAATGATAGGCATAATTGTTAAATTGGTTTCCAGTGTCTTTGAGGCTGTGTCCCTGCAGAATTGCAATTAAACACTTGACAAACCACAAGACTATGCTAATCCCACTTCAAAAATTTCTGATGGCAAGGATGGCAGTCTGCCTTCCTTCTCCACTGAAAGATGGGGAGACCCAGCATTACTCAGGCTCTTAAAAATACTCTTTTTCGCCTTCGGTTTGGTGGCTCGTGTTTCAGCTGTAACATTCTGCCTGAGTTGGCCATTGCTGTGTAACAAGCTCCTCTTTGTTCAGCCCTGCTACCTCATTTCTTTCTATTAGCCTTTAATCCCTGTCAGGGTTTCACCTTTGCAGCGATGAGGTCACAGCTCATGTTGATTGGGAAAGGAAATCCTGATGATTGTTGCTGACAGAAAGCTGATAATGCTGGTTTGGGCAGCAATAAATTCTCAGTCTCTAAATGAAGACTAACCTTTGAGCCAGAAATCACTTCTTTCAGTAGTTTTTTTGGGCCTCATTCACAAATATTTTCCCATGCTCACGCTGCCTGACCTTTTGGAGCATTCAATGCACCTATGTTATTGTGCAGAACTGTTTTCCAGGGATCAAAATAAGCAGCCATCTATCAGTGAGAGGCAGGTGAAGTTATGAAATAAATCATTAGTGTTTTCCTCACTGGGAATGCAGCACTTGGAGCTCTCTGTAGCCTCTGCAACCCTAAGTGCCAAATTGGTCCCTGCTGCTGAACCATTCCATCCTATAAGCATTTTCATTTCTTCAAAAGGCTGGTGTTGTTAGGAGCACTTATTTTTCTTTTTTCAGGACAAAAGTACAACCTGCAGAGAGATAAAAAAATGAAAAAGGGGTGAGCAGGAGTGGTTTGTGTTAAATTAATATTGCTGACTCAAACAGTGATTCAGTAAAGACAGGTTTTAAATAACCCTAAGCAATGCAGATGCTTCTTTTACAACATCATAAACCCTGTCTTTGGTATGGTTCACTACCTTAAATCAAGTGTGGCCCTTCTCTGCTGCAGCAACCATCATATGCAAATTCCTTGCACCTCCTGCAAGGACACAGTTCCTTGCCAGCAGGGAGCAGCAGGAAAGTTCACCAACGGCTGAACAAGGAGAACTCTCCTAGAAATCCAAACCTTCAAATAATCGACAATACTGTCAAAACCTTATCTTCTGCACATTATATTTTCTTTTTCTTCCTGTTCCTCCTGCTGTTCCCCAAAACACATGTTCCATCAGTACACTGCAATCTAATCTCCTCCTAGTGCCTTATCTACCTACCAGAGCCTCAGTGCCCCCAAATACCTCCAGTGCCCCCAAATATAGCTCCTTTGTCCACTTACTCACTCCCAGACAGCCATATCCATGCTCAATGCTAAAAAGATATGAAAAGCTGGTGGCTGAAAGTTTTGGCTCCCTCCCTGCCAGCCCAGCCTGACTATAGTTTTTGTCTCTCAGCAAGCTGTACTTACCCCTTTGATCAAAATAACCCTGGACTCTGGTCTGAATGCAGTTTGAACTTTACAAATTGGGTTTTCTCTGCTAACAAAGTGAACATTTTTCTCACTTTCCTCCCTGCAGTAACAGAACTCCCTGCTCCAACACACAGCTGGTAGCATTTTAGTCAGGCAATCCCTATGTAATCCATTCTAATTTTTTTCTTCCTTCCACAGTGTGTTGGTCTTCCTAATGGCAAAAATCCACTATGGTTAAAATTCTCTCTAAATACAGGCTCCAGCAAGGATCCTGAAGGGAGCAATTCAGGCACCTTAACACAGATGTGCAGTAGATGATTTAGGTTAGCCATGGTACCCACACCAGCCTGGCAGAGGTGATGTAGGAGCTGTGGAAGATACACACCTTTCTGGAGAGGCAGTCAGAGCCCAGGCAGGCTGTACAGGAGCCTTGACAAGATCTCAGCTGGTTTCAGATACCTGAGCCTGTCCAGGCAGCCCTGTGCCATCAGAGGGGCAGATTGATTCTATGCTCATACACAGAATAGGTAAGTTTGGGCAACACATTATCAAGGTTCAAAAATTAATCATTATGTGATGTATAGAAATCATCACTTCAGTGTTTGTACTGGTATTCCCATCTTTTCAAGGACAAATCTCAGTATGTTTGTATGCTGACTCTTATGCCTACAGGTAACTACTTTATGTATCTTACACAGGTCTGCATGTATCAAATTTTCCAGTCCCTCTGTCAACTAAATCTACTGGCCTGTGGGTTAAACTCTTCAGAGGAGGGGAAACTTTGTTCCTTGAATTGTTTTGACTTCAGGATTCTCTCCTATCTTAGTTTAGCAAAAACTCTAGCATTACCTAGACTTTGTATAAAAGACAAATTTTCATTAGAGGAATTTAACTGGACTAAGATTCCTAAACCTGCCTCACATCTACAGTCAAGCCCCACTTTCTTCACATGCACATCCCGCTGTTACAGGCAGCTCAGGAGCTCAAGGACAGCAGCAAATACCTGTGGGGCAGACCAGTGCTCTGTCTCAGTGCACAGAGAGTGAGCAGATACCAAGAAAATGCTGAAGTAAACTGAGCACAGGGCCCAGGGAAGGGCTGTCCTTGGAATGCAGAGAGCAAGGAGCCAGCACACACAAAGTAGAGACCCAATGTCTCCTTGGACTGGGAGAGCAGCACAACAGCAAGGGTGAAACTGTGGAAAGCTGCTGCAATATGGAGAGCAGAGCTGCTGGCCTGCCTGACCTGGTTTCCATTACCTGCCTGGGATGAGGTGAAATTCCTTAAATGCAAGAACATTATCTCTGCAATTGTCTTGGATAGTCTGGCTCTTGTTTCTGCCCATAATTTGTGAGCCCTGAGATGCTGGCAAGACAAAATACTGCATAAATGCATGGGGAAATACACTGCAGCATAAAAATCAGACGCAATGGAACCACAGCATCATTCCTCCCACAGTCCCAGGGCTCCACTCCAGATTGATTCCTCTGGTTTGTGCTAGCTCCTTTGAGCATCTGGCCATGTTCTGCCATACTGCACAGCTCCATTTGACAAGAGCAGAAAATGGGCACATCCTGGAAGGGAGATGTGTGTGAAGATATGCTAATTGCTGATGGATGAATTCCCAGTGGATGGCACTTATTTCTCCCAGACCAGATCTTCCTTCCATGCATTGCAAGTAGCTTTTTGTGTGCATCTCTTTACCAGCAGTTTTTAACACCAAACATACTATCCTGCCTTTCTTACAGATCTGCTGCTAAAAAGAGCATGTATTATGGTTTTAAAGCCAATTTGTTTTGTTGAATTTGTAAACATTTATATTTCATATATCAACAAAAAAAATGCTAAAGAAAAAGTAATCATAATATTGCTGAAACACATATCTAACCCATCCAAACTGGCATCCTAACTCTTACCACAAGTTAAAAAAAAAAAAAAAAAAGCAGCTGAAGGCATGGAAATCCCTTTAAGGAAGAAAAATTAGGATGTCAATTACAGGTCTAGTATTTTGCAATGCCATTTTAATCCAGTTACACAACTACAACCAAGTCACACAGCTTCTCCAGCTCTGCTCTGAATTCATTAATCCTGTTTCAAAATGTAATCTCAAAGTGAGCACAGTCACAGCTTTATGCTGCTCAGCTGAGTAGGATACCTTTAATCTTTCAAGCAATATAGCTGAAGGCAGACCCTTGCAGCAGAACAGCCTGAATGCCACATTTACGTGGCCTCCTGTGGGACAGAATTGCCTTGGATTTGGGAGATTTTGTATAAATAAATTCTCTTTCTTGGAACACAAACAGTTAATTTCATGAGCATTATAATGCCATTGGCTGCAAACACTTTTGTTTCAAACTCCATTTTTCATTCTAAGATTTCTTATCTTTTTATCACCTTTTTGTTCAAAGTTTGTATGACAACTAGGACCAGGCCTCCTTCAGAATATTTGGTTTGTTCTAGAGATGACATCTAATTGGTCTAGTCTAGTGCCTGAGAAGCAAAGGGCCTTGCACACCTGACACACTGGGTTCCCCAGGGAACTGAGAGGCTGCAGCGATGCCTGACCCATGAATCCCTCATGACCCAGGGCAGGAGGTGGGAGTTTTGAAGCTCAGGTTGACACCTCAGGGCATGCTGTTTGGCAGAGAATTAAGCACTTAATAATGAAAATTTAAAATGGTTCAATACCAAAGAGCCTTGGTGAGATCTGATGATTTCACCTAAAATATGTGCACCTAAAATTTACCTACTTAAAAAGGAGTTTAAGGTATCCCTCTTGTCCAAGCATTTTCAGGCTTCTGGTTTTCAAGACTGTGAGTTCTTGTATTATGGATTTTCTTGGAGATGGAAGAAGTCACCTGCATGGCAGAAAGGCCGTTCCACCTGGGAACTAGGGAGTACTTGCTCAGCATGACAGGAAAAAATAGTTACAAAAATAAATAAATCCATGCATGCTTTAATATAGAAATAGTGCAAATTTAGACCTTTTCTTAGCTACAGGCAGCACATTATCTGCTCCTCCATGGCAGGAGGCTTGTTTATCCTTCCCCCTCTTCTGGCACCCATCAGCTCATGTCAATGCTTATTCTGATTTGTCAAAACTTTGAGTTTGAGAACATAAGCCTTGTTTAGGCTAAGAAACAAAAACTGACTTGAGATACAGAAATTTTCTGACCAAACACATTTTTGCCAAAATCCTAGTTCTGAAATGAGTGTCATGTAACAGGGCATATTGAGCAGAAGCTGCATGTGGAGTCCCAGGGGCCTGTTATGAAAATGCCTCAACCCTGGAGGGGCAGAGGCAAAAGGGGAGAGACACCCCTCTAGAACAGAGTAAGAAAAGGCCTCCCTTCCATGGGGCTTTTGCAGTCACATGTTGGTGCCTTTTGGCTTCTGGTGCTCTGATAATGTGTGGGGATTGATGTCACCCTTGTTCAGCCCCTGTTTACCATTCATGTAGCCTTCCTGGAATGTTCTTCCGTCCCTTAAGCTCCATTGTCTCTGTTTTGCCACATTGTTCCACTCCTGTTATCCCTTGGTTCTCCCAACCCTCATCCACTCCCCTGCACCACTTTCCCTTGTCCCTGTTGGACCTCAACCCTCAGATCTGCTCCTTTTGCCCCTCATTTAACCCTGTGCCCTCAGCCCAATTTTTGGTTTTCGTCCCTGCACCTATTCAAGGCTGTGTTCAATACAATCAGTTGTTGGATTGCCGAACAAGAACCCATCCCTTTGTCTGAAATTGTCAGCATTTCCTACGGTGTGCTCCGAGCCCGGGAACGTTGGTCATTCTCTGGGATCTCATTGTGGCACGTGCCAGAACAGCTGCACACATCTCATGCTGTAAAACAGAGAAGACAAGCTTGGAGTTTGCCTTTTGCTATCAATTACTGCATTTTTCTTGTTTTGCAGCCCAGGGTGCTTTTTATCTGTGCAGCAATTTCCATTCTTACAGACTGATTAAAAAAAAAGAATGAAATGAAACAGTGTTCTATTCAGGTAATTTAGAAAATGGCTTAACTTCCATCTCCATTTTCTGCAGAGATTAACCACTCTAAATGGATAGGGTAGGTTTAAAAAAAAAAAAAAATTAGCCAGGCTTTACCATCTAGGAGGCTCACAAGGTGACATTATTGTTTTTAAAGTTTTGTTATAATTTCTTAATCCCTATGATGCAATAGATAGTGCTACCTGCTTCACTTCTGTAGTTCCTAGTCATCACCCTCAGCAAGTTTTACAGCTTGGGACAGACAGACCCCAGAAGAAAAAAGTGCCAGATCTTCCCAGTCTATGGAGAAGGGGTGAAACTATTTCCTGGGATGCCACCCAGATTCAAACCACCACTTGATAAGAAGTCCTCATTTTGAATTGGACAAAGAACATAACTATGTTTGGACTGTGCTGACCAGTTCAGACATAAATGAACCTCTCAGGTCCTTCTGAGGCATCAGGAGTAGCAGGGTGATCTGCATGGGCACCATGCACTCCTGAAGCTCATCTCCCGGGTTGTCTTCAGCTACCATACCTTGGGTAATACTGCAAAGAGATCACAGAGTAACAGCTGGACTCACACTGGGTGAAACCAAGGCAAGATGCTGTTGTGCTTCAGCCTCATGAATGTTCAGCACAATTGATCAGACTAGGCAATTTCTGGGGAAACCACTCAGCCAGGAGAGCTTGTGTGTTTGCAGGAGGCGAACATCAACTCCTTTCCCTCTACTTTTTCAGTCTCCAGATGTGATCCTTTTATGCTTTACTGCTTGCTAGGGTAGATAGAGCCTACACATCTTGCTGAAGGGCATAGAGAGCATCAAGAGCAGTGTGATGACAAAGCTCAGCCCTCTGATGCTGCTTCTTGAGACACATAACAATTACATGTACAGCTATAACCTACTGCAGCCACGCATCTGGGGCTACTTATGGCCTCAAATCAGGATGCACATCGGACCTGCCACGAGCTGCAGTCAGACAAGACACCAGCCATCCAAAAGGCCCATCCCTTTCACCTTTCTTTCCCACAGAAAAGTGCTTCTGTTTCCATCAATATGCTCCACAATGACCTGGGACATTTCCACCCACTGGCATCTGATAAAACCTAGCCATGGATGCTGGAATCACGTGGCTAATAATACATCAGCAGGATAAATCCTGTGAGACTGGAAATAATACAGCTTGGTGCTGATAGGATAAGTGGCAATATCACTTTTCAAGTGATATTTATTGACTGCAAGCTCAAGGTGGAGAGGATGCATCTCATTCATCAGTGACTTTCTTCCACTCTTTATTGAGTGACTGCTCTTCTGTGTAGGTTGGTTGTATTTATTTGAATCATGTTGCCTCTCACTCTTATGAAATACTGACATTTCTATTCCTCAGTCCCAGCTGAAGGGTCAATACCATGCTCAATTTGCTGCAAGCTTTACATACATAATCTCTGGTTTAAATTTAAGGATGGGAAATGGCAAAACAGAATGTTACTTTCTAGCAAGTTTGGTATGTTTTTTCATGTTCTAGTCATAGAAAAATGACATTAAAAAATGCCTTTCTGTAAATACCTTAGCACATACTTTCTTATTTGTTACACAGTCAAATTTTGGGGAGATTAAGGGGTAGATAATAAAAAGCATTGATATACCTAATACCACAGATAGCTAATCTGTCTTTACTCTTATGACAATGTCTCCAGGCATCTGCAGATCTTCAGGAATCTGGCCATGTGGAAAACAGCTTTTGATCCATAGAGTCTGTCAAATATTCCTTGGGTTCCCCTCTCTTAAGAGTTTCATTTTTGATAAATAAAAAATACAGTTGATATGTTGTAGAGGATCTAGTGCATTAAGCATTGTAGAAGAATCAAAAAGAAAACAGAGGGTGAGGAGAGAGCTAGCAAAAGATGTTCAGTCATTAATGAAATTTTCTGGTCAAAACTAATGAAAATGCTCCATGGACTTCAATAAAGCAAATTCAGACCATTAACTACCACTAAAAGAGAATTAAAAAAACTTGTGCAGACAAGACACCCATGCAGTGTAACTTCAGAGACAGATGCTACCCAGTTATTTCAATGTGGTGCATTTCTGAGTCAGAACCAAGGCTGCATTTACCCAAATGATCCTTATTTGTTCATGAGTTCAGATTCATGAACAATTATCAGCTACAAACAAACAGAGAAGTTAACATCAGCCCCATGGCTTACATGATATTCCAAAAGGAAACACCAAAGAGCCTGGCAGGTGCCAAACAACTGTAGAGGGCAGGGAGGAAAACATGTATACAATTACAATTGCAAAGGAGATGAAATGAGCAGAACATCACTGAAAATAATCAGACTGCTTTTACAAACTCCTTCAAAAAATCTGATGTATACTCTTTCACATACTGCAAATAATTGCATTCTTGGATTTCCTTTAATCTCACATATGTGAGACTTACAGCCTTGAGTGAGGCCTCTGTGTTTGAAGGTGATTTGTTGAACTGATATGTATCTGATAGCCCCCAACACAGCCCTGTAAATTAGTATTGGCTAATTTGGTTGTAGCTATACTTTACCTTTTTTTTTGTTATGGTATTTTCTCTCTCCCACTCATAAGGAGAAAACTACCTCTCTCACCCCAAAGTTGTTATTTGTCATTTTAAAGGCTTCTGAGAGTTCAAGGAAAGGACCTAGGGACCAAGAGCTGTAGGTGGGAACACTTCAGGGTACAGAGTCCATGGACTGGCTTTGCAGGATCAAACCAACCCTTCAGGATCTTCCCAGCTCAGGATATTCCACAGCAAGAGCCAATGGAAGCCACTCCATGAGCCCACCCCCACCCCCCACAACATAGGGGCAGAGCTGTGCCCTCTGCTGAAAATATTTTTCTTTTTGACCTCCCCAGTAGCTATTGCCACCTTGCAGTGGTTCCAGACAGCCTTTCCACTCTTTCTGTCAAGTTTCTGGGTTATGAATTTAAAACACTTCCAAAACCTCTCTTAACATTTTTATACAGCTAAAGATACATATTGAAGACAAACCAGTTAATAATATTTCCATGTTCTCTCAAAGTGTCTGCCACCTGAGGGTTCAGTACAACTGGCTTTTATTTACAAAATATCAGAATGTGGGTTTTACAGATAACTATCTACATAATCTCCATACACAGAAGGAATGGAAAAACATGAAGAAGTAAAACACTTGCCCAAGGTCTCTTTGAAATGCTGTGTGCCTGATAAATCAGGAACTCTTCATTGACTTCAGTAGACACCAGTTTAGGCTTTTAATGTTATTGCCAGAAGATGAAACAAAAGTTAAAATGTCCTGACCCCAGTGCAGTTGCAGAGAGTAGTTGGATGATTCTGCTTTAGATAATTTTGGAACCCTCCAGCCCCTGGACCTCCTTGGCTGGCCCCAGAGAAACCACCCAGCCTTGCCTCAACTGAGCAGGTAGAAGGCAGGGCAGGTACACTGAGCCCAGTGTGAGTGACAGCAGAGGCACAAGGAGCTCTTCCAGGGCATTCCTCCCCTCTGTGGGTTCCCACAGCTGCACTCAGGCTGCTGGACATCCCTGGCTCTGAACACGGTCATCAGTCCAGCGCCACAGCCTTTCCATTTCACCAGGTCATACTCAACCACCGTGGAAAAGAGCATAGACCAGGTAGGTCCCAGTCCCTCCTGCCAAAGCCCTGCCTCCATGTCTCAGAGGAGATGGGTGTCCAGAGAACAGGGGGCTGAGCTTTGCTGCAGAGACACCAGAGAGGTTCTGCTGACCTCATGGAACTGCTGTTCTCACATTTCTCTCCCAACAGAAAGGCTCCTGCAGAGGCAGTCTCTATTCCAAGCATCAAATACAACACTACTGCTAAAGAGGAGGTTTACAGATCCTGTCTCCTCCTGACTATGTGTGCCTGGTCAGAGTCCTTGTGCCCCTGCCCACGTAAGCCCATGTGCATGGAACTCTGGTTTAGCAGCTTTCTAACCCTGTTCCAGTAAGGATTGCATCTGCAGATCTGGGAAATTTTGTGGGTTTAGGGGAGAAAAAAAGCAGCTCATTTTCTCAGTGCCCTTGAATGGGAGCAATCTTGTAGCCACTCACACCTATCAGATAACTGCACTTGGCCAGGCATCAAAACCAAAGACAAGCCTCAGCCACCAGCGATTTCAGTGTAACCTTTGCCTGGGAGGAGCTCAGGGAAGCCCACATGCTCTCAGACCACTTTAATATTCCCTTCCCAGCTTGCTAACACAGATACTTTCCTGCCTCTTTCTGCCCATCTCACCCCTGTGACCACCTTCTCTGGTCTCTGACACAGAGGCAGCAGCTCCACAGCACAGTAGGTTATGGGGCAGAACATCTCGTTTCTCTGTGACTGACACAGGCATCTGCAGCTGAAATACTCATTCCATGTTCCCAGCTGTTCCCCATCTGAGAAACTTAAGAGAGGGAAGTGGAATAAGGGGTCAGGTGTAAATCTTACTCAGGGGAGAGGTAAAAAAGAATTGTAATCATAAACATTTAGAGAGCTTGGTAGCCAGAGATTCTTCTACATTGTGGATTTTTCTAGAGTGAGTTGGAAAAAAACAAGTTGCTTGTATGAGTTGAAGAAACATCGCTAGAATCAATCAATGCATATAATTCAAGACAAAATTAACCTCACCATTGCTAAAGAAAGCAAAGTTTACTATGACTTGTTAACTGATGGGGTCTGATAAAAAAAAAGTATAAGATTTAGTGGCTGCAAATGAGATCCCTAATCTGTAAGATGTAAAGTGCATCATAGGTTGAAGGCTAGACAGTCCATTTTTCTTCAAGTTTTTGGCAGTTGTTTTACAAACTACTTCATCCTCTCGATACCACAGAAAATCTGGTGCTTCCTGGTAGAGCTGAACAAATGGTCACCAGCTCAATAGGTACAAACATACACATTTTTTCTTTGGAAGAGAAAAACCCCAATTTTTTTCTAATTTCTAGCTTCTAGACAGCTGGCCACAGTCCAAGCACCATTTAGTACTTTCTGGCTAGCCTTAGTTAAACACATATTTGTAATTTTCAAAACCTAAACTGCAGTTACAGAGTTATGATGGTATCCATTACAGTAGTGCTTTTTTATCATTACAATTTCTGCTCAAATGTTGGCAATATTAGGACAGTTCAGCAACATGTAATTTAACTTACATCCAGAGTCAAGGGTGGTTGTTCTCATCAGGTCCAAGGTCATTTGTGGGCTGCCTTTAGATAAAGTTGGTTTTGGCTTTGCCTGGGTGGAGGTACCCAAAATCTTTTATCAGCTCTTCCCCCGGCCCCATCACTGTATGACCTGCACCAGATCTCACTCATGTGAGGTCAGCTAATGACAAAACAAAAAACCTTACCACCATCTTCAGGATCAACCTGCAAATGTTGCTCTGTGAGCATGGCCAGGCCAAGATACCCATCACCTATGGTGTGATACACCACAGCTGCTTTCCTTTGATGCCTGTTGGTTTTTACCTTCTTTTCTTTTATATATTCTCAGTATTCTTTACAAATATATTTGCTTATTAGCTTAATGAGCTCTGCAGCTTATTATTGCATTCATAGCTAGTTTTCGTGGTGGTTTCTCTGCCCTTTCCCTAGGCAAGAAGACAAAACAAATTCCAGAGCTTCAAGCCCAGGGGGTACAAGGCCCCTGTCCTATCTTTGTTCTTTCTGGGAACCAAGGCTGAAAACAGCATTTTGAGACATATTTTCATAAACAAAGTACAGCTAGTACCAAACAGGGGGGGAGTGGGGGTGGAGCTCCAGAGAAGGGGCTTGACTTGGGGGGAATTGCATCACCACTTGTCCTCCTAACTGGTACTTTTTATCAATTATGCAAATTTCCTGAAACCCATAAAAATGTATGCACCTCTGTGGGGGTGGACTTTTTTGGACATTCTTCCGTAACTGCTCCTGGAGCTTCAATACAGAATCCACTTTTATATTGCCTCCTATATTAAAACTATCTTGAGTTTCATTTCTAGGTTGAAAAAGGCTGCACTTTCCATTTGATTTATTGGTTTTAATTTAAATGGGGTGACTCCCCTTCCATCCAAGCAATACCAAAGCCAGACTTAAGCTAGGTGTGATTGTGGGGTAACTGTGCTTTGCCCTCACAGGCTCAAACACCACATAAAAATCATAGAGTCCCAGAATGTCTTGGGACAAAATTCATCCAGTCCCACCCCCTTGCACTAGATCAGGTTGCTCCAAGCCCCATCTAACCTGTTCTTGGACACTTCCAGGGATGTGGCATCCACAGCTTCTCTGGGCAATGTGTGCCAGGCCCTCACCATCCTCACACAGAAGAATTTTTTCTCTAATACCTAGTATAATCCTCTTTTCTGTCCATTCCCCCTTGTCCTGTCACTCCAGGCCTTTGTAAGTAGTCCCTCTCCATCTTTTTTGTGGGCTCCCTTCAGGTACTGGAAGGGGCAATTGGGTGACCCCATAGCTTCTCTTTTCTGGGCTGAACAATCCCAATTCTCTCAGCCTTTCCTCAGAGAATATGTGGTCCAAGAATGAAGTTTAAAATAAGGTGGCCAGAAACTGCCCTATGAAAGTGTCCCTCCTGGCATGATCTGGCCGTGATGCAGAGTATCATTTGGGTATGAAGGCAAATGTGCCTTTGTCTGTCTGCAGTCACCCCAGGATAGGTTTTCCCTCTGCAGCTGCTCAAGATCTCTCTCCTTGGTCTGGTGATCATGTTTAACTTCAATTTCTCAGTTACAAGTAAACAATTGTTGATAGGAAAAAAATAAAGAGATGGATGCAGAGAATGAAAATATGGAGAGGGAGAGGAGATTTCAATAAAGAAAAAGAGGGGAAAACCCCGGTGAAATAGGATAAGGTGAAAGCAAAAAAAAAAAAGGAGGTCATTACAGAAGAGATAGCACATTCTTAGCCACAGCAGGAATAAAAGATCTTTCATCAGGCCAAAGTTTTGGAGACTTGGTGGGTGTACTTTATGTCTCTGTCTCAGAGCAGCAATTTTCAGGCAGTCTCACACCTCCTGCTCTCACCACAGGCTGCAGGAACAAAGGCACTTGGAGAGCAGAAGTGATGTGGGAAGGGCTCTGACATTCCTTGCTGTGTCAGAGTAGAGAGCCCTGCTCTGGAGAGACCAGAGGGGAGCTGGAGGAAACGGCATCCCCCCCATCCTCTGTCTGGGAGGACAGGAGCTGAGACACAGAGGCATGGTCTGCCTGTAGGCAGGTTGGAAACCTCAGCCAAACTCGGGGCCCTGCAATATAAATCACATTTGAGTCCCTCTCCTCTTCCCTAGGGGAAGTGGCATTCCTTAACCCATGGCTAGGCACATGCTGGCCAGCCTGGAGGGGCTCTGGCACCGTGCTCACTCCAGCTCTCTTGATCAGCTTTGGTCAAGAGAGAACAATCAACTACTGTCTTTGAAGGTGACTGACTGCAAGCCCTTGGAATGAGCAGCTCTGGAACTGAAGCTGATACCTTTTGAAGAGCCAACAAAAATGCCAGTTTATGGAAGAGACAGGTTTTCTTTTGTTGTTTCTTTCAGAGGTAATGCCTTTCCTACAAATCAAAAGAAGTATGTTTAATTAATTACCACAGAATCATAGAGTATCCTGAGCTGGAAGGGACCCACAGAGATCATCGAAGTCCAGCTCCTGGCCCTGAACAGGGCACCTCATGTGCCTTTGGGTGTTTGAAATGCTCCTCGAGCTCTGGATGTTGAGTGTGCTAAAAATCAAAAGGGAACAGGCAGCCAGTGGACCCAAACTCAAACCTTGCTACAGAAAATAGACGAGAAGACACAATACCAAGATAACAAATCTGTCCACAGTAGAAAGAAATTGCAGAATGCCGTTATTTGCTGATTTTTTTTAAAAATTATATTATGAAGCACACTTATTTATTTTGATTTTACTGAATTCCAACAGCCTTGACTCATGTAGCTACCCGGAATCACCTCAGAATAATTTTGAAGTCCCCCAAAAGAAGTTACTCTGCTGTCCTTAGCATCATTTGCTTGTCTTGAGACCACTGTGCAAAAAGTAGATAGGACTGCATATTTTTCACTATGTTAATATTTTCCCTGCTGTTCCTAAGAGTGGTATTATCACAATTCATAAGAAAAAACAGGTTAAACGAACCACATCAACCACAGCAAACCACCACTGGCTCTGTATGTGACGTAGCCAATGGCAAAGGGAACTGATGCTTTGTTTAACCTCTGTGAAAGCCCACCAAGCTGGGAAAACCCATCCTAAGTGATGAGGGCATCCCAGTGCTGGGTTACTTATCCAGCTGCATTAGTGATCTCATTGGTGTCAAGAGTGAGACTTGAAATGAGTTTTCAAGCTCAGATGGGTAGGAAAAAGGCAATATGGCCATGGCATGAATGTCTCCATCCTTGTCCAGCACGTGAATGCAAACATAAATACTGTTTTCCTACCCAATGTAGCTTAACACCACCACAGAATATAGAAAAGTCATGTGTCAGCATCCCTGTAAAAGCCATTTCTGGCATACTAAATGCAAACTGCTAAAACACTGCAAGAGGGTTGCTAGAGGCTGGTGCTCAGAAGAAACATCCCTCAGAACCCACACTCTTGTTTTCTGCTGCAAAATGGCATCTGCTATTTTCTTCATCAATAACATCCTCCCAAAAAGACACAGACCACAAACATTTTATTTAAAAAGTAAAGGTAGCAGGATCGCACTGACCTTAAAGTTCATCCAGTTCCAACCCCCTGCCATGGGCAGGGACACCTTCCACTATCTCAGGTTGCTTCAAGCCCTGTCCAGCCTGGCATTGGACACTTCCAGGGCTGGGGCAGCCACAGCTTCTCACAGCAGCCTGTTTCATGCTTAGTGCCAATAATGACCAAGGATGTTTGGTTTGAGTGAGGAGTATGTGTACAATGAATTCGCTTACAAAAGCTGTATCATATAGTTTTCCCGGGAATCAGAAACCATGGCATACTTCAGAGTATTTCCCATCTGACCTTCTTTATTTCCTTATATCTTAAGAAACATAACAAAATGAAACATGGAGTTATTTATTTCCTGTTCTGTAATAAAAAAGATACAGTGTTTTGATGCCCAGAAAATACATTAAACATTCATTTATTTGTGAGATTTTCATTATATTATTACATATGCCTTGGTTTGGTGCATAGAAAATATACAGTTTAACATGCTAATTTTATTAACAATTTTAAAAAGGCATGGAGCTTTATAACACAGAGGAGATATGGTCTGAGTTTCCCATGTATTGCTGAGTACTGGTGAGATTGGAATTTAAGCAATATTCTGTGTTCCTGTAACAGATTAATTTCAGCGAGAGGTACTTGTTTAATTAGAATCAAACAATCTTACAATGAAATAATAAGTACCAGAAAGAAGGAGTATTTTTTTAATATGTGCAATAGCTTGTTAGTCTCTAAGTATTTATAATTCGTTTTGCACTTCCTCTGGTAGCTGCAGCTGAATGTCACTTCTTAGATATCCAGGATGAACTTTCCAGGAATAATTAGCAATTCTGGGGGCCTCTTCAGAGGGCCCAAATCTAACTATTTATTACTCTCTGACAATCTTCTTCAAGGTAGCTAATTTGAGGTGAAATTATTAATCCAATTTCTTCCACCCAAAGACACCATATACTCATCCCAATGAATTCTGACATCTATTTTGTTCCACAGCCTGTCACTCATGTTATCTGGCCAAGGAGCAATATTTGAGATCTGTCCAAACACTTAGAAAAGTTTTAAATTTCACCAGACAGCTGAGCAGTTTTACACACTACATATTTATACAAACAACTACATCAGGCTCACTTAATTTGCTCCACCCTATGTCTAATCAACATAATAGCTTGTTATTTGTCTTAAACTATAAACCAAATATTTAAAAATAAAACAAGAAAGAACACTATTGGGTTTTAAAAACAAGTATATGACATAATAGCTTGTGGTAATGTTTCAGGCTGGAGCACTTGCTTGTGGGTGTCCCTCAGAACCAGTACTCAGACACAAAGACGTGGACATTGACGATGTTGCGGTGAGACACCACCCCACCCATGACATAGTTCATCTCCAGTTTCAGGATGGCATGGAAAGGTCCAATTATGGGCCTCACCTGGCGAACTACACCTGTTGGGACAGAAATAGGTTGCTGAGATTAGCAGGAGAATCTAGCTAATTCCGGGGGAGCTACACCACCCTTGGTGTTCAGTACAGCCCAGGGAAAGGTATTTTATCTATTGGGTCTGTAAATAGTTTGCAAGAAAGCCTGTAAAAGAAGGATAAAACACAACTTTTTAGACAAAATATCTCAAAGATCTATAATACACTTAAGTGTTGCAAATGGCAAAATCTTCCTATATATTCTAAAATCACTACATTTTTTTTTCTTTGGGGACATAAATTCAGTAAGCATGCTGTGACACTGCTTCTACATAGGGCAGAAGGATATTTCCCTTGGTAACCCAGAACACACATTGCTTGGAGGAGTACAAGAGCACACCTGGGAACACCATGAAGTTCCTGGTATCATGTTGAAAACCTCATTTTGTTTGGAACAGTAGAAACTATCTGTATTGCATCAGTAAAATCAACCCTTCCCTTGTGAACATCAGAAGACACCAATCTGTGAATCATTAATGTGCTGAGTCATGGATGGACAACCCCACTGGACTCAAGGAGAAAAGTGGGCTATCTCAGCATCTGCTCCTATGTCATCCTCATGTGAATGGTGGCCATTCCTTTACCAACATTGGGGCTAGATAAGGAAGGAAGCAGTAAGGGAGAAGTAAGCTGTGTCCACATCCCAGCCAGGTGGCAGGGCAGGCCAGGGGCAGCCAGGTTCAGCCAGAGACCCACATCACAGCCTGGCTCATGGATGATGATGGGCCAGAGTCAAACTGAGGAGGCAACACGTGGGGCAGGGTCCAGAACAAGCAGATCCTCAGCTGTGCTACAACCAGAGACCAGCCCTCTTCCAGCAGTGTTCAGGTAGGGACTGATGCTGACATTGGGCTCCTGGGCTCTAGGTAGGGTGTGTGAGGGGACCCTGGAGAGGCACATCTGGGTCAAGAGGAGTTATCTGTGCCTTGACGCACTGTGGCTACACAGAATAGTGATACAGCTTCAGACCTACAAAACAAAGTCAACACAAGCTTTGCCATTGACTCCAAAGGCTCCAGATCAGGTTCTAAATATATTTTCACTTCCTGTTTATTTTCCAGGCCTGGTGTTACAGAGTAGGCAGCTACCAAACTGCTCTCATCTGAAAAGGATGTCCCCAAATGTCAAAATCACAGGAAGCCAAGGTCAACCAGCAGGCACAGAGAGTCTGGTGGGGACGCCCCTCCACAGACACCTCCTTCTGACAACAGAAGTTTTGACACTTCTTTGAGAACACTGCTTTGACAGTGTTTTGGGTGTTTGATTCAGAAGGAAATGTACAGTTTAAGGAAGGATGATTTGAGATATACTCCTCCTGCATGCTGGGGACTATGTTTCACAAGAAGACAGCACACCAGTACCATCATGGAGTCCCTGCTGAGCAGCTGCAGCTGTTCCCTACGAACACTGGCCTGAGATCTGATGGGAGACATAAACGTTTGCTTATGCAGGCTGTCAGCACCTTTTCCTAAGGCAGTGATGACATTACAGTTCTGTCCTGTTCAAACACTAACTAGTATCTTCAGCATGAAGTGAAATTGCAAACTTCTCACCACAGTCACTTTGCCTGACATATTTGATGAATACACTTTTTAAGCATCCTGCTCCCTACAATTTATATGCATATATAAATATATATATATATATATATACTTACATTTTATTTTCTTTAGCTTTCTTGGCTACCCTCCTGTATCTTATAAAAATGACTGGGCTTGGCAGATGATGTATTGAAACAGAAAGGCCTTGCTTAAATTGGCCTTCCTTTAGGGTAGCATTTAAAGCACTTTGCTAACAACACATCACATTATTGCAGGCACTGCTCTAACTGAGAACCACGGAAATGCACAGCATTGAAATCACTCACTGCTGGCAATTTTTAACCAACCCCATGAGCAGCTCCTGCAGTTCAACCACCAAGCCCTAGAGAGCAAAGGCTGATGGTTTCATTTAGCAATCCTGTTATAGCATTCTACACTTTCTGCACTACTCCACTAGTTTACTCTGCTCTAGAGGTGGGAATGCAAATGGTATTTTCTCTGCTATGCTATGCCACAGTATGGAAAACATTCACACATCAGTGATGCAGCATTCAAATCCATTAGTAACATTCTCTTTCCTGTTGAGGTGCACCCTGCTAAGGCAGGAAAAAAGATGCAATGGGAAAACACTGCAATGGGCAGTCCATGTGGCAGTGCCTTTTCACACAGTTCTCTTGCTGTAATTTTAAAATCTAGTCTATAAAATGGCTTGAGAAGTGAATGCCACACATGCTGACAGCTATATTGAAGAAAGAAATGTAGAAAGAATACTCTGACAATAGTTATTTCTATAGTTTGTTGTGCCAATATTCTAGAGATCCTGAAATGACCATCACACTATTTCCCTTCTCTCCCATTAATTGAATTAGGATGATACAGGATAATATAGGCAGTGGCTTTGTCCTACAGCATATGAGTAAGTAAAAATTCATTCTGAATGGGTAGAATGAAAAAAAAAAAAAAAAAAAAGAGTTAGAAGAAACCCTTGAATGTTCTTCTGGACAAAATCATGAGAGCTTTGCTGCACTTGGCAGATTCACTCCTTGAGAGCTTTGCATTTTTGTTTTGTGACAAGTGTTAAAATGGAAAACTTGAGTATTTTTCTCCACCAAAGTCAAGGACAAAATCAGGTGGAAATCAAGCAAGATGCTTCCTGTGTCTGATTTTCTCTTGTCTCAAACCTTTCACATCATCTAGGAGGGAGACATAGCTCTGCCAGACCCAAACAAGGCCAGCAGTCCCTTGGGCTGCCTCATACAAAAGACTAAAGAAAATTTTTGAGATCTAGGCCTGGCCCATGTATTTCACATACATGGCTCAATGAATCAGTCAGTATTTCAGAAGCATTTAGCCCAGGACACATTTGAAGAAGGCACATGTAGTAATTCTGGGTGTAATTTAAAGTTACATGGATTTGTGAGACACTAAACCATTTGCATAAACATGCTGTTTCACTATCCCTTTTTGGCAAACTAATGGGTCCAGATTTGTGGTCTGGCTGCTGTCAGCATTTATAGCTGAACACTAAGTACAAAAGCATACCTTATAGGAGCAGGAAGGTTACGATTTTTAAGTGCACTGAGAAGTCAGGAAATGTAAAAATTAAGCAGCTGCTTTTTGATCTCTTTTTTACCCATCTAAATCCAAAGTAGCTGTATGGAGCCACTCAGATTTGCCATGGGAATAATTGCAGACTGGGACTCGGTCCTGGAGCACTGTGGCAGTGCCCACTGTTCTGTGAGTCACTGTCTGCAGGATGTCAGGAGCACCACTGGGGCTGCTCAGGAAATTACTTGAAAACAGAGGGCTCTCACATACCACCATTTGGTCCTCTCAGGGACAAAAGCTACAGGCTCTACAGTTGGCAAAGAAGGTGAGCTCATTTAAGCAAGTTCACCCCAATTCTTTTCCAACAGTATTAGACTTCAGTTAGGTTAGCACAGAGGAAGAAGAAGAAGAAAAGACAAAGAAGAAGAAG
Source organism: Parus major (assembly GCF_001522545.3). Taxonomy (NCBI): domain Eukaryota; kingdom Metazoa; phylum Chordata; class Aves; order Passeriformes; family Paridae; genus Parus; species Parus major. The sequence continues at coordinate 64,662,703 of NC_031773.1, forward strand.
AAGAACAACAACAACAGCAACAACAACAATGTGATCCTAATGTGATCATAAATTAATATGGAGATTCCCCCTGCTGCTGCATCCAATATCTCAGGCAACCTCAAGCGTCCGTGTTGTCTTGCCTGCAGGTACAACTACCAGTGTTGGTACCCTCCAGCCTGATGAGCTGCTGGTGCTGTTCATTCTCTTTGGTCCATCATCTGTGACCCGAACACAGACTCAACCTGCAGAAAATGCCATGTGTCACAGGCCAGGGAGATTGCCTTCCATGACCTCACCTGTGCTTGGATTTGCTGTTTTGTTAATTGAGCACAGATGTCATCACATGTCCCAAATCTGTTTGGGTATCTTCATGATTTGGTGACCTCCTTTTAAAAAACAGTTATTTCTTTCTCTTGCACACTTTACCCTTATTGTAAAAAGAATCTATGACAATCTTTTTACCTGCTGATCTGTGAAAGCAAACAGCCTCAGAATGAGAGGCAACAAGTGTTTGTATGTCACATGGCCTGACCATGACCTAGCTCCTAAAGCTCTATAATTAAAATACTGAGCTACTCTCCTCTCCTATTTATTATTTCATGTTTTGTTTTTTTAATTTTTTTCTAAGGTAAAGCATATCACCATGCATAGTGAGGAAAATAATCTAAATAATATATAATGCATATTTTTAAGTCAGAGCAATGACAACAGCCAATAGTCTGAGTAACATTCACTGACTTACCAAAGCTTTTTTTATCAGAGAAGATGGGATAAATAAGATAGCAAGGATAATATTGTTAATACTCCTAAGCATTTCAGCAGCATTTCTAGTATTTTAACGAGACAGAATGATAGATTTTTTAGATTGGAAAAAGCCTCTAAGATCAAGTCCAACCTTTAATCCAGCACTGCCAAAGCCATCACTAGCTAATGTCCCCGGGTGCCACATCCACATATTGGTTAAATTCCTCCAGGGCTGGTGCCTCAGCCTCTTCCCTGAGCAGCCTGTTCAAATGCTTGGCAACCCTTTTAGTGAAGGAATTTTCCATAACATCCAGTCTCAGCCTCCTCTGGCACTACTTGAGGCTGTTTGCCTTTGTCCTGTCTCTTGCTCCCTGGGAACAGAGCCTGACCCTCACCTGGCTGCACCCTCCTCTCCCTCCTCAAGGAGTTGTAGAGATTGAGAAGTTTCCCCCTGAACCTCCTTTTCTCCAGGTTCAGCTCCCCCAGCTCTCTCAGCTGCTCCTCATAAGATGTGTTCTCTAGATGCCACAGGTATTCCTTGGCTTGTCTATACCTCTTAAAGATATCATTACATTTCTCTGCTTTGAAATATGTGAGACCCTCAGGCAATTCACCTCTGTGTTTGGTTTCTGCTTGTACTATTGCATTAAGCAGCTGAATTGCTAAGAAGCTCCATTTTTGGCTGAGGAGAAGAGCTGCTGTTTTGTTACCACATTAACCCATTCTGGCTGACAAGTCCCTGCCTTGTCACGCATTCACATCTTCCCTCCAGACTCCTAAATCTGATTTCTGTGCTAAGCTCCTTAAAATACTCCTGTTTAAAAGAACCTTTCTTTCTCTTTTTTTTCACTGCTAGCCACAAAATCTGCTGCAATTACACTCCCAGGGGATCTGGATCATGGTGTTCCTCACATTGCATTTGCATTTCCTCTAGAGAAAGTTCCTCTAAGAGGGATCACCTTAGTGTACAAAAACCAAAGCAGAACTAAGCAGCTTATTTTCATACTGCCATAAGAAACAACTGGTTTAGCTTGGTAGAGATGTTGCAGTTGTTACATTTTATAGTTCAGAAGTGAAGCTCATAGGATTTTCCACAGGGATTGGTTCTTGAGTCTAGTCAAATATTTAAATTTGTATCATCATTAGGAGCACAGAACAGACATAAATTACACCCATTCATCAAAAAGAGAGCTTCAGAGATCCTAAATTTTTAAGGATCCCACAAAAAAAGTCAAGCAGAGAAATGTTAGTGGATCAGGCAAGGAATCAGAGACTCAGTGGGGCTGTATCTGGTGACTGCTGGAAGAGGGGATGTGCTGCAGTAAACTCCTTGCCTTGCCGGCGTATGCAGACATATGTATTTGTGTATATATAAACAATCACAGCTGCTGCCAAATCAAAACTTGTTCTTCCAAATAACCTGTGGGCTATGCTCAGGGAAATACAATAAACACAGTTATCAAAATTGGGATCAATTCCCTCAACCACATTTCAAGCTTTGTGTTAAGCAACAAGCATGAGAGCTCTTACTCCTCTTGCCCCTTTCCCATCGCTTATCCTATGAGGTTACAGCTATATTGTTTTTCCCTGTCACCACATACCAAAGCAGAGTAAAAAGACACCTTTTTCTTTCCCTTTGTGCTCACAGCAAGCACACAATGTCCTTTCTGCAACTCTTCTCGGGAGGTGAGTTAACAGAGAGATGTGTGGTTGGTTACTGTTGGGTGAATCCAGCAGTTTTCACTAGTGCAACACTTCACCCTTGACATTACAGGCAAGTACTAATTTAGCAGCTTTTTCAAGGAACAAACAATCGATTTAGGACAATTTGCAATTGTTTTTTATCACTGTTTAGTTGTATGATCTGTGGTCACCTGAAAACTGACCATGGACTGAATAAATGTGGGATGCATGGTAAGGAGTTACTGAGAAAGCATGAAGAGATGAAAACATGAAAATCCACTTTTCTGAACCATTAATCTATAGTTAACTTGTTAATGGGATCCTAAATGGAACAAGACATATTTTTATTAATTCTAAAATCTATTTTAAGTTAAACACTCTGAAAAACTATGTAAAATAATAAGAATGGGATATATATTTGAAATACCAGAGGCAGTCAAACAAATGACATGGTTTTGTGGTGAACATGGTGGTGATGCTGGGTTGATGGTTGGGCTTGATGAGCTTAAAGGTCTTTTCCAGCTTTGATAATTCTGTGATGCTAAAAAGTCTAATCATAGCTCATCATTTGTATTTCCTTCAAAATAAGCACACACTGCTATTCAGGATATTTTGGGGTTTGCAGTGGCCATGCACTATAAAAATTAACTTACATGAATCGGAAAGTAACATTGGTAGCAATATATTAATGCCTAATCCTCATTAGATAAATAAAATCCTATGTGAGATCAAGCATGTCTGGTTTTCCCCTACATTTCCAAACTCTTGGGCTGTTGCAGGCCTGATTTTAAGTGAAAGCTTAAGTCCATCATGAAATACAATCACAGAACCATAGAGAGGGTTAGGTTAGAAGGGATCTTAAAGCCCATTCAGTTCCTTCTCCTGCCATGGACAGGGAGACCTTCCACTATCCAGGTGCTCCAAGGCCTGGGACACTTCCAGGGATGGGGCAGCCACAGCTTCTCTGGACCACCTGTGCAGGGCCTCACCACCATCACAGGGAAGAATTTCTTCTGTACATCCAGCCTAAACTTCCCCTCTATACTTTTAAACCATTGTGAACGCATTGAAAATGTCCTCCTTTGAAAAGAAGCACAGGAAGGATTGTCAAGAGAACATGCTATTATATGGTAAGAGAGTGCTATTTTCAGATGGAACTTTTGGGATGAGCTGCTTGTGACACCTACTTGAGAGAGATTTCAATGACACAAAAAAATCCCACCTTGTATTTTTTCCTCCAGCTATTTTCATTATGCTTTAAATGGATTCTTGAAACATGAAATGATCAATTAGGAAAAATTCAAGCATAAGAAAATCTGATGAGACCTGTGGAGCTGGAACCTAAACTCAACTGAAACTCAAGTAATTTATTTGCTTTTGTATTAAATTCCAAATGATCTCAGCCCATGTTCTGAAGTCCTACATATGGCTGTTTCCTGGGTCTCTGTTTCTCCACAGAAAACACTCTGGTCCTTTTTACAGCCTTGTCAGAAATGAATAGTCCTAACTACCACAACACAACCGTAACTACCCCTTTCTAAGTAATGGATCTTTGGGTATCACAAAGGAGGTTGTTCCTCCTGAAACCTACAGCCATTGTATTGCTGTTAAAGACAAGGAGCCCAAAACTCTGGCACACTGGTGGCAATGTGTGCCAACAATTTTTGAAGGAGAAAACGTTGTTTATGAGTTTCACTTAAGCAATACAAGACCAATCTCCTCATCTTAATGTGAGATCCTGGACTATAACTTCAAGTTTAGTTTTCTCCCAAAGGCTTTTTTCTTTATAATGCATGCCAAGATTTACAGAATTAAGAGAAAACATCTCTACTGCATCAGTGTTACCTTAGGAGTGTTGTCATAGTTTCAGAACAGATGTTCAGGCAATTAGGAAATTTAGGATTAGGGAAATGATCATGGCAGAGATTATTATAAAAGGTAAATTGTTAGTATCATTCCATAAATAAGCAAGAGGAAAATAAATCCAGACATGAATTAATGTTTCTTTGGATCAAATCATAGGAGTTTCAGTTTAGGCTTGAACACCAAGCTCTCTCAGTTTACAACATGTAAATACATATCTGTAGTGTGAAGCTAAAACTACATAGCCAATTTTTGGCTTTTCAAACCTTAACTCAAAAGTCACGGTAAGATTTGTAATTTCTTATTCAGTATTCATTACAAATTTATTAGTAGGGTTGGAAAAATAATTCACATCCTGGTCACAAACAGAAAATACGTATTTTAGGCTATTTTAACAATATTTTTGTTCTGCAAAAAGCTTTGTGTTAAAGTTTAATATTTTTCCTAAAGGTTTCTGCTTATTACACAAAAGGTTGTACCAGAGTAATGATTTGCAATGCATAAATTGCTCTGCTAACATAGCTACTCAAGTATTTACTGACCTATACTATGCCAGGGAAGTGAATCAACTCCTAATTGCCTAATGTGTCCTACTGTTGAAAATGCAGTGCTCAAACATTGCACATCAGGGAATGTCATACTGCACCTGGGAGAGCGAGAGCTGCCTTGGCTGGGCCTCCTTAGGCTCCTGTCAGCCTGTTGCTCCAGCCTGTCAAGGTCTCTCTGCCTGGCAGCACAGCTCTGGTTCATCTCCCCTGTCCAAGTGCTCTCTGGCCCATTGGCCAGGCCCTTAGTAAAGAAAGTGGCCCCAAAGTCGACCCCTTGGGTGCACCACTGGTGAGTGGCAGTGAGATGTGCTGCTGACCCCAACCCTATTTTTTTTTTTGAGCCTTTTTCCAATCTATCTCACTGTCCACCTACCCAGCCTACATTTCCTTGGGTTGCCTGTGAGGGCATTAAGGGACTAATGGTGTTGAAAGCCTTACTAAAGTCAAGATAAGCAACGTACACTCTTCTCATTAATCCAGCCATCTTTTTGTAGAAGGATGTCATGCATGATTTCCCTTTCATAAATCCTTGCTGACTGCTTCCAGTGACCTCTTTGTCCTTGTGATTTTTAGAAATGTTTTCCAGTGGATTTTCTCCATTCCCAGGGACTCAGGTGAGGCTGACCAGCCTGTACCTCCCTAGATCCTTTCTGGCCTTCCTGAAGATTGCAGTGACATTTGCCTTTTTCCGTGGGAACTTTTGATCACCACAATCTTTTAAAGATAGTTGAGAGTGCCTTACAATGACATTGGCCACTTCCCCTAGAACTTGTCCCTTAGTACCCCACCAGCACCCATGGACTTGGTTATGCCCATTTTGTTCAAATGTTCCCAAGCCTGAACCTTCTCCACTGTGGGTGAATATTTCCTGCTCCATATCTTCCTCTTTCTCTGAGAGCCCCAAGACTCCTGAAGGCCAGCCTTATCAACAAAGAATGAGGCAAAGAAGGCATTGAATACTTCAGCTTTCTCCATGTCTTTGGTCACCAATTCTCCTGCCCTGTTCCTGCCACTATAGGCAGCCTCACAGGCATTATTTTCCTCCACTCCTCTCCAGTTCATGACTGTGCCTAAAGGAACAATCTAGCTGTCAAACTGCAGGCATTTCCCAGACCGCCAGATATCTGTCTGCTGACTTCAGAAAGTTAATGTATACTTGAGATTCCTCCATCTCTCAAAAGCTGATTAGTCTTTTTCATTTTCTTTTGTGTGCATGTCTGTGTGTGTGTGTGTGTGTGTGTGTGTGTGTGAAAGCTATTTATATTTCTCTCAATTATTTGTCACAATAACAATGAGCCTCCTGCAATGTAGTGCTCTATAGTTTCTGATATAATCTGCTTTATTAATAAGTGGTTGCTCTTTGTAAAATGAAATATTTCTTGGTATTCATCACTTCAGGCATCAAATCATATGTAGAAAAATAGCTCTGAAGATATGATTAATCCTTAAGTTGCCACACCTGACAAACATAACTACAGCAAAAGGACTCAGAAAACTCATTAATCAAAATACAACTACCAAAATAGATTTCCTCTTGCTTTGAAGTATATTCCCCTCATAACATTGTGAATTAGACCTTCATTCAAGCTTGACGGTGAACATTTTGCAAAAGAAAAGTTTTGGAGAATCAAGTTAGAGCTGGATGTTAACAAGGTTTCCATGCTGATAGAGAACTGCTTCACAGGAATGTACCACATACATATACCATGTGTGGTTATACATATCTTTGATGAAGTATCTGGGGACAAGGTTTTCAGAAGCATACTTTTCAAACATGACCAGATCTTTATTTAGGAAAAAGGCCTGTTCTTCAATTGTTGAGCAACCAGGTGCTTATAAAATACTTCAGGAGTCAATTTTGTCACATAAAATTCACTTTTATAAGCTATGTGACGCTCAAGGTAATTTCACTGCTGGTTTAAGCTGATCAAAAATAGTGGTCCCGTTACATCCTTCACCCCTTTCCTTGGATGAACACCTGAAAGAACCAAAACCACAGCTTGTTACACAAGCACTCATCTGACCACAGGGTGGAGTGCATGCTCTGAGGGGGACAGGAGAAGGGGATTTCCCTTTGGAGCACCCACAGAACTCCATAACATGGAACATGACCTCTGTGTTCCTCCTATTGGGAATAAAAAGGTTGAAGTGATTTGGGTGCTGTCACAGTGAGTACTGCATGAACAGGGCTCCTAATGACCCAGGCCCTGCAACCAGACTGCTGGTTCAGTGCTGACTGGAGTGGCACATTACCCTGGGATATAAAAATAATATATATGTGTGTACACACACACACACACACACACACACACACACATATATAACAAATATGTGTGTGTGTCCCTGGAGCATTTCAACAAACATTATCCAACAGTGCAGCTCAAGGCAGTACTGGATGCTTCTCTGAGAAGTGTCAAAGAGGACCAGGGGCATGTCAAGACACCCCTGAGAAAAACAGTGTAGCCAGGTGGGCCATGCCTGCGACCACAGCCGCTGCCTCTGGCTCATATCTCTCCCATATGCAGAAGATCTGTGGCCACTGGAATAATTTATAAACCATCTAAAGGCAAAACTCTCTTTTAAAGACTGCTTAAACAATTGTCTAAAACTCTCCAGGTACTCATAGCCTTTGAAGTTTCCACCCAGGGTACAGGTGTTAGCTTAAGTTTAGATAAAACTGAATCTTCTTCTCATTTCCCTTTTACTTCAACTCCAAAGGAAAAAATGAAATTACAGTGCAGGAATTACATTTCAGCATGGAAAAAGGATATTTCTGCACTATTCAACAGATCAGAAATTTAGGATTCAATTTATTATAAATTCAACAACTCCATGAAATTTAATTTCATTAATGCTTGGGCTTCTCTAGAAAGCTTTGATTGCTGAAATGCATCAAATAAAGAGGCCATAAAGAGGTGTCATCACATTAATACATTTTTTGGTTAGAAACAAATGCTGAGTATTTTCAAAGCTATTATCTGTCATATTGGATCATATGGAGCCTTGGTATTATGAAAGAATTAGAAACAATCTTTGATTTTACTGAGGTTTGGATAGTTGACAAATGCTGTGATCTTTATTAAGGATGCTAAATGACTTCAGAGAGATGTGCTGTTATCTTGGTTTGGCAAACTTGAAGTGCTTTTAGATGTCTGGTTTGCCTTCCAGCCAAACCTTGCAATGGGTTTCAATGTAGACAATGCTGTGAAATCACTCATGCCTAAAATGCAATAAGTATACTTGAAGTAGCCTCATTAAAAAATAGTTTCCATCATATATTTTTTGATCTTTCCTGTTCCCTCTTTAAAAATGTGAGATGCTCTATGTAATAGAAGAGCCTTACATATTACAAAAATAGGCGGGAAAACTTCAGCAATGAACTTTAAAAATGTGCAAAATCACATATATCAGCCTCCTGCTACTTTATTCTCAATATCTGATTTACAGGGGGCTTCATGTGAGAGTGGCTGTGTTTACCCTGCGTGTCCCACAATTGCATTATTCCAACTCAGCCACACTTGGGTCCATGACACCTGGACAATTAACTATTGCAACCCTTGTGATAAAAGCTTTTCTTGGCAAAGAGCCACAATGATGGCACACAGCATGATATGGGCTCTATGATTTGATTTTCCATGGAAGAAAAAGTACCGAATCATGAGGCTTTGACACAGAAGCCCCTGTGGAGTTCTCAGTTATCACCTTGAGGCAACAGCTCTGCTGTTCCCGTTTGCAGAATTCTGACAAGGAAGCTTCCTGAACTTTTGTGTGTGTCAATTCCTGACCAGTTCTCAAAGGCTGAAATAAGGGCTCACTTCACTACATTTTGCCCCTTTAAACACAAAAGTTAAAGTAGAGTTGTTTTTAAGTGAGCCAGGCATCTGTGTGTATATATTATATATATATATACATACTGGGAAAGATTCACAATATGCCTTGTGTCTTATCTTCCTTTTCCATTTTTATAGGGTGTGCAGGAATAAAATGGTTGCTATCAATACACAAACTCAGATGCAGCAGCAGAAGCAACTGAATCACAGTATTATTTAGACTAGAAAAGATTTTCAGGACCTTTGAGTCCAACCTTTGACCAAACACCACTGTCACAACAGAGCTCTGAATATCACTTCCAGTTATATTTCATGCTTGGACATCATCATAAAAGCAGGTCTTTGACTACTTTTAACTGGGGCAGAGCACCTCAGAAAGCTGGATTCACATAGACATCTGTCAGAGGAATTCCTATAGTATGTTTCTTGGTGAACTGGATTTCAAACCTGGCTTTATTTGCTGATTTATGCAACATCTCAGCCCACTGTTCAATATGAATACCAGAAAATGTATGCTATGCCATCTGAACCAAGGACTTTGGTCTTCTTTGCTGTCCCTAACTCAATCCATTTCTTTCCCAAGCTGTCAAGTTTTATACTTCACACCACAGTTCACAAAACTTCATCAGAGCCACAGTGTAATTTATCTGCCTTCTGAGCCTTATGGAAACTGTAACCAAAGGTGGCCTGTATGAATGGGTTTGTAATGCCTTGTACCACCTGAGAGCTGAGATGAACACAGATCAAGAAGAGTTGGATTAACCAGACACTTGCAATGTGCTAGAGTGAAATTTGGCATTAGGAAGGTGGTTCCACTTGAGATCAAGACTCATTCTCATCAGAAAAACACCTTCAGCATTTCTCAGACATGAAATTAAAATTTTCCTCCTGCTCAAGGTGCTCCTTTTACCCCAGAGGAGCTCTTCATCCTCATTTTTTTTCCTGGAGGGGAGGGAGGTTGTTGAGCAATTTGACTACTGAGCGGTGCAGTCAGCAGCACCCTGAAAGGGCAGGTTTAGGCAGTAAATCTAGGATCCTATTTACCAAATGGCTTCTGGGCACCCTCACCTCGAATGGACAGCTGCTAATTTCAACAGGGCAACCTGGCACAGAGAAAAACTCACAAAATATTCTTTTCTAAGGAGGTCCTCCAGTGAGAGAGGAAACCCTAGAGATGAAACCAGAGCAAAGATACTAAAAGGGACTGTGTCTTTTTTAATGTACAGCTGCAAAAGCCTGTTGAAAAACTTACTGAATGTTGTCCTGCTCCAGGAGCTTGCTGGTAATGACTGGGCAGCACCAATTTTGTATGGCCAGACACCATTGTTGTTTCATGCTAATGACATTATAATCATAAAAAAGTGTTCCTATTGCTGCTTACTTTTAATAAAGAGGATCCACATGAGGAGATAACAAGTGTTCTCTCTCCTTGCCCCTGTAAACAGCAGAGCTTGCCTTGATTCCTTGGCTCTGCCTACACTTCCCCTGCCTCACAGAAATCCTGCTGTAGGTGAGCTGCTACTTTCAGCACCAGTTGTGCCAGGAAGCCCACATCAATCTGGGAAACTCACATTGCTGAACACCAAAACGCGTGCACAGTAAGAACCAGCCAGCCTCTGGCCCCAAAGACAGTCTGGAGCAACAGAGGAGAGAGAAGCAGAGGGAAATGAGAAGGTACTTGCCTGGCAATGGAGAGTGGGTCCAGGGACAAAGCTCAGAACCAAATCTTTTGCAGACCAATGACTAAATTTAATGTCAGACCATACCAACATTTGCATGGAGGACTGTAAAAAGACTTTGCCGCACTGTGAATAGCCAAACTACTGATGGGATACAGAACTACTACCCCAGTACTATAAACTTCTTGTTTGACAAAAGTCAAACAAACCTCCAGTCTCCCTCTCTTGCCTCAACTAACATGGGATCTCACACACTTGCTCATGGTAACTAGTTTTGTTTATCTTCTTGATCATTTCTGACAAGTCTCTCCTCAGACTCTGGAACACATTGAACAATGATACCACAGTAGCAATTGCACTGGTGATCAATCCAGCATAGTACTGTCAGTAGATGAGATACTTTAATGGTTCAAAGGTAACATCGTGAACTCTCACCCATGTAAAACAGGCTGGAAATTCAGGACAGAATTGGCAATGTAAGCCTTGCAAATAACAATGGAGAGCAGTAGTACATAGCAGGGTAGATACAAATGCATTCAAGCACCAGCACAGCCCCCCACAGAAACTCTATAGTGACTCTTTATAGCTATATTGGCTCTGCTTGTTTTTCAGAAGAATAGCACCATTCTGCTTAATAGGCAAGAATATAGGCTTAGGTTATTACCAAATGCAATATGGAAGATTTCAGCCCATCAAAACTCCTATTAGCTGTACTATGAAATTTTAAAACCTTCCTGAAATTTATCAGACTACAAGGTGGGATTACTGTTTTAAAAAATGAATGCATAGCTAAAGGGGAAAGTGTTTTATAGCAACTGATAATACCTTAGGCACTGATAGGACATTTTTGCACAGGTTGAAAATGCATTCTTCATTTTTCACTGACAGCTGTTTAAAGGAGGAATGCAGTGAAGTCTATAAAAGCCTTAAAAAAACACCAAACACAACTGGATAGGTCTGCACTTCTGTTTTTCTCCCACCCATACTAGTAAGTGATGTTAGGTTTTTAACAGTATCATTTATATTCATTGCCACCTTGGCTTGTAACCACACCAGGAAACAAGGAGTCTTCAGCACTTCCTGAAACAGGAAAGACTGGGGATTTGCATCTCTTTTTAATATGACAGGGTAAAAATATTGGAAGTAACTTTTATACAATTATTTTTCATCAGACTGCATGAAGTCTACACACTGTCTCTCCAGGAATCTGAATTTCATTCCTCCTCTTACACTGGAAGATACTTTCTGTAGGCCAGCAGAGCTACTTTTGGAGTTTGCTCTCAGTTCTTTTGGCTCCTCCAAGTCTGGTAGCCCTGATCATTGATTCCTGTTTGATATGTTTTCTTTCCTTGATTTTGCAATACTGTCCTTGCCTCTTTCTTCTCCTACCTTTGGGCCTGCTTCTTCTATGTATCTTTTGGGAGATTGTGTTCTTCTCATAACATTCCCTGGGGCAGTGCTTTCCTCTGCTTCAATTTTCTTTTATCTCCCTCACAACCTGTTCCTTCACACTCATCTCCTCCAATGACCTCAGCTGCAACCTCTCCATCAACAAAGCACAAACCAGCCTGATCACCCATTCTCCAGCCCATCTCACACATAACTCAGCTTCCCTAACATCTCCCTGAAGTCTCAGCATCAGCTTAGAGGGATAATGGCTGAAACTGGTAACCTGAATCTTTTCAGCCCAAAATTCTCAGTGTTGAAGCACCCACTTTTCTTCTGTGACTTCATCTCTAACATCTCCTCTCAGTCTTTAAACCTTTCCAAAAGGAACTGTATCTTTTCACTTTTTTTGTTCCCCCAGTTGCACTTCTGAGAGCATCTTGTTCTTTTGCATCCACACAAGCACAGGTTACGTGCAGGTCCTTGTTAAGGCATCATCTCTGTCCTTGCTAGTGACAACATACAGTTTTTAGCCTAGCTAAAACTGTGTTACTAACGAAGGTCTTCCTGCAAGGGCATCTTCATTGGTCTGTCCTTGCTTGCTCTCTTTACCCAGTGTTCCCTCCTCTCTCTGAATCCCTTCATTGGCTTCCTCTAATGTGATACTGAGTCAAGGTTTATTACACTAAGGTCTTTCAGTAATTCTTTTCCTGCTTTTTTCCACATACCTTTATGCATTTCATCACACTCTGAACTAGTTCGTGTCTTTTCTTTAACAGAAAAAAAAAAAAAAAAGACAACAAAAAGCTTTCTGTATAAATTTTCAATCTTTTCTTGTGTAAAGAAAATTAGTCTTGTAAAAAAAATATTTGGTGATCTAATTTCCATTAGCAGACAAAATAGCTTTGATATTCTGGTAATTTCTCCTGAAACAGTGCAACAGAATGAAGCGTGCTTCTTGTTTCTTTTACCAATGCTTTTATGGTTTATTATCAAAATTAATTTATTATTTCCTATATAGGCAGCAAAAAGACATTAAAAAGTATGTATTAAAAAAAAAACCTAAAAATATGCTATATGGATCCCAGTGGCATATGTGGTCATCCAGCATGCTGGTCCAGGTGTGCTCTCCCAGAACGGCATAAATTGCTTTTTGCAACAAGTTGGAACATTGTAATTGCAGAAAGATTCCTGAAAACCCTTCTGTTACTGGCTTAGCTGGGCATTTCCTCTGCTAGAGCTGCTATCTTCCACACAGTTCTGATGTCCCTGTGATTTAGTGGAACAACCACTAAAGCCTTCTGGTACTGTCTATGCCCTTTGGGGTTTTCCTCCCTTATACAAGCCCTTCCCTTTCTTTACAAGACAGACTTTGTGAATTCTCATGGACTAGGATTGTAGCTGATTTGTCTTGAAAACTTCCCAGCACTTTTTAAGGAAACACCTAGCATTCCAACTATTAATAATAATAAAAATTATATTATGAGGAGAGCAGCAGAACTGCTTCTGGCAGAATTATTTGCAATCCTAATATCACATAGACAACGTGCTGTCCTGAACCTCTGCCCCTCCAGGTAAGCTGGGGGGTTGTTTTGATTTTCCTTCTCCAGTTCTGCTGCAGGCAGTTTTCTTTGCAGCTTCCACCCATTAATCTCAAAGTACTTTTACATAGTGGAATTAATTAAGAGTCTTACACACAAGAATTAATTAAGACAGTAGTAGGCATGTTTTATCATCTCCACGTTGCATAGGGGGAACTGAGGTGAAGAAAGAGTTACCCAATTCTTTCACAGAGCTGGGAATACTTGGGCATGTATCATATCTTCTCAACTCATCCTTTCTCTCTTTACAATGTGAGGCAAATAATCCAGTTTACCAAGTAAAATACCACTGACACACAGTCCTGTTCTTCAAAATGGAAACCCTTCCCTCAGGCAAATACCTCGGCCAGTCGAATTTCCAAACACATCCTTCTTTCTTATTTCAGACAGAAAGAAACACACGGCACGAAAAGCAAACTACTGTAACTCCTGTGGGATCTGATAACATTTATGCTCTGCTAAAGAAATGCCCCAATAACTGAAATCTGTAATCTTATCATCCTGTTTTAACAGACTCTCCCTTTTTCTCAGCATTCACATGTATACTTCTGTTTGATCAAGAAAGAAATAGAAACCTAATGACTTGGGATTTTTATCTACAGCTCATAAAGCCTTTGCAGAGCTGATATCCTGCTTCTGAAATACACCAGTGCCACCTTCAGACCATGTGAAATAGGGCTTTTTCACAACCCTCCATATGAAAGCTGCAGTGATTTTTCTTTTCCTCTGGACAAGTCCTGCTGAAGCACATGTATGAACCTGAGCAGAATCTGCACGTTCACATACCAAAGCACAAGTGTTCAGTGGGAACAGTAGTCATTTGTTTTCATAAATAAACCTTAATAGAGAGCAATCAAATGCTCCTTTTTAATACCTGTCATGAGAATTCCAGTGTATTCCCCTGCCACTGCCCAAGCAGCTCCCATTGGGCAGAGCAACACATCAGCTGGGATCTTAAATCATTTGCCAACTGCTCCTGGTTACATTAGGTCCCTCATCATTTTAGAACTAAGCCATTTGCATTTTTAGTTAGAGCCAGTTCTGAAAAAAAAAGTTAAAATACTTCTCATATTAAGGAATAGGCCTCTGGTATTTTGAATAAAAAATTATCTGTGATATTAGTTCAAATAACACATTGGACTGAAGAATATGAAATCAATACTGGCTTGAAAATCAAGGTAGGAATTAATTACTTGAATTGATTTCTTTGACCTCGTCCTACAGTATAGTTAAAAGAAGAAAGTAGGCAGAAAACACTACTCACCCACTGTCATACCATCCATGTAACGCTTGATGATATCAAATGAATCTCTTAGATTTCCTTCTGTAATGTCAAATATGATATCTGCCTGGTTGGCCGGATATGTAGGTGTGATGGCACGAAGAAAAATAATCTCTGCAAGTAGAGTGTCACAGAATGTCACAGAATGTCACTGACAAGTATTTGAAAACATCACTGAAGAATTAAACAAAATTTGATCCAAAATGACTTGTCCTCACAGTTGGTGGAAGACATTCCCCTCCCTTACCACTCCCAGTTTGTCCTTTAAAATGGAAAGGCAGAAGATCTAAGGGAAGTGAGGATTTGGATGGATTTGTTTTCTACTCCTATTTCCACCATGCCCTGAAGCTAAAACACTCTTACTTTTAAAATCCAAAAAGATTGCTCTTAAGAAGCCAATCAGATTTCCAGTATGTACCCAAAGAGGATAACACCAAGGATCCACAGGCTGGGCTGAGGAAGGGACCAAAGAGATAAATCTCTCCACTCCAATTCCCCTAGGCAGTTACACAAGGTATTGCTATTAAGAATTAAAGAGTCCTTTGGAGGAGGTGTTTAAGTTTAAAAATAAAAGTAAGACTATTTTCATGTCCCTTGTGAGGGATGGAGTTATTATTACCCTCTTTATTATCCTCACTCTATAGATGATGAAACTAGACTTGGAGCTATAAGAATTAACCTGAGGCCATGCACTGAATTACAGTTTACATCTTCTGGGCTTCAGCAGTAATCTCAGATCACTAGGTCTCATCTCTTCTTATTAAAACATGAGGATGGACTAATGAGGTTTGGGAAGCATCCTGGGCGAAACCCTTAGCTCTGCTGCCAGTACACCTGGTGAAGCTGAAGGGGTGTGTATGGGAGCAGAAGTGGCCATGGGGCATTCCTCCATTCCCTGTGAAGCAGGGCCAGCCAAGGCCTGACAGAACCTACACGAGCTCTACATCAGTGGTTAAATTGTTCCTGTCTGGGCAAGGACTGGGATGTCTTTTTTCCCCACTCCTGCCTGGTGCAGAGGGGAAGAATCAACTTTGGCTTTCATTTAGGACAACTTTCTGAAACAGCAAGGCTGAGACTTTGGGTACAACAGAAATGACGATTTAGGGCCTTTAGAGACCCCTCCAAAAGAACCTTTCCTACCTCCATATCCTTTTCTCTGTGTCTGTGCCACTCAGTAAGATGCTGAGAGCAGCAGAGCTGCAGGCAGTCATCCCACTGATGGCTGCATTGCCAGAAAATCCATACAAATGGCAAGGAGCAAAAACTGGCTCTTGATCTGTAAGTCTGTAGTTTTTATGTGAACTAAGAAAGTGAGTGAAAAGTGAGTATAAATCTACAGGACTTAAAAACTTGCAGGTACTGCAGAGGACGGCCACTCAGGTGCTTTTTGAAATTCTTGTCTCATAAACATTCTGCCAAGTTCTTGGAATTTCCCTTCCTTTAATCTATAACAAACAACACTTTGTTCGTAGGTCAAAAATCAGCCAATCATCATATATTTTCATCAATATAATTTATTTTGTGATTAATGTCTGCATGTAAGGTTTTTCTTGGAACAAGTGACCTGTCAGTAGCAAACAACTGGTCATAGACAGATGAGAGAAATATATTTAGTACCTTGTTCCTACAGCAAAACCTGCAAACAAGGGAAGAAAAAATGTCATGGGGCATATGGCTATTGTGTGAGTAAATGTGGTACATGGGAATTCAGAGTCAATATTTCCTTAGATTGGAAAGCACTATGAGTTAGAGCTCAGAATGACTTTCTTTCCTCCATAAAATTAAAACTCCTGGATATCAAAGGTTTTAATTAAATGGATAGTAAGCTATAATTTGAAGCTGTGCAAACATTTACTGCATCAGTAGCAAGCCTGGCTTTAGGCAAGGATTTCCGGTGGAGGTTTTATATGCTGTAGTCTATTAAACAGAACAAGGAACAAACCACTTACCTTCAGGTCTTGTAAATTCTCTGAACGTGGGCAGTGAAATGACAGTGTGGGAAATTGTGTGGACTGGATCCAGCAGACAGCTGACATCATTTGGTCGACAAGACTTGATGCAACGGATGGTATCTGTCTTTTCTAGTCTGACACTAGGAGAAACAAAAAGTAATTAATATATAGACTGAATATTAAATACTTTGTGTTTTGCAAACTAGGGAGCTAGAAACTATAGTTGATATAAGTGTTGATTCTTCACCCCAAAAACTTAGACAAACGCAGATCATCAGAACTTCAGGAGCCCTGAAGAACTTGGTTTGCCTCAGAGTTGCAGTCAAAACCTTCTCAAACCCAGTTCTTCAAGCCAGGCACATGAAAACAAGAACTGTAGTGCCCAAGATGCCATGTAATGTCCCTTTCCAAGGACAAACAGTGACAACAATGAGACCCACACCCTCAGCTGGCCTGGTTTCAGCAGTTTCAGTGGAGGCACTTTTTCTTGCACCAGCCTTTTTCACTCAGTCATATAAAACAGAAAGAATTGTTTCTGTTTTAGAATCTTGGCATAAATATGTAAAGGGCCAACTTTCATGATTATTGGTGTAGCAAGGGCCATAAGAGCCTCTTTTAAGTCTTTTTTTCACACCCTCCCTTTCCATCTGAAAGTGAGAAAACAGAAAGGAAGGGAAACTAGGGGAGGAAAAAACTTAACCACATTATTTAAAACCTCAAAGGTTGAATTCTGAGTTTGGGGAAATGGTAAAGGTCATTTCATATTCCGTCTCAACCAGCTGCTCATTCGGCCTTGAAAGTCTATTAAAAGTTAAATGACTTCTCACCCTTGTCCACTAGAGTGAATTGAAAGTCACTTACAGTTCAAGAACTTCACACAATGCCCACTCTGTGTTCACGAGAGATGAAAGGGCTGTGCTGGGACTTAAAGTGGGACTAAGCCCCACAAATTATCTCAACTTTGACCTGACCATTTCTACATATTTCTAAGTGGAAAAAGAAAATACTGCAGTGTTGAAGGGGGGAAATTGAAAGATTAGAAGTGAGAAAAATTTGCTGAGTTAAAGGGAAACCAAAAAAGGGAAGATTTAGTTTGCTATATACCTCTAAAAAAGAATTATTCTTGTTATTTTCAAAATGTGTTATCCCAGCCCACACCTACAAACCATCTTTTTTCTGATGTTCAAAGGGACTTTATGGCTCTATTTATAATCAATATATCAGTAATTTCTTATTACATGTTCCCACCTCTGCTCATCAAAGAAAATGGAGCCAAACATGCTGATACTGTGTGAAGTTAAGTAAGGGGAAAACACAACATCAAGGAACTCGTGCTTCAACAGATGTGAACTGGCACAGTCCATAAGGAGGCAACAGAGCTGAGTTAATAAACACCAGCTGAGCCTGATATTCACACTCTGAACTTGATGCTTTGAGACTGGCCAGGATATACAGGCCAAAGAGACCTTTTACTTCCCACCATTATATGTCTACAGAATCTTGTCACTTCCTAGACACCTCATTTATAAACAGTGGCTTGTATAACCTATTTTGGAACACTATTACTGATGAAGCACTGTTAGAATGCATAGAACATCCTGAATTACCATAGCTGTATTAAGGTAATAGAATTTGTATGCAAAAAAACATTGTGGTGTGAGTGTCTCAGGCATTCAGTAGTGGTTTCCTTTTGCTTCTTCCTGGGAATAAAAGGGAGCTTTACTCTTGACTTCTGCTGAAACAAAAGGAAAATACAAATATTTCTAAAATACTTTGCCAATAAAGCCATAATTTTGTGTAAGATGAAGTCTTAAGTAAGACTTGTGTTCATGATCCTCATTTGTGGGATAAAGCCTTCTGACACAACTTTGGTACAGATCAGAGGATCTCAATGGTCACAAGTGATTTGTGTTAGTTCTCATTTAAACTGAGTTTCTAGATCCATCCAGTTCATAACCACACATGTCACAGATAAATGTCTGTGTCAACTCTATTTCTTTGCACCTTTTGTCTCTCCTCTTACAAATCCCTCTTTTTTTTTTTTCTTTGCATGCTCCATCCACAGCGCTAAACTGGAACTTGTTCTTTCATTATACTCACTATCTGATCTCCTTTCTTTTACTATCCCTGCTAATTGCCTCATGCCAGCATATCCAAAGTGCAGTTGATAACACTTTGTTTTCTCATTGCTTCACCTTTTGGACATCTCCAAACTGAACTAACTTCTTTGACAACAAACATCTATTTCAAATCCTGGTATTTGCTATAAATTATATGCTCTGTTTTAATAATACTTTATAATTTTATCCTTACACATCATCTTTGTATTTCATCTTCTGATTAGCTGATGTTTTCCTTTTTCCTCATGTTCTCCTTCAGTGGGGACTGTGACTGGCAGAGATTTTGTCCTCAGTGCTGAGAACTTTTTTATTTGCATCTTTCCTTCAAGTTTTCTGCCTCTAGCACAAATTGCAGCTTTGGAGATCAGCTTCCCTCTAGGCATTTTCATTTAAAAAGAAGAAAGTTAAGAAACATCTCAGCTTCTCTGGTTATTTCCTGAGAATATTTTTTTTCATTCTTCTAGGGTCCTGATACGATTCTTTTTCATATTGTCTGTTAGATTCAGTCAGTAAGTTCATTGGACCAGGAGCTGTGGCTTCATTTTCATTTGGAAAATATAAATAGCACTATGTAACTACATACATGCTCCTGGAAGTCCCAGTGACACTGCAATGTTCAAGCATCTAACACAGGGGAACGTGGGCTTTGTGTTCTTGAATTCCTTGCTAAATACAATTAATGTAGCAGCATTTTACAGCACCGAGGGCCAAGTTCTCAAACTCCCTTCTTTTCCTGCCAAAAAAATACATATTCATGTTTGCAAAAATGAAGTTTATTTTTGAATATTTATCCTACTTCATTATGGCCTCATAAGGAGCTGGTAGCCAGAGGGAATTTACATTC
This sequence comes from Parus major, assembly GCF_001522545.3. Classification (NCBI taxonomy): domain Eukaryota; kingdom Metazoa; phylum Chordata; class Aves; order Passeriformes; family Paridae; genus Parus; species Parus major. The sequence continues at coordinate 64,682,217 of NC_031773.1, forward strand.
AGCTTCTGTGGTAGTAATAAACCCCATTAGCACAAGCAGCACGGGCTTGTGCTCTCAGTATTCAAACCTGGGACTCTATCCCCACTGGCAACTTCTGGCAGCTTTATAAAGATGTGTCAACAGGCTTATTAAACACTGGCATTCCTTATGTGACTGGAACTCCTATCAGCCAGCTGGGATAAACTTTGCCTTGGGGAACATGTAATATTCTGGCAGAGTGCTGTGATCATGCACCAATCCAGGCGCTGGCTGATGATGAGCCTGAGAGCCTGCAGCTTCCAGTTAATGGAGTAATTCCTTGTGCTCAGGAGATTAAGGCATCTGATCTTGGTTTAGGAGTTTCCCAGTTTCTACCCTTGTACCCTGGCTGTGCTGTCAGCACATACACAGTGAGGTATTTTTCCTACAGATGCATTTGCATGGATTATTCCCTGTTCTTCTATGGAATGACTCTTCTGCCTGTGTAATGAGCAGCAGAGATAACTGAGCCCAGGGTGATGTAGAACATTAATTTTTGGATCATATCTCTGGGACTGAGCCTTTAATATTTATCAGCACAAGGACTGTGTGTAATAAATAAATGCTCTTCCAACTCAGAAAACAAAAGAATTCCAATGAAATTCCAGTTGTATCTGTCTACATTGTTCTTGACAGCCTAGAAGTAAACAAAGAAAGTCAAAGTAAAGGAAGAAAGATTTGGATGTTGGAATTCTGACTGACTTTTCAGGGGACTTATGGTTTGGTGTGACAGTGGCTGTGGATAAAGTCTTTAATGGTCAAAATTTATCCATTTTAATATGATAGCTGGAGAGACAAAAGTGTTATGAGACAAATCAAATATATTTTTCAAATGTTCCTGAAGATAGGACTGTTTCAGGATATAGCTTGTGAAACAGAAAGGAGCTCTCTGCTAGTAACTGAATGCTGTTATGAAGTTGATTGCTGTTCTGCTCTCATTAGTTTTCCCATTCAGCAAAAACTCCACAGAAAGCAAAATCAAATAGCTCAAATAAATGTTCTTTAGAGGAGATTATATTTTGTATCATCCTTAGAAGCAAGAACAAGGATCTGTACCTGGTGGAAATCAGCATTAGCTCACAGGATACAACACAGCAACAATAATTAGGACAGCTTGAGAATCTGGCTGCACACTTTTATACTGACTGATGTGCTGGGGCACCTCAGGGGTCCTAATGGCCCAAGTTATGCCCTTTTAACAGATTTTCAGAAAATGTACACTATTTGCCACGTAAGTGATGAAATTTTCTAGAGATGTCTCAGTTGAGACAGTTCAAAATATGTACCTATTTCCTTTGGAAAATTTAGACCTAAACGTATGTAACTGTGTATGATCAGATGACTCCCCTACTGTGTGAAGGAAATTAATAGCTCTCAGTCCCCAGGATGTTCACATAATGAACTCTTAGACACCCACTTCTGCTTTGTATTATGATGCAGAGAACACAGAAGAATCTCCACAAATTAGGATGTTCAATTATAGGGTAGAGTGGAAAACTGTAATGATGATGGAAAATAAAATGCAAGTGCAGCATGCAACAGATGAACTAAAACTTTATTAAAATTGGGGGGGGGGGGGGGGAGCTACTCCTAGAAGAGAAAGAGTAGCCAATGATGACTGTAAGTTAGGGATCAAAGCTCTGCAGAGACAAAGATAAAAAGTTTGGCAATAAATGTGTTGACAGTTCCATGGCGGGAAAGTCGCATTTGAATTGTCAGAAGAAGGTCTCTGGGCTCTGTGATTTGACGCTGCATGACCACAAGGCCACTGTGGTTGTTCACTTTTTTTATGGTGAAAAACCCCTCCTGGTTCCCGCTGATGATGGACAGCTGAATTTTATCCCCAGGGACAGCATTGGAAGGACCCATGCGGAAAATGTCGGTGGGTACTTGAATGTTGGTAGGAAAAGAGAGGTGATAGTAGGTTATTCTCAGAGGCAGGCTCTGGCACTCCTTATTTTCATTACAAGGCAAGCGATCACAGTGACTGCAAGAAAAGTGAGAACACAAGACAAGAGGAAGATTAATGCACATTTAGTGAGTGGGAGGGAAAGCAAGGGTAGTGGGGGTGGGAAAAGATCGGCTGACTTGCATCCTGTATGCATTCTTCAGCCTGGCACCTCACCCATATTGCAAAGGGATACGAATTCAATAAGGATGAACTTGCCTGCAGTTGGAGCTTTGGGAGAAGCATTGCCATTGTGAGAAGTGTTGCCCTTGCTCTGCACGCACAGATGGATCAAGTCTGGCACCTCAGTGGGAGTGAGAGTTTATTTTCATTTACATCAGCCAAGCTCTCCTAGGGAGAACACTGGCACTTTTTTCCCCCTCCAAGATTTATTATTTTGCTGTTTTGATGTATGTTCAGTAAAGGAAGAGATTCTAAGTGGTTAGGGAGTTGTCTGTGTCCTGTTTGGGATGTCTGGCTGTATTTTAAGACTGAGTGAATTATTCTGAAAACCATGAATGTCCAAGGAGTTGGTCTCTGAAGATGAACATTTCCTGCTGATATGGCACAGTATTCCTCTGTACTATCAGAACCAACAAGAGTCAATCTAACACCCATATAGGCAAGCTCTGAAAACAAGATCCAATGTCCTGATGTCTCCAGCATGTGGCCTACACATTCAGTCCCCTTTTATTCAGCCCTAAGTCATGGGAATGATTCTGGTGAGAGAGAAATTTGCCCTCTGTTCTTTCATTCCCTTAGCACTGTGTCACAGTGAAAAATCCAGAGCACTAGCATGAGATCACCCATGCAGGCTGGCAGGGAACAACAAACCAATACATCAGCATTCACAGTCTTCATGCATTCTGTTCCAGAGAGAAGTGAACTTTGTCCAGAAAATGTGGTAGACAGCTATGGGCATCCAAGTCACTGCTGTGTAAGTGTGTTATTCTTTACTAGCACATAATGAAGATCTGACATGCCATGGTACCAGGTGGGTTTGAGAAGTGTGTAAAGGATTGCATACTGGGAAAGTTTGTATGCATTTCAGATTAAAGATATGCCTAAATCACCACATAGGTATCCAAACATCCTTCCAAGCAGGTATGAAGTAAAGGTAGACAACAACAATCTCAGATGGATGATGAATTTGCAGAATTTCATCATGATCAGGTCAAACATTTAGCTCCAAACTTGCCTGGTGCAAAACTATTAATCAGTTAAATTATGTGCAAGAGTCTCTGTACACCAAGCAGTATTTGGTCCACAGGTTGAAGTTTTGGAACCTAAACAATGTCTTTCTTTACCAAGAAGTGCTCTGGCATAAAAGCATGGTTTGTTTCTTACTACCTTAAGTAAATCTGAGTGTCCATTTCATTACTTTATTTTGACATGAGTTTGTGCTCCTATCAGCAGTATCTGCTACCAAGAGAACTGTGGTTCATAAGTAAGCCCCACGTTGCTGCCAGTGCACGGTGATCTGAATTCCAGGAACTTCTCATTATATGCAAAATCAGCACTTTCAAGAAGACTAATTAAAAGTACCCTCAGTTCTTCAATTAACGTGTTGCATGTTTTCTTTTAATACTACTTGCAAACGTAAGTGGTTCTTTGAAGCAATTCTTTGAAGTTTTGAATGCATTCTTAATTTTATTCATGTGTTTAAAAATCACACACAAGTCCTCACAAGATGGCCAGCTAATTAGGTGTGGATACTCTTGAAGTACTTTCAGGTATGGAGAGCTCTGCATTATTTTCTGAAACATCATTAATAACTCCACTAAGGAGAATGACTTGGTGTTGTTGAAATCATGAGGCTACTTGGTTTTGCTGAAATCATGGAGCAAGTTGAGACAATTCCTTAACTGGAAGTATTTTCTTCAAGTACAACTTCTTAGAAGCATGTACATGCTTATGAGCACTTACACTCTCATAAAGGTGCTCTCCCTTATTATTTTATAAAAGTAAGACACATTTTTAAACTATGGCCAGAATTTTTTAAGAGAACAAAAACCCAAAGCTTCCACCTTTCAAAGACTTGAAAAAGGATGTTCTGTTGATTCAGAAAGTTATTTGTGAAGATAGATGTGCCTCCAGCTAGGAGCTAAAATTATTCAAATTTTATATCATGCTTTGGTGGTATACACTGCACACTGTACTGTAGGTTCAGTTAATGCAGTAATTGTTCCATCAAATAACCACAAAGGAGAGATAGAAAATTTTATTCCTTTCAAGAACCAGAGTTCATCCTGGGGTCACACACCACAAAGGCAAGAAGCAAAGAGCATTTCAACCCCAGTGTACTCTCTAGACCTTCAGTGGGCAGCAGGAAATCAGATGGTGGGGGAATCCAACAAGGTGCTGCTAATGGGAGAGCAGCCCAAGCCCCGGGTGCTGCCCAGCTCTGTGGGACAGGTGAGCTGCCTGTAGAGCTCCTGTGTCCTGCCACCACACTGAGAGCACGGGACAGAGCCAAGGGGCCCAGCAGGAGAGGGGAGTGCTGAGGGGGCAGAAAGTGCTGCCAGAGAAAACCAGCCCAGAGCCCAGGGGCAGCTGTCTTTGCAAAAGTCTGAAATCAGGTACATGGGCTACAAAAGTGTATACTGCTGCTAAATGTTTGTTCCTGGATTTGAACACAGTTATTTTAGCTCGCTTTCTACTCTCTTCTCTTATGTTTATTTATGTGGCTGAAATATTGGTTTCAAAGAATTACTCCCAGTTTGAATTTCATGTACCAAACACTGACAAAAAAAAAAAATAAATACCAAAACTAGAGGAATTACATTTGTAGATAATAAATGGAAAATTTTGTAATCAAAAAACAAGAAGAAAAATATTTTGTGCCTTCCCTCACGTTAATTTCTGAGTAAAGTTTCCACTTCATTGTGCTCAAAGGTGGTATGCAACAATTCCTCATGTACTGAAGGAAAACAAACTTTTCAGCAATATTTATGGCTTTATGATTTACTTCTTACAGGGAAACCAGCTCAACATGCTGAGCAACTAACCAAGTTTGTAAGTGAGCTATACCCTCAGTATACATTCTATGCTGCAGATTTCCAGAACTCCAGAACTGTCTTCCAGGCCTCCTAGAATATATTCCACTACAAAGGCTCTTGCTTGTGCTATCATTGGTGTGCACTTCTTTTCAGCAGGTTGCAACACACTATGAGGTCCAAGTGAGCCTTCTCCACATCATGGGTATTGATGCTAATGATCAGCTGTGCAGGGAAGTGGTTTTTGCCTTAAACAGACCAGAACTTTAAGGAAATGAAACCAACTGATAGTTGGTCTTCATAGAAAATTCTTAACCAGAGGAGAATCTGGAGCCCTGTTTCAGGAAGGAAAACAGGATACAGGAGAGTAGTAGTGAGGATGGACAAGCACCCTGTGTGCTCCTCCTGTCTGGAGATGGAAAATCTCTAGAACATTTCAAGCTGTAGAGGAGACAGAACTATATTCTGTTTCGCCTCAGCACTGAGCATTTACATCCTATCTTTGTGTCCTTCATCTATCTTTCCTAATCTAGTTTCTTCTCCCTATCCCCTCTCCTAGACTATGGCCCTTGCTGCTCACTCAAATATTTGGCATCAGGACTGTCTACTCAGCCAGTGCCAATCCTCCTTTTCTTGCTCCATTCTCTCCTGGATGATATATAGTTCTTTCAGTATCCACCTCACAGCCCGAAGCACAGATCCTTTCCCTCAGGATCTTCGTGTGGCCATCCCACACAAAGGATTATTCCTTCCTCTGATGGTCCTCATCCAAATTTGGAATAGAATTATGGGATCATTAAAGGATGGAAAATATCTCCAAGACCATCAAGTCCAGCCTTGACTGATTTCCACCTTGTCACCCAGACCAGAGCACTGAGTGCCACGTCCAGCTATAGGGACAGGGACTCCATCACTTCCCTGGGCAGCCCCTGCCAATACCTGACAACCATTTCAGTGAAGAAATTCTTCCTGATGTCCTCTTGTCTTGTCACTAGTTCCCTGATATCAATCACCCTTGACCATAATGTCTTGACCCCTATGGTTGCCCCCTTTCTCTCTAGTTTTACCCCATTTTACCTGCTACCCCTGAAGCATCTCCAGGCTCCTTCACCTCACCTTGACATACCTTCAGAGCCTTCCCTCCCTACATTCAGCCTCCTTATCTCAAAGTATGCATTTCTTCTTACCAAGTTGGCTCCTCTCACCTGTGCTAGAAGCAGCTCGCTTATCTGTGAAGCTGGGGCTGTGTCTGGCCCAGGACAGACAGACTGGGCTCCTCTCCTCATGTGGGAGCAGGCTCAGACAGCCTGGGGAGTTAGGCCTGCATGTCTCAGACTGCTTTGAAGGGCAATAAGAAGCTCAGGATCACTAAATCAGAAGTGAACTCTTTGTTGCTGGAAGAAAAAGACCTCTCTAGTGATAGGAAGAATTAAATTGCAGTAAGGCAGATAGCCAAACACAAAGACTGATTGCAACTGAGGCTATGAAATCCTTATCATTCAAGGACTTGAAGGAAAAGTTAAATAAAGAACTCTCAGAAAGATTCCAGGTACATCTGAGCCTATTTTGGCATAGAAGAGTGGATTAAGTTTACCCATCAAGCTGTTAATTTCCTAAGGTTTATGAAAAAAAAAACAGGGCTGAATGCAATTTTACAAAGTTTGTAATTTCAAATGTTTCAGAGGATTTTGGTAAGGATGACAAAAAGCACAAAAGCAATTTCCTAGTAAATTTCAGATTTCTGCTCCATACCATGACAGCAAACTGTTAAAATAATTTTTAAAAAGTATCACCAAAATGTCTTTAAAATACACAAAACAGCGTGTTCCTCTCTACATTTGTTCTTGGAAATGGGTGAACAGCTCTGGCTGAAATTTGCCAAAACTTGAGCCCGAGTCAGACACCTGGCATTTAAAATTTCAACCATTGGTTACACTTTGGCAAAATTTTAAGGAATTAAAAACACGTCTTAATAATGATAAGCACCAGGAAACCTTAATAATATGCAGGCATGTCTAGAAAATACAAATAGTTCCCCATTTGGCTCAATGCAGCACACACCTGACATGTTGCCATAAATGCTTCTTTATCTTTTCTCCTATTTTTGTTGGCTTAAATATTAGAAATGTTTCAATGCCATATAAAGAGAAGGTAATTGTTATGCAATTTGAAAAGAAAAATGGTTTGGCAAGGCAGTGCAGCAAGCTGAATTCTATTATGTGGAGCAGCAGATCTTATCTTTCCTGGGGAAAAAACCAAGCCTATGGACTGATCAATGAAAAACAAAAAGCAGAATTTAAGTAAAAGAGATAAGGCCTTCAATGAAATTGTTAGCATTTAGATCAGGCCAGGCATTTTACTGTCTTTGGGGAAGATAACACAGACTGTTTCTTCCTGGAGCTCAGAGTATCTAAACAGCATCCTGAGGTTTCAGCCCATAGCCTGGGATGATACTGCAATTACTTCACCCCTGCAGCATCCACCATGCAAAAAACTCTCCTTTACAGGTATTGGGTAAAGAAGCTTCTGGATCACTGTGTGCTGTTGCCTGCACATAAGGATTTTAAAGAAAAATAAAAATAAAGAAGCTTGGATTTACAGGACTGAGGCCTATTAAATCATAGCTATTCCAAAGAAAGTAATGGGGAACAGGGTAAAAAAAATGCCTGAGTTGCCAGCTTGATGGGAATGGAACAATATGTTGTCTTTCTTATGTACCAAGTTGGTGAAACTGGAATGTGTTTTGAATAAAAAGGAAAGAAAAAATGGTATCTGTACTAGATGTGATAAGAAGCCAACTCCTTTGATTCTAGAGCCTGTTGAAAAAGCAATTTAATGCCATTATCATGCAGAAAGTAACAAAGATATTCTGGCTATACATCCCTGCTGGGGTGTATATGCAGAACTGATTCAGTCAAGGAGATGTAAAGTAGTTTGGATGTAAAAAGCGTGCTAAAGAGCTATTTTATGAAAGTGCTCCCCAGTGAGCACCAGGTAATCTCACCCATAAACCCTGACTCCAGCACACTGGTACAACATTCGTGTCCCAGCTGAGAGCACCTGGCAGAACTGCTGCACTTCATCGCCGGTAACAATGAACTCACATTGTCTTTATGCAAACACATTTTCAACAATGCATTTAGTAACTACCTGTAGCTGTTGAGGGGGAAAACCTAATAAATCCAACAAGATTATAACTAAAGGAATTAAAATAATTAGAATTTCACTGAGCAACTGTAGGATTTGTGTCTGACTCAGCCTAATTATAGCCTGAACACATCAGAAAGATCTCACCCTATGAGTAGGTTTGAGTTAGGCAGAGTAAACCTGATTTACGGAGCCCAACAACCTAGACACAGAAAAACAATTCAGACATTCTACTGTTTTCCCAAAAGATTGCAAATAGCCAATGATGTAAAATACAGACAAGTGAGAAAATGAAATGGAATGTGTATTTTATAAGTTGAACTCCGTAAGAGTAGAAATCTGCTAATTCTGCCTAGTGGACCATTGCATGTTGCATTTTTTAAAAAATGTGGATACCAATGAACCCACAGTCTTGCAAGTAAAGAGAACATCTGCATCATGAGGCACTGCTTGGTCACTGATGTGGCAAATGTAATTTAAAATTTAATTCCTATTAGCCTTCTCAGAACACAAGCATATTTTATAAATAGCTGGGTTTACACATGAACTTTCTCTCCAGCATTCTGATCAAATAAATTTGCTGTGCCACTTATATGACATTTCAAAGACTAAGGCCCGAATGCAAACTAACTAATACCCACAAAATTCCTAAGATGAACATGAGTGTTGGTTTCATTCTACAGAGGAGGCACAAAGTACTCAGGTCTGTCTAACAGATGGTGGCCATACCAACACTGACTGGGAAAAGCAGTAGTGGGCTGATAACAAATGTGATTTGTTTGGTTTGCTCCCTGGCTGGTGGAGCACACACTTACCTGAGTACAGGACACACAGGGGGATCATAAAGCAGCCTTTGGAAGAATGGCTAGTGGCCAGAAAGCCACAGGACAGGAGGTAAAGCATCACCTTCACCAGCCATAAACTTCAGCTACACATCTGAGAGTTTTCAACAACTTCTCTCTGCTGGCACTATTTGATGGGTATAAAAGAGCTGCCAGCTGCCCCTCCTCCCAGAGCTGTCTCCTATTTTCTGTACCAGAATGCACAGACTATCTCTGAGCAAGGTTAGAGACACAGTTACGACCCTTGCTAGGATTACCAGGTTTTGTAATACAGGTGAAAATTGGATACAAATTGAAAGAGGGGAGATTTATATAAGATATTAGGAAGAAACTTTTCATTGTGAGGGTGGATGCCCCAACCCTGGCAGTGCTCAAGGCCAGGCTGGATATGGCCTTGAGCAAACTGGTCTAGTCAGACATGTCCCTGCACATGGCAGAGAGGGCTGGGAATGGATGATTTTTAAGGTCTATTCTAACCCCTTAATATTCTATGATTCAATTAAATGGTACCAAAAATATGACATTCTTGCAATGCTTTGCAAGAGTACAGGTGAGAATTCAGAGAGGGAGCTAAAAAGATTCCTTTAGCTGAAGTGTGACAGTAAGGAAAGACTGTGTGTGATTCTGAAATAAAAGCCAAGAATTTCAAAGCCGAAGGTAGGCCTCCCATCATGCTGCCTGCAAGGGAGCCAGCCAGAGAGTATCTGCTTGTGGCTCTGGGGATCATTATGGTGCAAATCTTAGAAAGAGGAGCATGAGAAAGAAACCAGACCTGTGTGTGCAAAACATAGGGTAGGCCTGCCAATACAATACATATTTGCTAGAAACTGCTGTGTGTTCAGTTATCAGTGGCATGACATTAAGGAGATAATGCCACCAAAAACCTGTTTGACCTTGAAAAATAAGGTACTTACGTATCTCCTGACTTGCGGTAATTCTCGGGACATTCCAAAGACAGGCAGCGAAAGCCGCCCTGGATGTTAAAGCAGGTCTCATTGAAAGAGCAGTTGTGGCTTTCTGCAACACACTCATCGATATCTGCCAAATGGAAACAGGGCACTGGATTAAACATGTGCTTTTCCTCTCCTTGCAGATGCCAGACAATGACAGTGTCCTGTTAGATACTACAGGACATGGGGTGCAGTTAAACATCACTACAGGATGGCAAGGGGAGGGCAGAAGAACAAAGAAGAACACTAACCCAACCAACCAGCAAGAGGAAGAAAAGGAAGAGCAGCAGTGCCACTAAGTGGACAAGACCTAAATATTTGCTGACAGGTTTACAGCAGGCTATTTCCTTTTGATGGCTAAACTAACTCATAGCATTTCACCGTTGGGAATCTTCATTGTAAGAATTTTTTATAATTATTTAATAATGTTTTAAAAAGTAGTCTCTACTGAATTACTTTGTAAATGAAATGTCCTGTATATTTATTATAAAAGACTTTTTGCTTCAGATGTCTGGCTGATGTGTACTGCATTACCTATAATTTCATAGGAAAGGCATCTTTTAAACACAAAAACTGCTAGAACTTGTCAGAATTCCAGTGGGATCTCCCAGCAGCTCTTGAACCCACCTTGGCAGTTGCGTGCATTGGGTGCCAGCCTGTACCCAGTGGAGGGACAAGTACATTGAAAGCTCCCAGGAATATTAATGCACCGAAAGGAACAGATATGTCCTCCAGTGGGCAATGCACATTCATCAATATCTGCAAGGAAAAAACACCACTCATTTATTATGTGTTCATGGCATTCAACCCAGTGCACATGTACAGTGTTCCTGCTATGAGCTTCAAGCACAATTTGATGGTTCTAATTTCTGGGCAATGAAGAAGATCATCAGATAGGTGTGGCTTTAGCCAATAACAACTAATCAGCAAAGATTTTCAGGAATAAATGGAACTCTGAAGAAAATTAAAAGCTATAAGAGAACACAAGAGACAAAGTAATGGATGAGGGAAAGCACTTTACAGTGACATGTATTGCAGTGCTTTATAAAAGGGAGTCAGAGGAATATTTTTATCCTTGTTTTTACAAAAAGGAAATTAAAATTAAGTGTTCTGCCCAAGGCCTCACTGTTCAGTAAGTCTTGGAGACCTAAGTCCAAGTTCAGGGTCTTATCCGTGAGGTCACAGCCACATCCTCCTTGTATTCAGGAACACATTAGTTCAGAACCAGCCACAAAAATAATAATTTCATATAATAATTTCAATTTTATATATAGCTATAGCTATATATATATATATATATAATATTATATATATTTCAATCATAAATTCATAGAATAATTTCATACATTAAATACCTGGTAATATCATATATTACATATGTAACATAAATATGCTCATATCTTCACTGGCTGAAGACTAGAAATTCTGGTAGTTCCTCAGGAAAAAGACAAATTTCTGTCAAGTTACAAAAGTGTGCCAAGCTACAGTTCAGTGTAAGCAGCAAAAATGACAACACACATGCAAAGAGATCCCTCTGGAAAAGGACATGGGTGGTAGACCTTCATTGAATACAGTCTCACAAGAAAATACCAAAGAGACTCAAATATTTAAATGAAAAAATTATGTGGAATTGCTCATGTTTGTTACAGCAACAATAAGAAATGCCCACCCACTGTCTCTCTCCCTGCAGTGCCATGGGTCTCACCTTCACACGAAATGCCATCGATGTCACTGAGCTGGAATCCACGGCGGCAATAGCACTGGTAGGAGCCGTACACATTGGCACACTCTTGACTACAGGGGTTGTTCTCACACTCGTTCAAATCTGAAATGCAAAGTTACAAACCTGAACCCCAAATTTCTTGCAATATTCTTCACTCCTAATACTGGAATAAGACAACATTTTAGATGGTTGTTTGTTATTTTTATATTACAAAGGGATGGCACACATCACTGAGTAAGCTGGAAATAGGGGTCTCTGAGTGTTGCTCTTAACAAGGTCTGGCAATATAGGTTAATCTGCACTGTGCTGTAATTTCCTACTGCATTTCAAGGTGTGAGACTGGGAGGGAATATTTAGGCCAACACTTACGTTTCTGTGTCTGGATATCAGCAAGGCTGGTTTTTTGAAGGTTTTGAACCTGATTGAGTTGAGCCACCCTTCAAAGTGCAGCAAATGCAGACCCATACACCTCTGCATCACAGAATCACAGAACCATTCAGGTTGGAAAATACCTCCAAGACCATCGGGTCCAGCCTGTGACCAAGCCCCACCTTGTCACCACAGATGAGAGCACTGAGTGCCACATCCAGGTGTTCCTCAGACACCTTCAGGAGGGGAGCTCCACCACCTCCCTGGGAAGCCCCTTCTGATGCCTGACCACCCTTTCAGGGACGAAAATCTCCCTGATGTCCAGCCCGAGCCTCCCTGGCGCAGTTTGAGGCTCTGTCATCTTGTCCTGTCAGATGTGCCAGTCTAAGGGCGATATATTCAAGCTGTGGGCTATAGAAGCCTCGACTAAGAGCAGCAGCATTCATGTAATCAAAAGGACTGCACTGTGATGATTTCTCGTGCCATTCCAGTGCAGCCTTGCAAGCTAAAATAAAAAACAGCTGAAAGAACAATGAGCTGTTTCTCACACTCCACAACCAAAGCATTGACAGCCGTACCTTCACAGGATCTACCATCAGCTGAAAGTTTGAAGCCCATGGTGCACGTGCAGTAGTAGGAACCAGGAGTGTTCTCACACTTGTGAGCACAGAGGCGGCCTGGGTAGCGTCTGCATTCATTGATATCTGCAATGATGAACACACAGAGAGGTCTGTGGATTGGCTGGCTCACTGTGGTACCAGTTGGACAAGAAAGTGATTATAAAAGTTTAATTGTTCTTTTCCAGATTTAAATTTCATAATAAAGAGAAAAGAAATCCTCAAAATGGTTATTTAGAAGCCCCCCAGAGTATAATTGGATTAGATCTATACAGAAGAAAGTTGCTTTGATCTTCCAAAGGAATCTTTCGCTTATAAAAATATCACAGAAAACAATTACACACACTCTCACACCTTTTAACAGGATAGCAGATAACATGTTGACAATACTAACACAGCTTCCTTTGAAGTATCAGCAGTTCTTTAATATGGCTTTAGAGTCAGCCAAATAATATAGCAGTCAATTTTACATTCTGATGACAGAGGGCATGCAGAGAGCAGTAACATTCTTTACACAGGACCACTCTGTAAGTGCCATGGCTGCAAGTATTTAGTCTGATGCTGTAACTTACCAATACATGTCCTACTGATGACATCAAAAGTATAGCCAGCTTTGCACTCACAGCGGTAATTGCCTGGGGCATTGATACAAATGTGTCCTTCTCCACAGGGCTGGTTAGAGGATGAGCACTCATCCACATCTAAAACAAAAAGTGATTTGAAGTACACTTCTGAGTATGCAAATTGAGAGAACAGCAACATGTTAACATATTTTTTTGTCCCCTGGTGTTTATAAAGTATTTTGAAACAGAAAACAAGCTGTTATCCTGCTCTCAGCTTTTACAAGATCAGAGTCACAAATCCAAACTATCTGTACCAAAGCAGGTTAGCTCTAAGGTGTCTTTAATGTTGATGGACTTGGGAGGAAAGCGATGAAGTAACCAGGCAATCTTTGGAGGAATTTAGCTGCAAAATTGTTTTATTATGCACACTCAGGATTTGTGGGTCAGATCTTCATCTAGTCTAAGATGTCTGAGATCCAGAGTCATCAGTAGTGCTTTGATTAGCCACTCGCAGAAATTGAAAACAAATACAAAAATGCCTCTCTTTGCAAAAACCACCTCAGTTAAAAGCCAGCCAAATGTCTTTCAGTGCTTTTTGAATGGCTTCTGTAGGGCATTAAATTGAGCATGTGTTATCTCTGTACTAAGGAGATTTGGGACCACACAGCCTTGTTCCATTGGTGCAGTCACAGTCAATGCTATTTATGGGGGCTGATAATCATTACTCCTCTTCTCAAAATGTAGGGTTTCATGAGTTTTATGAAGGACAGAGGATGGATGCTTGTCATTCTTCACTTGCTGGCACTGCCATGAGGGAAAGAACAGGATCAAGAATTGACTGTGGGAATGATAAAAACCTAGGCAAAGCGCAAGAAACTGGTAAACATAAATTATATATGTGAGCTATTCTCTTAGAACTGCTTTTTCTTCCTGACTGTCACTCACCTACACATCTTGTTCCATCTTCATTGAGGTGGTAACCTCGGCCACAGCTGGGTGAGATTCGCTGGCAGGTAAAGGAGCCGTCGGTGTTAATACAGATCTGCCCAGCTGGGCACGGCATGTTGGTACTCAGACACTCGTTGATATCTACAAGAGCACAAGTCAGTGTAACTTTTTCCAGTCTCAAGAGGTTTAAGGTAAGATGCTCTAATTATATAACCCTTCAGAGAAAAGTTCTGCCTGTGGGAGAAGACAACTATTCATGACATTTAGCTTCACTGGTAGAATGCTTCTGGAGTGAAGACTGGGAGGTACAAAAGCCATTGATACCACAGAAAAGCAGTGGAAATTGGTGTAGATCTTGTATTTGTTTCAAAGCCTTTAAAATTCTCTGCTAAACATAAAAAGAGCTAATCAGCAATTCAATTCACCAGCTTAACTGGTTCTCTCTCTGAGTTCTGATTGAGCTCTTAGCTTCTACAGGATGATCAGAGTCACAAATCCAACAACAAAATCCCCTCAGCTCCACACAGAGCAGCACTTTGTTCCCAGTGTGTAAAGTTAGGCTATGAAACTGCCTAAATCTTTTGAGCAAATGTATTTTATGAGCCATTGGCATGCTGCAAACTGATGTGGCTTTACTGATGCCCACGACAGCAAGTTAATCAAAAGCTGCCACGGACCTGGCACTACCTGTGGCAGGTGTGCACCTTCAAAGGGTTTGCTGTGCACAGGCACTGCCCCCCCTCATTTTAAAGGCTGCAGTTTTGTTTTCAGTCTGTTTCCAGTGTCAGATTTCAACACTACAGGAGAACAAGGGGCTGGTAATGAGTGCAACTTGGCAGCCACTGCTGCTCGGCCAGTTCCACAAGTCCAAGACTTGCTACGCCAATGGGGGAATTAAAAGTTGAGTTGAGACTTGAAAATAATACTCAAGGGAATAACTGATAGATTTGTAGGTCACATTAGACAAATCCATAAAGAGTCTGCTGGAAACCAGTCATTTTAATGCATTTATATGCAGGGTATAATTCTGGTTTTGGGGAGTCTTGGAAAAAATGCATTGGCCTGACAAGATTGTCATCAGCCTTTAAAGTAAAACTCCTCTCCACAATATGATATAACTTTCCCATCTTTCTCATACACAATAAGATTATTGATAGGCTGTAATGTGGGACAGGTCTGGGAAGACCTACATGCCTGTAAAACCAAGCAGACTAACACCAAAGGGTGTTGCAGAGGACGTCAGCTTTCTACACAAAGCCTTAGCTAAAACCTTTTGGACAGAGTTAGATAAAATATATCACAATTTTTACAAATTTTGTTTCAGATAAAACACCCAAAGCCTTAAGCAGCTAACCACCTTAGGTAATGCACTCATTAAATATAGCGATCTAATATTGAAGTCCTTTATTTAAATGGCTTTCATCTGTCACTCTTACCTGTGGAAAGAGCAATGCATGCACAGATGAAGGATAGCTTGAGCAGCTCAGAGCCCACTCAGTGAAACCACAACTTTTCTCCCAGGCAACACCTGAGTATTTCCCAAGAAAAGAACATGCCTTACCAATACAGTTGCCTAGTGCATCTTGTATAAACCCACTCATGCACTGTAGCTTGGGTCGGCAGCGGAAAGATCCTGGAGTATTCTGACAGATAAAATCGGGGGGGCAGTTATGAGTACCAGTCTCACATTCGTCAATATCTGGTACATCACAAAAAAAAATTGTTAGCAGGAATTTGACAGGTTTTCCATTACATTTAAAACATAAGACATAGTTAAAATCATCACATAGATTAAACTTCAGCATATCTTCCTGGAATTCTGTGATCTAGGATCAATCTGACTTACTACCTCAAAAAAGATCTTAGTAAAACCAGGTAGGTTAAGATTTTTTTATGATTTTACGATTAATCTTGTATATAGGGGTGTGTCTGTGCACATTATGCTTTACAAGTTTAGTTCTCAAAACTAAATGATTCAAGGCTATTATAGAGTACCTAAAGCACCACATTCAGCACTGCTCAGCCTTGATTCAGCAGTGTGCTTAGCTTTGAAGTCAGGAAGATTTAATTACCCAAGTGCAATTTTAATTTTAATTTAGATCCAATGCAGATATTGTTCATTTCTTTCATAAGTGAATTAATTGGCCTTGATTCCCATCCATATAAAGGCTTGCAATATCCCTGCATTATCATGCATTAAAATGCACATAAATATGACTTCTGCTTACTTTAATATTTTACTCCAGTTCAGAATAAACAATAAATATTTGTGAATAAATTCTTGTTCATGTAAAGCAGATAAAGAAGACAATGGCAAATGAAGCTTCACTCACTAATATAGTCTTGTCCACATAAAGCAACTAAAATTTAATGTTTGCCATCTGGAAATGGGATGAAATCTCCTAAAGCTATCAAAATACAGAAACTCTCCAGCAACAGGATACCTCAGCTTTCTCATTCATGCAGTTGATACAAAAGTAGCCCTAGAGTTTTGTGGGACTTAAAAAATGAGTTTGGAGACCATTTGAATTTTAGGCTGGGTTAATACTGAACTGGGTTCAGCAGGGTTCTACATGTAGCACAACTCAGTCATGTTACCTGGCATTTAAAAACTATACATGAATATTATTCATTTTTAATTTTTATCACTATTAACATAACATTAATAAATAATGTTATTAACATATCTTACCCAGATAAGAACTTTCTAACATTAGTGGTGGGTATAATTTACTATCTGTACTCCTTTTTATCAACAGGAAAATATGTTAATACTTGCCAGCAAGCTATTTGTTGGCCTAAGTCTGATGTCATTCAAACCACCAGAAGTGTTACTTCAAATGGACCACAGTTACACCATGATGCTTTCAAAAAACCTTGCCTGATATTCTGCAGGTTTTGCACTGGAGTTTGCTCATCAGCTTTTTTATTTAATCTATTCATAAACCACTGATCAGTTCCTACTGTAAAACCTTACCTAAAATTTCAGTTGAGTTAATTTACTCATTTACTACATTTATATTTACTTATAAACCATTCTAAGCTTAGGCAGAACAGACTTTCTCATTAGTGAAAACCAATTCCACATCAACTGGGGTTAACTGCTAATTTATATTTCTGTAAATGCAGCATGCCAGGTGAAGTTACAGATACAAATGATAGCATTCTATAAGCTAGATGGAACTTGAAATAAGTAACTTTTTTAGTAAGAAAGACTGTTATGTTTGTGTGGTTTTAGCCTCTTTACATTTTTAAATCCCTAGGAATGCTGTGATTAATAAATTAATCCCTTTGTAACTTCCTTAGGATAAAAGCTTACTTTCTTTTTCTAAAGATGCATCTACCTTCACATTTCCAAACTGAATCACCTGGTTTCTCCACTTTGGTTCACACTCCAGAATGTGCAAACCTGATTCATTCAGGTGCATCTAAACCATTATTTATGCTCCAAGAGAAGGACTTAGGCACTCCAGTCACTCATGAGCAATCAATTCAGCATACCAGACTGGAGCTAGCCAGAAATAATCTCCAGGGTATTGTGCATAGTGTGAGTTCTGGGCCTTCATAATCACTGGTTTTGGTCACCAGAGCAGCTCCTAACATGCAACACAAATTGCCAATGTGAAACAGAGTTATCTCTCCTGGAAGTCTCTGCAGCAGCCCCCAGCTGCATGGTAATCTGCAAGGCGATAGGTGGGAAAACTGCTGTCCTTGAAGTGTGTATGTCTCAATTACACGTGTATTGACCAAAAGCCAAAGAGCACAACATGATGATGTGCTTCATTTTTAACTTAAGCCTGGAAGATTTTAGTTTCTCTGCACAGGACATACCTTTGCAACGACTGTCATCTGTTAGCTCATAACCAGTTCCGCAGCTCGTGTCCCGCTGACAGCGGAAGGATCCCAAGGTATTGACACAGGTTTGTCCAATCCCACAGTTGTGTGTCCCAGTGATACATTCGTTAATATCTACAGCATGCCAAATTATTTAAAAAGAAATAAGAGAGAGTAAATAAGAAGCATGAAGATGGGAAGAGAAGAATCTGAAGGCTAGCTATGGGCACACCTCCAACCAGGCACTCCTCTGAGCATCAGAATACAATGGTGTGGATTTGGCCTCACATCCCACTACACAGCTGTTGCCAGGGCATGAGCCAGCAAAGAGATTTGGACCCTGTTGGTTCCAGGACTCACTGATTCACTGTACTTAAGAAGAGGAAAGTCAGCTGAGTGAAAGCAGTCATCATCTGATTGAGTCTAGCAGTACATGATGTCTCCAGACATGTCTAAGGTTGTTAGAGGTAGGATGTGTAGACATGGTCAGCTAGTAGAGTTGGCAATATTTGGTTTATGTTGGACTCAATGATCTTAAGTGTCTTTTCCAAACTTAGTGATTTCATGGTCAGATTATAGTGACTATATGAATGAGGTAAACTTTCAGAAATCCTCGCCTTGCTCTGCATCCCACCAACATATGGATTAGGGACTCCCTGAGCCAAGTTGGATTTTATACTTCACAGCTACTGATAGACATTTCCTTTGTGAATTTTTTTCATTCTAACTTTGAATGCATAAAAAAATCTGACATCCATGTGTATCAAATGTAAAAGCTCTTCCTTTTTATATGTCCAACTAGGTTAGTGTTAATCTGACCAGTCACCAATATTTATTTTATATTCTGGAGTTTGTATTTAAGCCACTTAAGACTCCATTTCCAGTCACTGACAGAAAAAGGTGCTCTTCATCTGGAGCACTTGTCATCCTTGAACAGCTATGCAGGATGGGCAAGGTGAACTGTGCCCTAGAAGGGCTTATATCCCTCAGCAACAAGGAGCCTGGGCTCACTAGCTCAGAACCAAATGGCACATTGCACATGCCTGAAGTAAAATCCACCTCTATCCCAGCCCATTTCATTTGATGTCACAGATTAGAATATGCTGAATTGGGATGGATCCATAGGGATGATCCAGTCCAACTCCTGGCTCTGCACAGACACCCCTCAATCCCCTCCTGTGCCTAAGAGCGCTGTCCAAACACTCCTGGAGCTCTGGCAGCTTTGGAGCTGTGACCATTCCTGGGAGCCTGTTCAGTGCCTGACCACACTCAAGAGGTGGGGGGGTGTGAAAGAACCAGTTCTTCTGGGAGAAACTAACAACCCTTCCTTGACAATTCCCATGCCACTCATGGAATCTAGAACATTAATCATTTCTGTCAGTTCTGTCCTTAACATGCTAAAGAATCTTACTCTATTTATTTTGTCTGCCTTATCAATAACAATCCACTTTCACAAGAGAGAATAGGTATTCCATTTTGGTTTTATTCACAGCAAAACATTCAAACTCTGTCTCTTCTCCATTCTAAATTCTCCACCTTTTCCACTGACCCTCCTTAATTTCATCTTCCCACAATTCTCATTTCAGCACTTTATTCAAATCAACTTTTTATGACTTCACCTCTTTCCCCAGCTGACATAAGCATGTTCTGGTCTCTTCTCTCTGGGTATTTTTGTATCTATTCTTGCTATTTTAAAACAAGAATGTTTATAATCGAAACAATGGCTTTATTTCTTTTACCTTCACAGGTGATACCATCTGGTTGAAGCTGATAGCCAACAAAGCAGGAGCAGACATAACTGGATCCTGTGTCTCTGCACTGCTGAGAGCAGGGACCACCACCTAATGGATATGTTACAAGGTCTTATTTAATTAAGAGGCTCTTCATAGAAGCTGAAACAAACCATTAATTTACAGGACACTTGATTTATTTAGAAAAGAAGTTAATACACATATACACAAGAAAGAAAGGGCTAAGCACTGAAAGCTCTAAAAATGTATACAAGAAGGGTTATTCTGACAAACAGAAAGAGAATACTACATAGAATTTACACAAAATTTGGCTTATTTTTAAGAAAACTTTCTGATCTTGTTAAAATAGAAATGAATATTAAAAATGCTTCATATTCTAAAAATAGAGAAAAGGTTATATATTTCCAAAACCAAATATTTGTTGTAAGGCTGCAGATATTCTTAGTACTAACAGAACCCATGTCCTGTTTTTTAGAATGGCTGGATAGGTATTAAACAAGAGGTTTGAGATAGGCACAATCCATGTGAGCAATTGCAGCTACTTTATAAATAATTATATATTATAAATATTTTTTAAAGTACAACAATTTCTAATGACGACAGGGCCATTAAATCACTGAAAATTAGGTGGGAACTGAAAATCAGGTGGAACCATAGCTTTGTGGTTGAGATCAACAGCCTCTGCTCTCTGAATCTCTGCTAATACTGTGAGCTCCATCCTGACACAGTAAAGCCTGTAGTGGAAGTGTTAGATGAACAGAACTAATTTCCCCATGTAACATGAAGGTGCTCCAAAACAAATTGCTGGAAGTTCCATTGCCTAGGAAATTTCAGTTTCCCCTGTTCAAAAAATTACAAGTACTTCTGACATGCCAGGTTTATCAGAAAATATGCTGTAGACAGAACCACCAATTGGCAATGAGCA
The DNA here is from genome assembly GCF_001522545.3 of Parus major. Taxonomy (NCBI): domain Eukaryota; kingdom Metazoa; phylum Chordata; class Aves; order Passeriformes; family Paridae; genus Parus; species Parus major. Next base: position 64,702,848 of record NC_031773.1, read on the forward strand.
ATACCAATCCATCTCCTGCAGGCAGCTGATTAAGAAATACAGCAACTGATTGCATGAAGAAATAATGCTAGGAAAATATGTAACACATATTTCTATGTCATCTCTCTTAATCAGCAACTGGATTTGCTGTTGGAGAGGCACTGTTGACTCTGGTTCACTAATGACCTGATAGATATTCCCATTCTCTCCACAGTGTAACAGCTGTAGAACATGGAGCACAGTAAATAATTTTGCAACTGGAATACAAGCCTATTAAATTGATTTTATCCTAAATACGTTTCTGAGTTCTGAAATGCTGGCAGAAAACAATGAATCACTGCTGGTTTAGGTTTACAGACATGTAAATCACATGTGACAAGCAATAAATCAGAATACTTAGCAGAGCAGTATTCCAAATGCATGTTTTTAAAGAGTCAGAGCAGCATGACTAATCAGGACTATAGAAACTTTGGTCTTCCTTTTTTTCAGGTGATGCATCTCGAACAGAAATAAGTTTAATTTCATATTCAATCACCCTGATAATCAAGCACCAAGGGAGGAATAAAAGATGCACATATTTAATTTAGGATCACCATTTTCTGAAGAAAATGAATCCAAAGTACTCCACAGGTTCAAGGGTGAGACTTCTGAGGTATTACCCACTAGAAGTTAAGTAGAAGTTAAATGCATTGTGTCAGCTTCAGTTGGATAGGATGGACTCCACTGTGAGAGACAATGCCTCCCCTGTATTTAGTAACTATTTAGGCATCACATAATGGCCCATTACTCTTTGGAAAGGCTCTTCCTCATGTTTTTTTGCCCATAACTATCCTAAACAAAAGGCTTTGGGTAATCTCTAGATCTAATTTGGCTTCACTTTATTGAAAGCAATCACAAAAGAGCTGGCTAGCAGGACTAGTCACCTGACTCACCTCTGCAGCCATCATGCAGATAAGGATCTTCTTGGTCTAGTTCCTCCTTTGAAATTTCAGCTAAAAAGAGGGGAGATAGGCATTAGAGAAAGCACTTCTCTTTGCAAGGTAAAACACTGTGTGCATGGGATGGAACTCACACCAGGGTATTGGACAAACTAGAACAAAATTAATAATCATTATTTACATATTTTACAGCTATTTCTTGCTTAAATTTGACATTCAAAGGCACATGGCCATGGGGCATTTTCCATCTGACTGATTCAATATGAAAGTCACACCGTGATCATAGATTATATATGGACTGAGATTTTCAAATGCAGATTCTTAATGTCAGAGTTTTAACCAAAGCTTAACCTCATTTTCATAAGGCATGCTGTTGAGGCATGCTTGGCTTCCACTGACTTTGTAGTAGCTTGGGGTGCTCAGAGATTTAATGAAAACCAGATTAACCTCAGTTATTTATTTAGATTTCATTTCAAAAAGAAGTCCACACCTAAGTTTTTGGGCACATACTTATGGCATTCTTTCAAATATACACATTGGAGAGTTTTGATCTGTCATGCTCCTGCCACATGTATGTATCCCAAGAGCCCTTTCGCTCCACATGAGGACATACAAGGGCCAAACACATCCTGAACCTACTGCTTACCTGAAGAACCAGCTAATGGATTTTTTCCAACCCCACTACTTTGAACACAGGGGAAGAGGTAGGTTGGTAGTGTGCAAAAACACAATGCCAAAATGCTCTGCTTATTGACTAGGAAACTTAGGCTTGTTTCAGTGACTGCCCATCAGCCTATTCCACCAGCAGTCACTTACAAGCAAGTGATGCAGAGAGGATGTGAAAGCAATGTTTGTGCAATGGCATGAGGCTGGGTTAGTTCACTGAATCCTCAAGCCATAGGGACACATTTCAATTATGCAGAGCTGATTAAATCAGTTTGCCCAAGTCTGGCAGGATTTTGTACTTCTGGCTTCTGGGGACACAACAGCAGAGATCACAAAATTAATTAGGCTGGAAAAGACCTCCAAGACCACCAAGTCCAACCTGTGGACAACACTTTATGTGATTTTGAGAGCCAGCTTGCCTTACCCCTGCGGCAGAATGCCCCTGATGCACTGCTATGGCACAACAAACACAAGGTTCTAGTCCAAAAATCTGCCTTGCAAAATGGAGCCTCATGTCCTCTTCACCATGAAAAAAAATGTCTATTTGTGTTATTTGTTGTGCCTTTCTGCAGGCATTTTTTTTATTGTCAATAGTGTTATTTGATGTATGTTCAAACACCTGCTTGTTTCTTAGTTGAATGATGAGAACATTGCCCTGCCCTGCATGTGGACACAGCCCCAGCTTTGCAATGCACAGTGCCTCTGGTGTGTGCCACAATAACCATACCAAAGGCTGTTGTGTGTGCCACTTGCCCACAAAGGCAAGCAGGGAAATTCTCTACACCGTGCCCGCAGTTCTCATGGATGATGTATTTCTCATGCCATACAGGTACATTGAGTATGCAAATTTCTGTTATTAGCAGAGATGTCTGAGTATGAGGGATCTGCTAATCCAGTCACCTCAGCCAGTGCCAATGGACAGGGGCAGTTCCCCTGCTGAGACAACAACACACACAGGGAAACCACCCAAAAGGGCATTTCTGGATGTTACCTGATAAGGGGGACACTGAGACAAGACAGGCTTGAAAGACCTGGAACAAGTCTGATAACATGCTGGCTCAAGCAGACCAGTGCAAGCTTTTGTGATGGGGCTTGTGTTTAAATGATTGATGGGATGATGTCCCCCAAAATCTGTTGTTTGTGATCTGCCAGCCAGATGGCACAATTGCAGTGCTCGGTGGCCCATGAAGGGGGTAACACCACACAGCATGACTTGTCTGCAGCTTCAGGTCTTTGTGCTAAGTGAAAAAGGGGAAAAAAAAACAGTCTATAAGGGTCAATCTGTACACATTCATCCTCTCAGCTCTGTGGATTAGGTATAGAGAAGGGTGTCAAGAGCTGCCATCTAGGTAACCCTCTTTTTTGATAATATCAAAAGAAACAGGTTCCACACTTCCTGGAGATCATCAGTTGTCCCAGATAATAAAGGCATTTCAAAACCTCCTGGTTTGTGGGCATTTACCTCTGACATAATGGCAACATTTGCATTCTGCTGAGCTGGCAAAAGCCCTCTAGCAATTTCAACAAATTTTCAATTGTTTGTTGATTTTCATTTTAATTAAGTATTTATCAGTGGGAAAAATGCCCTTAAAACTAATTTATAGCTTATATTCAGCTTCTAGGATAAGATTATTAGTTGCCAAAATAAGCTCTCATACATTTAAATTCTAATACCAGAAACTAAGTGACCTCTTTCCTTATTTTTAACAACAGCCTTTCAGGTATCACTAGCCAAAAAAGTGAGCTCCAAAACATGCATCATTAAATTACTGAGACGAGATGTCACATTAGAGGAATTCTAACAGAAATAATTTAAAGTGAAAACACTCTTTGTACCCTGTATCATTTTGTGTCTCACTCTTCTAAGTATGCAATAAAATACCTGGCTCCTTTTTAGGAGCATAATCACTGATGGACAGATCAATGCCTTCTTGACCTTTCCCACAGCAAGTTCTGAAGACAATTCCACACTGATATCCTATCTTTGGGTTGGGTTCACAACTCTGTCCTCGAAGTTGGGCAGCCTTTCCCAGCAAGCAACAGTTACAGCATGTCTGTTAAAAAGAAAATGAAAATATTAACAAAGTCAAAGTAACATGAGCCTTGATGATGATGTCACCAGTTATCTCACCTTGGAACTGATGTAAAATTTTCTGCAAACTCTTTAAGAACTCCTGGTATACTTGGGCTCAAATTTCTTAACCTGCTGTGGAGTTCAATGCATCTGGCCAAGTACAGAACCTGGGTCCAGCTCTCTGTGCACGTGTGAAGGTGTGTGCAAGCTGATGTGGAGGACCACAGCACTCCCCATGTGTATATGGGATTTCATCACTCCCCACCGACACAGCCTGGATTCAATCTCCAGCCAAAAGTCAGAACTATTCATACCCCTGCTTCCCATTTGTGTCCAGTTTAATTAAAATGGGATACATTCAATGAAATGCAAGGCTCAGTTTGACTGGACCTGCTTACTCAATTTCCTCCTTGAATGAACAAACACACCTCATCCAAGGTTTGTGCTAGTAGGTCATAAAGAGGATTTTACTCTGAAAAGCATAGTCAGACATTATTTAAAAGCATCACTGTCCTGACATGGCTTCCAGGAGTAACACATTATCTGCCTCTTTGAGACCTGCTGAGCTGCAACCCTGGAATACACCACAGAAGCAAGGACAGGACAAGTTAATCCCATGGAGGCTTCTTTTATTTTAAATAGTGAAGATGCTGCTGATTTGTACAGTTTTCTGCCTTGCTGTCAGAAAGCAGCAAAAGTTTTTGATTCTCTGGAATGGGTGTCTGCCAATTGCTACTGTCACATGATAACAGATTTAAGCTTTTTTTATTAGTTTTGTTACTCTTCCAGACTCTATTTTGCTTGAAGAAAATTTCCTGCACCATTAAACACAACAGATGGATATAAAATAATGAAACTTTCAACTAAATTTCTATAGCTTGATGCTTTAATTTCTATAGCTTGATGCTTTAAGCACCACACATGCTGAAAAGAGGGCAACTATGAAATGCTTTTCATGACTTTGAGATGTCTATCCTTGCCTATATTCTTAAGTTTTAAGAACTTTTTTTTACGTTTTCTCTTGTAAGAAGTTACATGTTTTTCTCCCTGAACACTGAACGGCACTTTTAAAACTTAGAGCAACATGAAAGCAAGATAGTAACAGCATCCTAAAACATGTAAATATTCCATTTTATATGGTATCATTAAATACACAACAAAAACTTCTCTGTGCTGCAGACTGCTATAGGGCTGGAACTCCCCTCTCCTGGCCTCATCTCCTGGGGTGTTGTTGTCACACCCTACCAATCCCTAGGATACATGTTTTCCCTTATTTTCTCTTGTTTGGTGAGATGGTTCTTAATATCCACTTTTTTTACTAGTTTCTCCAAATACTTCCATCCAGTGGCAGATGCTCCAATTTCATCCTATTATGTCTGGAATATTTCCACCTTTTCTGACTTTTTTGGATGACTTTAGAAATAAACCCTTGATGATTGCAACATTTCTCCATATTTATTCTAACATATCAAGCAATTCCCTGAGGTATCCTTCTCAAAGTTCTTAAATGTGACAATATTTCTCAACCATAAATTAGAAGACAAAAAATGAAAGTGAGCTAAAGATTCATTACTTGACTTAAACTTGCATATCTTATTTAAGTTATTGAATAAACTGATGCCTTGACAAATTTTGACATTATATAAATTTTGTATCCTCACTAGCATTTGCTGAAAGACTCAGTCTACTTCTTTATCTTGTCACAGGATATTCACCTAGGGAGTTACAGAGTTTCTCTTGACTTTTTTTTTTAAGAGTGATCATTAATTTTGCCCTTTTTGAAGTGTTAAATAGCCTTCTGTTCCTTATTTCTTTCAGGTTGAGCCATCTAAAAATTGAAAAACCTCTGTCTCTAACTCATGTGAAACTTCAAGTACAGAACTGGCTAAATCTTGCATTACCTGTAAGACACTGTGTCTTCAATTTCCATAATTGTGTGCCCTGGAACTATTTGTTCCAGCCTGTGTTTATTCTAACTGTGCACAACGTTAAATCTTGATTTAACATCTTGGTAATGAGAATAATTTATGTTTCTATACCTTAGCCAAAATGACTGAAAGATGGAAAACGTCAAGTGTTTTCTTAACTGGTGTGTTGGTTTTGTACAGCCTGGTTTTTGGTAACAGTGGGGCCACAGAAGTGGTTTCTGTGAGAAGCTGCTGGAAGCTTCCACCACATCCAGCAGAGCCAATCCCTGATGGCTCTGAAGATGGTCATGCTGCTGGCCAAAGCTGGGCCAGTGAGAGATGATTGGTAACGCCTCTGTGATAACACACTTAGAAGAAAATCAAAACAAAGAGTGAGGCAGTTTTAATTCCAGATAGACAGGAGGAGGAGGTGAGAACATGTGAGGGAAACAACGTGGAGACACCAAGGGCAGTGCAGAAGGAGGGAGAGGAGGTGCTTCAGGCACCAGAGCTGAGATGGCGATCACTCTGCAGGCTGTGGTGATGAGCATGGTGAAGCAGCTGTGCCCCTGCAGCCCATGGAGATCCATGGGGGATGCAGAGATCCCCCCACAGGCCCTGGGGATCCATGGGGGATGCAGAGATCCCCCCACAGCCCCTGGGGATCCATGGGGGATGCAGAGATCCCCCCACAGCCCCTGGGGATCCATGGGGGATGCAGAGATCCACCCACAGCCCCTGGGGATCCATGGGGGATGCAGAGATCCCCCCACAGCCCCTGGGGGAGGTGCCCACACTGGAGCAGGTGGATGCCTGGAGGAGGCTGTGATCCAGTGGGAGACCCAGTGCAGAGAGGGGGCCCTGCTTCCAGGCTGGAGCAGCCTGTCCTTGGAGGATGCACCCCATGGGAAGAGAGACCCACACTGCAGCAGTTTTGGGAGGATTGTTTGCCCATGGGAGGAACTCCCATTGCAGCAGGTTTGGGAGCACTGCTGCTCATGGGATTGGAACCACACTGGAGAAGTTCATGGAGAACTGTCTCCTGTGGGAAGGGACCCCACGGTCTCACAGGGGAAGGACTCCTCTCCCTGAGCAGTGGAAGAAAACCTTGGGTGATGAACTGACCAAACCCCCACCTGTCCCTCTGTGCTGTCAGTGGGAAGAAGGGAGGGATTGGGGGAACAAAGGTTGTTTTAAGAGGTTATTTTACTTCTCATTGTCCTCCTCTGATTTTGTCAGTAATAAATTCACATTGTACCTCTAAGCCAAGCCTTTTTTTCCCTTGGAGTGTTTTTCTCCCAGTCCTTAACTCATGAGCCCTTCACTAAATTTTACTCTCCTCTGCCCAGCTGTGGCATAAGAGGGCAAGTGAGAGACTTTCATGGGTTCCTGGTGTTTGTTTAGTGTCTAACCACAACAACTGGTGTTTATCATAACTGAATTTTCCTACTGACCCTCACAGCTTCTACACTGGCAATCTCAAAAGCCAATATTTCATGACTGACTCATGAAGGAAGATGGAGAAGCTGATGGAGAGCACACTCAGGACTCTGTACACCTTGACACAGCTCCACATATTCACATATTTCACCTGTGAACTTGGAAAGTCACCTTTACTTTCAGTTCTCCTGCTACAGAAAGGGACCAGCATGGCTGTGATAAGGAGAATTTAGCTCACACCCATGGGGCACTCTGGAATTCCAAGACATTGGTACGTTCAAAAGTAGCATGGAATTACCACTAGCATGACCCTGCTATAATTCATTTCAATGTTTCCTTTCCCACAGCCATTTTCCTGGCTGTTGGCCTGTTCTGAAAGCCTTTGATCCTTTAGTCAGGAGTGCAGTGTAACCTTCATATTAATTCAGTTCTTGGGGTGTTTGCAGCCATTTTCCAAGTGCTGCCAGTTGCCTGGAATCAAGTTGTGATGACCATTTACTTATTTGCTAGAACCATCACTGCTTTCATGGATGGTACAACCTAACAATCAAGTTGTTATTATAGCCTTTCACTGCCTGTAAGACTCTGCTTCTTAAGTCGCTCCAATAATATCAAACTTTTTTACCCTGGCATTAGTAAAATCCCACACAGCTTCAAAGCTGTGCCTTGCTCCTCATGTTTGAATAGAGAGTAGACAGCTGTGTCCTACCTGAAGTCCCATGATCCCTTGGCTGCTTTCTCACAGAAAGGAATAAAGGAGTAAAGTTACATGTGAGGAATTTGAAGGTTTATTTTTGGTGTGATTAGGAAGCACCTGAAGCTCTTTAGATGAATAAGGTCTCTTGATTATGTAAAGTTTACAACTGTTTTACAATATTTCCTATTATATATGTTTAGATTTAAGTAGTCTGTTTTGGTGTGAATCCCGTAGTAACACTGCTTTTGGTATCTGTCCACAAGAGGTCTCTCCCTTGCTGAAATCTGTTAGATGGTAACCAAAAACCCACTAGTAACTCAGAGGAATTTTCCAGAACTTTTAAACAGATAAACAAAAATTTAAAATATTTTCAACAGTCCAAAGCAAGGAAACTTTTGTGCTCACCTACTACACACAATCAAAAGTATTCATGACAAAACTTCTGAGATAAGGACGTATCTTGGCCTTTGAAAAGTACCTATGACAAATTTTGGGGAAAATGTCCACGCACCTTAAAGGTAGTCAAATTTCTAGAAGTTGCACTCCTTTCTGCAGGGCTGTTGTGGTACATACTTCCAGAAAATAATTGCTACATCTCGTGTACCAGCATCACATCTAGAAATAGATTGCTTTCTTTTGATGAAGATTTTAGAGATTAATCATTCATTTGGCATCCTTTTTTTTTTCCCTCCAAGGCTAGAAAAACTACTCTATCAAATAGCTAGAAGAGAAAATTCTGCTGATCATTTCCTATGCCTATTGTGTTATGTGTAAAATCTAAGGCAAATATTTTTAAAATTAAGTCTTTTTATCTCCTTTCCAATCCCAAGTTTTGGATTCAAAGGAAAGATTAGCTGCCCCATTTGTGGCTGTAATTAATCCTTCTGACTGAATTAATCATTCTTTCTGCTTCCTTGAAGGAGACAAAGGAGATCCAAGAGACATGACCTGAGCTAAAAAAATGGACCAACTTAGGCAAAATGAGATTCAAGTTTGTTTACCACAGCAAGGCACAACTTCCAGATGTTGTATGTCTCAAGGTGATCAAATTCAAAATGTAGTCAACAGAAAAAATGTTGAATTATTCACTGGTATTAGATAATAAGCCACTTTATGATCACCATGTCCATCATGGATGGATCAGAGATTACCTTCAAGGATACTCCTACCTCAGTGAAGTTGTTAGGTGTAGGATATTCCTGCTAGGGAGTAGCAGGGCAGAATGTGACTCACAAAGACCAATTAATTCAGACTATGTTTATACCAGTAAATTAAACAGGGGCAGAATGTAGGCTCAGGGCATTACCCCACAATCACCTGTAATGTGAAATATCAGCAAGCTCTAATGGCAAGTAACACTCCATCAGACAAGGCTGAAGTGTGTTCTGAGGCCAGCACAGCCCTCCTGCACTGTGTGTGGCAGAGGAAGGACAGCAGCTACGTGACAGCTGTGCTGAGCCATTTCTTCTCAGGGCCAGAGATCAAGGCCCAGTCCAATTTGTTTAATAATAAAACTGTCACTATCAAAATCTGACATCTTTAAAGAAGTCTGGCTGTTTACAAAAACACCATTAAGTCTTCTTCCTCATGCTGACAAGCCTACACAGGGAAACATCAGGCAATTGGTAGGTAAGTGGGTTTCCTTGAAGAGCTGCATTCTGGTTTAGAATTGTCATATGGCATGTGGTTAAAACAGTACAGCTGCTAAAATCCTGCCTTTGGTAACAAGCACTTGGATCTGCAGAGTCCTCACCATCAGTCCTTGTCCATCTGCTCAGAGCCCTTCAAAATACTGACACAGAGGGTGGAATATTATTTTGTGCCACATTCAGACCGAGGGGGATGTGCCTCCCAGCAGTAAAGGCTGCACACAGGAATTCCTGTGCCAAGACCAGGGCATTCCCTGGACATTATCAACAAGTGATGCATGGCCCCTCTGGGAGACATGGTCCAACGTGGGACAAGGTAAAACTGCACATGTGGACAGACTCAGGAAAACCCAGCCTCATTAGCATGGGTTTTCTTTCTGGGTTACTTCCCAGCCCTGTAATCAGTGGCATCCCAGTGACAGAAGCAGATCAAGCCAGCACTTTCTAGAATATGAAACTTGTCAGTCAGGCACTGTCTGCCATCCTCTGCAGTTTGTTTGATTTTAATTGAAAGAGCCATTCAGCATCTTGAAGCAGTGGGAAGAACTAAGATCCCTCTCATCTCTTGTCATCACCATGGAAAGAACTCCATATCAGGACCAAAGCTGTTCATGGTCATGGTTCGTGGTCAAGGTCATGATCTTACTGATGGAACTTTCTTCCAAAAATATGTTGAAGAAAGGTATGCATATGCTCCTTCCAGGTAGAGAGGGACAAAGACAGTAATAAAGGTGGAGGGCAGGGCACAGATCAATTGCAGATGCCAACAACAGGCACTTTTATTCTGCTGTCAGATGCTGGTATCACAGGCTTACAGATCTCTCCATCCAGTTGTAAATCAAAGTCATGTTAAATTAGAACACTTACACAACCTGGAATTATAAGTACCCTGAGAGGATTAGCTTCAGTCCTACCCCTTTGGACCACCAATATTGAAAACCAGTGAGCCTGATCTTAGGCCACAGTGCTTTAGTGAAAGCTGAAGTCTGAAATGTGTCTGAGTTTCTCACCCATCCATCACTACCACACTGATGTCCTCTTTTCATGCAAAAGTAGTTTCGTGGCCAATTAATCATTCAAGATTTTCCACCCTTTTGCATTCTCCCCTCTGCCTCAGCTAAAATGCAATGTGACAGTCTGCTTTGCTAAACAGGGCTCCATTTCTCAAAGAGAAGGACAAAGCAAACAACCTTAACAGAGACACGAGGTGCAGGTGGGGAAAAAACTGTGTGCAGCAAACCAAGTCTAATAACCATCAAGGTCAACCCTAAATAACCTCAATTCCACTTTTTAGAGACAAATGGGAGTATCTCAGAGTCTCACCTTGAAGTATTCGGCTTCACAGGTGGAGTTTTTGGCAATATGTGAGTCACACTCCTCACGCACGTTGGCAAATTCAACCCCGTCAGAGCAGGACTGCTTCTCCAGCTGGCTGCGGCAGCACTGCACCTGGGTCATGCTGCCAACAGCATGCAAGAAAGGGGAGAACAATGTCACATGTGGGTCAAGATGATGCAAGATTTGACAATTAGTACTTGTACTAGTCATGTGGAAAGGGGTTTCTGTGGGAGCACTGTTAGAACATAAAGATATTCTCTGGGAGGAGGCAGATTGTCTGTGTGACGTGTTTAATGCAGCTTCACTGCTGATCTACCCTGCAGTCTGCCCTAACAACTTTTTTAAACAAATGGGTACAACAACACCTGCCTCAGGGCTCAAAGTCCTCAGGGCTGCATTCTAGCATGTTTTATGAGAGCTGGTGGCTGGGAAGTGTGATGGAAGGGAGAAGTCAGGCTCTGGATCTTGGGAGAGCCTGCAATCCCAGTCTACCTTCACACCTGCTGCCCCAAATCAACAGGGAGGCATGTGGAAGGAAGATCAGAGCATTGCTCTGTGGGATACCTGGAGATAAATGAAGATATCAAAAGAAGTCACAGTAAGAAACAGCAGGCTGTATTGCAAGCAAGGGAAAATAAAGACAAGGAAAAGAAAATAATTACAGGGCAGGGAGATGCAGAGAGGAGACAGGATAAAATTGTGCAGAAAACTTAGTTTCATTACACTACTCATTAAATTTTATCTATTTTATCTCAACGTCAGTGAAAAAACTGCAAACTTGTTCCTGCAGGGAAAAAAAAAATATGCATGAGGAGGCTTTAAACTTCTCCAGTCCAGTTGTGACTGTCATGTGAATACAAAGCCCAGTGAAGACCTCTCTCCTCTCTCCACTCTGCTTTTATGTGTAACTCTGCTTTGCTCAGTAGTTTTGTGAATAAAGCTTTTCCACCACCACCTTCTGTTACAGACACTGGGAATCAGAGAAAATACCCTTTGCTCCTAAAAATCCTCTATTCCACCATTTGAAATTTTGATAATATCTGGAAAAGGAATGGGTTAATGAAACTACTGAACTACAGGCTTCTCCCACCATCACCTGAGGTAAGTGGCTTACCATGTATCCCATCTGGAGGAACTTTCCTGCTCTCCAGGACCACAGGATGACCCTTCACCTCCCAGGTAGTATGAGGGACTCCCTGAGCTCTAAGGCCAGGCAACTAAAGGCAGGGGACATGTCAGTACTGGGCTCAGATTATGCTCTCTGCATAAGGTTGTCAAGATTAATTCCTGAAGGTTCCAATTACTATTTATTAGATTGTACATGTGTCACTTCTAACCCAAACCACTCTATAATTCTACAGTTCCATGATTAGTAATGGTCTGACTGTGCAGTTCTCACTTGGACAAAAACAGCCATGATATTTAGATGCATAGGAACAAAAACCAGGATAAATTCATGAACAAATTATTCAAAAATAGACTCTAAAATCATAGCAAGAAGTTAAGCCCAGGACAGTAACTTTATTTGGCAGGATATTTGAAATTTTTGATATCTGATTTAGTTCCAGTTTGGAGAAATATGTAGGTTTTTGTTGCTGAAACTCCCTCTGAAGCAGAATTTCCATTCCCTGCCCAGCTCTGGGGTGGTCTGACTTTCAGGGCTTTGGAAGCCTCTAAAAACTGAAGTCCAAGCCCAGCAGTGTGGGAGCTGAGACTTTCCAGCCTCTTTACCCCTCCATAGTCTCTTGAGGAGCTAGATATGTTAGCCACAGACAAGCAAACAAATAAACAAACAACAGCAGTCTTTCAGTAGATCTGTTTGATTCCTGATGTGGCTTTGTTTTTTCAAACACAAGCCAACTCTGTGAAATTTCTGAAAAACAGGCAATTTCAACCAAAACAAGAAAGTTCCTTAAAATGTTTCCCACAGCTGTATTCATAAGTCATGTGGTCCACCCCAACTGTAATAAGGAATTAAACATCAATTGGATACTAGGTTAAAATACTATTTGTTCAGTCTGAGAACAATGATAAAATCACACTTCATTGCCCAAATCCTACAGCCAAGTTGCTCTGGGAGAAAATATTGCTTGAGACTCTAAACACTGGTGTGGCAGTAAGAGAGGCAGAAGTCCTTGAAGGATGGCAGAGAAAAATGCTAGAAATACCTGCACAGTACTGGTCTCCCTTTTCCACCTGCACCCCAGCCCAGGTGCTGCTGCTTGCCAGAGCTCACCACAGCCAGCTTGGCAGGCTCCAAGGAGTTTGAGATGGGCAGTGTGGCTCCCTGTCTTTCCTAAATCACAAGTGTATCCCTGGATTACAGCCTCAGCTAATACAGGCTCACTTTCCACTCCCCAGCAAGGTGAAGGAGCCGTCTTTCCTGGCTGATAGGACATTAAGATTTGTCTCTTGGGGTAAAAGCTTCCAAGTGTACCATTAACAGTCTGTGGACCATTCAATATTGATCTCTTAAAACAAAGAAAGTAAAGTAGTACATTTCTATGAGTCTGGAGATTTTTAATAAGGAGTAATACTTTAAAAAAGCCAAAAGCTGTTTTTTCTTTATCTGCCTTATTCTGACTTTCAGTTAAAAGAGAGCAATATTTTTTTTTTCTCAAAATAAACAGGTATTCACAATATGGCAAATATTGTATAACACTAAATACTGAATCTTTAGGAGCATGAGGCCTCATAACTGGTAACTCATTCAGGATATTTCAGGTAAAATAATGCATTTCTGAAGGATGAGTTTTATTCATGGCTCACTAGTGAACAAAAATCACCAAGACACTTAAAAAACCCCTTATTTGTTGTTTCAGATGTTGATCTAAAAGTTATTTCACTACTAGATAGTTTGATTATAAATCAAGTTAAGCACTTTTACTTTCTCACTTTTACTTTCTGCTAAAATTTAACCAATGTGGCTGATTTTCATTGAGTTAATTTCCAAATTAAAGTCTACACACCCAATTACATCCACAATATTTTCATATTTATTATTCTCCTGTCTAGAGGATGCACTCCTGATCCAGCACAAATTTCATAATCACCTAATTTTTATTTCACTTCTTTTCATAAAATCATCAAAATTTTACTTTTTTCTGTAAAAAATGTCCTGTAAATCTACTTTTACTACTCTCTGTCTCTCTCATTCTACTTCCTTCAAGCTATGTCAGGTCTATTTATGTGTACAGTGGAAGGTCTCAAACAAAATATCAAAATTAAAAAGAATGATTTTGCAAAAAACAAGCTGGGTCTTCCAGCCTTAGATTCTTCAGTCTGCATTCTTGCAGCACTAATAGATAATGTTATTCCTGATGTAATTCCAGAAAGGATACACATTGTTAAAGGCATGCAAATACCATATGGAGATAGACTGTTTCTGGCATGGGAATTAAGTTCAGTTGCTAACAGCTCTGTGCAGGGAAAACTCTTCACTTAGAAAGGAAGATGACTTATTGGACAGGTTTAGTTCCAAAATTAAATGTCAATTCTTTCCAGCTGCTGTGAGTTTAACCACACCACAAGAAAATGAATGAATGGGGAAAGACCCACTGTGATATTACTCATTAAAAGCAGCAGACATGTTACTCATTAAAAGTCTACACTTGTATTTACTGAGTCACAAAGACACAGAGATAAATACTGACGTTGTCCAAAGAGATAATGCAATGAGATTAACTCGTGTGTGGGGCAAGAAACCACAGTAAGAGATTGCAGACATTGGGCCCAGAGCCTTGTTTCAGCTTAAACAAAATGGAGTAAGAGCAACCAGAGGGATCTTTGGAACTTGTGAACTTCACACAGGGTCTGTCTCACCTTGTGTAGGACAAAAAAGTAAATGTCTGTAGTTTGAGTCACACCATACTCAGTCAGTGACACTGATACAGCTGACGAGTCCCTCAGGAACCACAAGGGACTTTGGGAGAAGAATAGTACAAATATGCTAGAACCCAGAACTGCCACCTTGTTCCTGGGATGCATGGCAGATACGAGAATTACAGGGCTGGAAACAAATTCTCTCTTTAGTACAGAAGACATTTTCCCTGTGAGGGAGGTGAGGCCCTGGCACAGGGTGCCCAGAGCAGCTGTGGCTGCCCCATCCCTGGAAATGTCCAAAGCCAGGTTGGGCAGGGCTTGGAGCAACCTGGGATAGTGGAAAGTGTTCCTGCCCATGGCAGAGGTTGGAACTGGATGATCTCTAAGGTCCCTTCCAACCCAAACCATTCCATGATTCTATCATTACTCTGGATATATTTTAAATGGTTGGGAAACAGCAAAGGGGATGCAATTCAAACTCAGCAGGGCAGCTGGTTCCTCACACAAACAAGAGGCTCTAGCAGTGGACTTCCTTTGAGGGAGAGACTGAATCTGAGACACCACTAAGTTATTACTATTCTAAACAGATGATTCAAAGCCAGCATGGAAATTCTTGTAAAGAATATTGGGGAAAGCACTCACATCCATTCTCTTCTGTGTTGCACAGACTTTGCACAGTAACTGCAAAAAATCCCTTTTATTTCAGGAACTTTATCAAACCTGCTCACTTCAGAATGTGTTTTCCCCTTGTATTAGTCTGCTAACCTTGCAAACTGAAGCTGCAATATGCAGGACAAAAAATTTCCCCTGCCATCAAGGGATATATGGCTTTCTACCCCCACATTTTTCTAGAGCACTCAAGTTAGATGGTCAACACTGCACAGCATGGATGGTCAGGGGATCCCAGCTGGGGTTTAAACAACCACAGGAATGCTGACATGTGGCCCCAAACAGCTCCCACTTCAGGCATGAATATAAGCAGGAACCAAGTTATTTTGAAAATCTGTGGCCAATAAGGCATCCTGTTTCTTAATCCTCTATTCTCACCTGCCTAGACCTCAGCAAAGGCAATGAAGCCAAGTCTTTGTGCAGCAGGAATAAATGTAAAACATCACTGTCATTACCCTCATATGCCTGCAAAAAGAATCATGCTCCCTCAGTACTCATTCTGGCCCCAATTACACCAGCAATTAGGAGTAGAATTTGGCCCTGACCTCTGTCTGAAATGGCATCCTGAAGTGATTTTTTCTGTACCTCTCACAGATAGGTCAATTTGCAATCATAACTGGAGTAAAATAATATTGATGTTTAAAAAAGTGCTCCAAGGTGCCAGTTTTACTTAGTCATTCTTAGAGTGAAATCAGGCTTCAGGGGGAACATGCAAGCATGAATAAATGCAACCAAACTGAGTTTATCAACTTAGGGTTTTGTCAAGAAGTGCTCATATCTCTCACAGAATACATGCTTTTTATTTTACTAGTATAATTTTCTTAACTACATCTCAGTGATGCACAATTTTTTTTTCCAGCTCCTATGAAGTCCTAGTGAGTCTCTAAAATTAAAATCTTTTCAAGAATAAATTATTTAAAGCAGAATCTCAACTAGCATTAATCAAATTATGATTAAATCATCAAGATACTCAGTCACAGATTGTTCAATAAACTTGGTTTCCTGTTTTTCCTCCCTCTGTTTTGTCTGTAATTCTTATGATTCTTCAAGTATTTCCTAAATTGGCATTTATTTCCTATCTGTCAATTCTTCTGCATAAGAGGCTGCTTTCAATGCCAGTATAAATTCAAAAGTCAGAAAACATGGATAGACTTCCCTGGAAGACACATTCTTTTTTGTAATAAAAATCAACCCAACACTTCTACAATTACCAAAGTTGAATCACTTTGCAAATCATTTAAGCAGAGGGGAACAAAGTAAAGTGTTTTAAATACAAATTTCTCTGTGAAGCTGCCTCTCAAACTACCAGTTGTTAGCTCCTCTAATTAAACATAACATGTGCATGTAACAGCAAAAATAATGCAAACTACCATTGAGATAAAAAATACAAATGCCACAATAACATAAGACACGCAGTAGAATCAAAATCTTAATTAAACATTTGCCTTCATTATTTCATTTAGTAGATTACCAAACAGAAACATCCTATCAATTCTGAGTAGAATTAAGAAATCTGTATATTAACTGAAAAGTTCTATTTTCTACAGTCAAATACATTTCATAGAATCATAGAAACACAGAATAGTTTGGGTTGGAGGGGACCTTAAAGCTCATCTCATCCACCCATCCTGCCATGGGCAGGGATAATTTCCACTATCGCAGATTGCTCCAAGCCCTGCCCAACCTCACCTTCGACACTTCCAGGGATGGGGCAGCCACAGCTTCCCTGGGCACCCTGTGCCAGGGCCTGACCACCCTCACAGGGAACCATTTCTTCCTAATATCTTATCTAAACCTCTCTCTCAGTGTGAAGCTGTTTTAGATACTCTCTCTCCATCTTTCTTGGAGGCACCTTTCCTAAGCTGGACTAAGTAGTAAAGTCCTTGAATCGCTCTGTGGGGAACTTAAAGCTTAAGTCATCTAAGGACTGCAGGACAATTACCTGTGTAGGACCACAGAAGGCTGCCTCACATGCCTTCACACATATGTACTTATTCAAACCATAGGTTGGGCACGTGCAGGATCTGCCATGTTCCTTTATAAACGTTTGCCCAGAAACGTGGCCAGATTCACAACCAGCTTGGTGACATTTGTGCAGCCACACTGAGCCATATCCTGACTGCAGGCCCATGAGCAGAGCTCAGTGGGAAAACCTCTGAGTAAGAGACAGTACATACCACATGGGTTGGGGCTGGGTGAATCTACACTAGACTGACAGCAAAAATTAAAAGGACTTGATGGATGAAAAGTAGGCACTCAAGAGGTACTCCCCAAGTGCAAGCTGAAAAGCTGGGATATGTAAGTTGGGTGCTTCATCTTCTAGGTTAGCTTCAATACCTGCCATTCCTATGGATTCACAGCATTAGGGTATAAACTGTGTTTTAAAATATAATATGGAACTATGTACCTGCATTCTCTAGACTCGGATATTAACGGCAGAGAAGTACATATTCTGTTCTTATTTGCCCATTCAACACCCTTGTCACAGCATTCTTCCACTGATAGATCTGCAGAAATGAGGAAAGAGAGAAAAACATAATATATTTAATACAACCTTAATAAATGGTACTGCATCAGCCAGTTAAAAAAACACAGCCAAACACAAGCAAGTCAGTTTTTCCCTCCCTGACTTACACACAGAACAGGGCACCCATACAAAAGGAAGCTGTGGCCAAAGAAAACACCTGTCAGCACCTTGCAATAAAGCTCAATGATGGAGGTTTTCCTTTCTTGGTGAAGCAAACTGCATTTTCTCCTAGCCTTCCACACAGAGAAACAGCCTAGGGACTGATACACTGTCAGAAACCAGCTCAGATAGTCCTGCCAAATAAAACCATCTTTGGGATTGCATTCCTTTATTACCAAAAGCAGCAGTAGCAATAAGGAACCTCTTAAAATCCTGACGAATACAGGATAAATCAAATACCTGATATGAAAAACAGATGAATCTCATTACAAGCAAATTTGCAGAATTATTTTTTTTCCTGAGGTTATTATCCAGTTAATCTGTTTTCAATTTTTTATGCAAAAGTATGCCAGTAAATGCCAAAGTACTGCAGAGAGGAACAAAAAGGTATATAGTATTTTGATCACTTAACATATTAAAAAAATCTAATCCTGTTACCAACTTATACAAACTCTGAAACTAAGCGGAAAACCACGCTGAAGCCAATTATTTGTGTAGAGCATATTTTTACAAGCTTCTAATTTAATAAAACTGATTACTGTTAATGAACTGAAAACACTACAGGTTTGCTTCATATTCCAAGTGCAAAAGTTCACTGCACAGCAGGTGTATCAGAACTTGGAATAAAACACGAGTCACATTTTCTATTAATTATCAGATATCTGAACACTGAGCAGCTCCTTGTATAACAAATACACAAAGAACATAAAAACCCTATTTGGTTATCCAGAGGGACAGCTTTCTAATGATTTCTCTCTGTTTCCAAAGTTTTTTGACTGATGTCTCTGACAAGTTTCACCCAGGAGTGCTGAGGGGTCTGGATGGTGACACTGCCAGGCAACCTACGATGATTTTGGAGCTCATGGTGAATGAGAGGAGTTCCTGAAGGATGAAAGAGAACAAGCGTCTCCCTGACTTCAGGAAGGACAGAAGATCTGGGAAACTACGAGGTGGTCAACCTCTTACAGAATCACAGAATCATTCAGGCTGGAAAAGACCTCTGACTACAGACCAGACTGTGCTCAATCCCCACCTTGTCACCCAGACCAGAGCACTAAATGCCACGTCCAGGCATTCCTTGGATACCTCCAGGGACAGGGTCTCCACCACCTCCCTGGGCAGTCCCTGCAAATGCCTAACAACCATTTCAGTGAAGAAATTCTTCCTCATGTCCAACCTGAACAATCCCTGGAGCAAATTGAAGCTGATTTGCCTTATCCTGTTCCTTGTTCCCTGGGAGCAGAGCCTGAACCACACCTGGCTGCACCCTCATATCAGGGAGCTGTAGAAAGCTAGAAGGTTCCCCTTGAGCCGCCTTTTCTCCAAGCTGAGTCCCTCCCAGCTCTCTCATCTGCTCCTGATGCTCCAGAACTTTCCCAGCTCCATTCCCTTGTCTGGACATGCTCCAAAACCTCAATGTCTTTCTTGTAGTGAGGGGCCCAGAAGTGCACGCAGGACTCAAGGTGTGCTCCCACCCAGTGCCAAGGAAAATTGCTTAGGCCCTGCTGGTCAAACTATTTTTGATACAGGTCAGGATACCGTTGGCTTTTTGCCCATCTGACACACTCTCCTCATTCTCTGGGAAGGTGATGGAGTAAAATCCTCCAGGAAACAACGTCCAAACACATGAAGGACAAGAACGTGACCGGCAGAAGTCATCCTGGATTTATGAAGAGTACATCATACATTAAGCATGATGGTTAAGCATATGATTAGTTAATAATCTCACAGCCTTTGATAAGGAGGTGGCTAGTTTAGCAGATGAGGGAGCTGATGTTGTTTGCCATGACATCTGTAAGGCTTTCAGCACCATCTCCTATAACATCATCACAGACAAGCTGACAATGGACACTTTGGGTAAGCAGACAGTGAGGCAGCCATGGGGAAGCATTGCACCCTTCACCAGCTCACAGATCACACAAGTCTGGCAGGAGTGGCTGATGCATGGTCGTGCTGCCATCCAGAGGAACCTCAAGAGGCTGGAGAAATGGGCCAACAGGAATCTCAGGAAGCTCTGCAAAGGGAAATGCAAAGTCCTGCTTCTGGGGAGGAACAAGGCCCATGCAGCAGTGCACACTGAGGACCTGCCAGCTGTAAAACAGCAAAGAAGGACCTTGGTGTCCTGATGGACTCCAAGCTAACTGTAAGCAATGTGCTTTCCCAGCAACAGAGGCCCACACCATCTTAGTCTGCATTAGACAGAACATTGGCAGCACACAGAGGAATGTGATCTTTCTCCTCTGCAGAGCACTGATGAAACTACATCTAAAGTGCCATGTCCAGTCCTGGGCTCCCCAGCTGAAGAAAGACATGGACTTGCTGTGCTAAGTCCAGTGCAGGGCCTCCAAGATGATCTATCTACTGGAGTATCTTTCATATGAGAAGAGACAAGAAGAGCTGGGACTGCTCAGTCCAGAGAACAGAAGGCTTAGGGGGGTGGATCTGATGGGTTTTTATAAACATGTGAGAGGAAGGGATGAAGAGGGAGCCAGACTCCTCTCCATAGTGTTCACTGACAGGACAAGAGATACTGGACACAAATTACACCATATGAAGTTCCATCTGAACACAAGAAAACACTCCCTTACTGTAAGAGTGCCTAAACTCTGGAGGATTTCAAGAAGCCCCTTCTAACCTAAATGATCCTGTGATTGATTACTTAATGAAAAACAAGTAATAGCCTTCCATCTGTTTGTTGCACAGAGGAAGGCAAAGACCATGTACTTGATTTTTATGGAGAAGATGAAGTACAGAAGGATGAAATTATATGCCCAAATTACACATCAAGCTGGTGGCCAAACAGGGAACACACATGATTGCCTCATTCTTCATTTTGGTCCAAGCACATCTGAAATGAGCACATTTCAACAGGCAGCCACATTATATTCAAGACTACATCTTCACAAATTACTTTGTGCAGAGTTTTGGAAGGACAAGCATCTCTCTCCTCTGGCTACACCAGTTGAAAAGCCATCATTCTTAGGTGCACCTGATGTAGGGCCATTACAGCCACCTTCCATTTATCTACATACCCACCTCCTAATTTGTTGCAGTTATTTTAAAAAGCTGAAATATTTAAACTGTTCATGATCAGTCTTACTTTGGCACAGATCAGACAGAGTTTGTATCCGCTCAACTGGCAGATATTCACATGTGAGGAAGTTAAAAGCAGCTGAAAACACATAGAGAAGGTCATTCTCTCCAGTAATCCAGGGGTTTTTTTCTCAGGGAACAACCCATATTCCCAACTGGTGATTATAATTCAAAGCAAAAATTAAATATTTAAATGAGATTTTAGGATGCATCAGTTATTTTGAGGTAGGTACTCTCAATGCAGTTATCAATTCTACTGTGTAAAGCTCTGTAGTATTGCACAGAATTCCAGCTTTCCCTACTTAGGAAAGATTATATGAAAATTAAAAATGTGTAAAGAATTATTAGGATGATCAAGGGAATCAAAGTCCTACTAAATGAGGAGAAAGTGGGAGAAACTGACCATTTTAGGCATAGATAAGTAAAACCTGTGAAAAGACATGGTTCCTATCAACAAATATTGCAGTATTATAGTATTATTACAGTAAACAACAATCAAAATTATGGGATCAAGTAAACCAAACATGTTTTAGTAAGAAAACCATTATACTTACAAACAGAATTACATTTAAGTGTTAGTTTATTACAGTGTTCTGTACTCTATGATGCCGGTCATTCTTCTAGTCTTATCCAAAATAATGGTCAAAATTCTGTCATTGCTAAGCCAAGGAAATATTTCTCTTGAATCCCTCAGTGTGTCCAGAATTCATGCCAGTGACTGAAAGCTAAGTGCAATTTATAATGCTTCAGATTAAACCAGTCTAGTAAATAACTCTGCCTGAAATCCATGCATTTGTGTCTAAGCTCTTCTTTGGGAATAGGGACTCTGTCTGGGGCCCTCTGCCTGACAAACATCATATGCATCAAATTTCATACAAAGGATTACAAATAATCTTATTTTTAGTGTTGCTGTCTGCAATCAATCTTAAGTGTGTTGAAAAATGATACACATTTAACTGAAGTGCAGAGCTGGCTGTAGGTTTTTACAGGGCTTTGTACAAATGATTCTTTAGCCAAGTTCCTCCCCAGAAGGACAATCCCTGGCTCTGGACACCAGCTCTTCCCTCCAAGCCCTGGCAGCACACCTCTACTCCAACCAAATAACCCAAGAATTCAAAGCAGGCCAAGCTGAGGAAGCTTGTCTGAAGGAATGCATCCAGACAAAGAAGGATCATGAAGAGTTTGTTGGAGGAGAACTGTGGTCCAGGCCCATTGTTTTGGTGACATCACAATTCACATCCTCTAAATATCCTGCCAAACATCTCCTGAGAATAGAGAGAAGTAAAAAACAAGCAGTAAAAAAAAGCACTCCACCCTCAAGGCCATTCTTCTAAAACGTAAAAATTAAATAGTAAAAAAAAATTTCTCTTGGCCTTGCAGTTTGGTTTAAAAACAGTAATTCACGGGCAAATCCCTACTCCTTCAAAATCTCAGAGTGTGTGTATCACAAATTGGGTGTCAACTTCTGATAGTACTAGAAATGATTCTATTTGTGCACTAAGAGTTGCTAATGAGTATTTAGAAGTGAGACAGACTTACCACCTCCCAGCTGCAGCTTTGTTGCTGATTCAACTGCGCACACGTGCACATTCATGTGGCTCCCAGTTGGAAATCTTGAAGCAAAAAGTTCATACTGAGGCCATTTGTGCCTTCTTACATCCTCTTCAGGGGACCAACAGCATAGAGGGGCTGTGGCCTCCCTGCAGCCTCTCCTATGAGTTGGTACTGCAGAGTGGGCAAAGAATCAGGCAGTGGGAAGCAGAAGGTAGAAACTCCTCTGACTATGACATCTCAAGGAATCTCACTGGAAAGAATGGGGATTTTTTATTGACTGTAACCACAGGTTTCTTACTTCAGCTGGTGGGCTCCTGGCACACCTCAGATCATGGCAGTGCCAACGATGATCAAGTAGCAATAACAGTACTGCTCCACTGAACCTGGTGCTCCTTCAACAGCTTTGCAAGTGCACAATGTTGCATGCAAATCAGCCAGAGAAATCTCAGGCATCCTAAAGACAAAGCCCTTATGGGAAATGCTGATGACATCATCTTTGTTCAGATTAAATGTGCGTTTTTATTTGGAGGGAGAAACCTTACAAGAAAGTTGTAACATGCAAGAACACAGTGCCAGATGCATTTTGTAAAACTGAGGAATGTTGGTTTAGCTTTCTGGTATCACAAGACAGAAAAATATGAGGATAAACCAGAGTTCTGTTAATAGAGGAGCATCTTAACTTCCTTTTCATCAGATACTGTAATTTTGCATGCTAACTGATTTGTTCAGAAAATCCCAGGTTTATTTTGGATAAAATCCAGAGCAGCTTTATCACTGCTTTGTTCCTGTACAAAAGTATGTGCAGCAGGGCATCCAAGGGAACTTGAGCTTTATTAGTATGATAACAGCAAGGATACCTGTTCTAATGGATATCTGGTGTATGCTGGATTCTGAGAGACATTTCAAGAGTCTTGGGGAGGAGATAGCAGAAACAAAGCTGGAACTAAGTTCTCTAATTTTACAAAAGATGACATGAAAAAAATCTATCAGATAGGGCATGATTAAGGTCAAAAATATCCCAACATGTGCACATGATGCATTTGTGTGCTAGTTCTGAACTGTGTTTACACAGACATGATGTGTACAAGCAAGGTTGTTTAAAAAAAACAAAGGTAGATTGCTAATTTTAACAGGATTGCCATAACTTGCAGGAGTTCAAAGCAAGAAATGAAGTTAATATCTGGATTATATAAGGTTAATAACCTTAGGCTTCTATGATGTAATAACTGCTTATTCAGCTGCTGCAGTAAATATTTTCTGCAAAAGAAAGACAAGCTGAAGAAGGTTACCCAAAAGCATGATTCCTGGAATGAGAACCCCAGAATTGCTTCTTGTGCAAACAATAAGCAGAAGCAAAAATAACTGGATAAATTTCATAGCAGTAGGATTCCAGCTAGTCAAAAAGGAAGATTTTTTTTTTTTTTTTTTTTTTATGTACCAATCTACAATAGCAGCTATTCTGCACAGCTGCCTCTAATGGAAATGCCTATATAGAGTCCAGGATTGGATAGCTGTTCATTACTCAGCTTTGTTCATTACTCATCTACGGAACAGTTATCAACCTGGTGGTGAAACCAAACCAAAGTGACACCTGAGCCTAGGTGGCCTCACCAGGCCAATGCCCCTTAGGATTGCCTGTTCTTCAGGGCACTCAATAATCTGACCCTCAAACACCTCGATTTCCCAGCCCACATAACCAGCTGTAGTTGGGTACGGATTAGGAAGTGAGTCCAGGTCAAGGGGCCAAAATCACACCTTCTTATTAAAATATTTATAATCCTTTAAGTATGTGAATTGATTATGTTTGCAAAACATAGTGCAGGTCTAGCCCTTCACTCAGTTTACTGCGTAAGAGGCTCAGCACTATGGAATGTGAGAAAACAAAACATGACTATCCCTTCTCAGCATATGAGGATACAGGCAACAGATAGACTCTGTGAGAGGCTGACACTAATCCAAAATGTTTCAGTAACAGTATGTCATGGAGAACTTTTGGAACTCATGATTATAACAAGCACACACTGGTTTAGGTTACCAGTAAGAAAACCACTTTCAACAGCCACCATGTACCTTTCTGATAAAACCTCTCTTGTCCTGTCCAGAAAACTCTCTCACTACTGAGGCTCATCCATCTAACTGCCAGCTGGAAAAAACTCCAAAAGCACTTGCAGAATTTGATCCTCAGAATGACAGACTGGCCAGCCATAATACTCAGAGTCACATTCTTCTTCTTCCAATCTCCCTTTACATCTGTATTCTCACAAAACTACAGCAACTGCATATCCCTTTAACCAAGGTTCCCCTTCACTCAGCATTCAGGACAAGGAAAGTGTGCTTGGCCTGATCTGCTACACCAAATTAATTCCTTTTGAACAATGACACCTGGCTGTTATCAGGTGCACAAAGTCAGCTGCTTTTGTAGCAGGGACACCAGTTAAGTGCTGGCAGCTGGGATTTGTACTCTTGGGTGTTTTTCACTCTTCTTACTACAAACTGCAGAAATGCTGTCTCTGCCAATGCAAACACACTCTGGCTGGCCACTTAAAGTATTCAATAGACCTGGAGACATGTTTAGACAAGAGGGAAGCCAGCTGACTTCAAAGGTCCAACTGGTAATAGACTAACATGACAAATAACATGACAAATACAGTTTTGCTTCATCTTCATACTGTGTATAAACCTAGGGACTGGGCACAGAGTAGGGGAAAGGGTGAAGGAGACCTGAAACCATGAAAGGGAAAGATGTACATCAGAAAATCTGGCCCCATGATTCCCTGAAACAAATAGTTTGAATTGGAAGTAAAGGAGAAATGCAGGAGAGCATTACCATTCTTTATCTGTGACAATGTGAGTATGTGATGGATCTCTTCAGAATGGAGTTGGAATGAAGATGCTCCTCTTCCATTTTGTATTAAAAGAAAGAAGCAAAGTGAATAGGAACTTTTCTTCTTCTGCAGAGGAGTGCTGGTTCACCTCAAGACTGTTCATCAAATACATCAATATGCTGATGGTGTACAGACAGAGCTGAACTGCGGCCCTAGTCATCTTTGCACAGTTAGATACTCCTAGGCATTCCACTCAGTTGTTCTTACAGGTTCCCTCAAAGACTACAACAGCCTGAACTTCATAATAAAAGCATAAAACTTGGAGCCAGGACACTGTCTGTCTTCTAACACCCACAGCAGCAGGGGCCAGGAGGAATTCTCCAATGCATATCTTGTAGGACGCAAGGCTGTGTTCCTCACCAGCTGTCCCTTTCCTGTCCTGCTCTAATCCCTCAAAGATTATGACTTTGGGCTTCTCTCCTCCAAGTGTGAGGGGTCATGCTGGAGCTTTCAACAGAATCACACAGAATCTCTAGGTTGGAAGAGACCTCCAAGATCATCGAGTCCAACCCATGCCCTAACACCTCAACTAAACCAGGGCACCAAGTGCCACATCCAGTCTTTTTTTAAACACATCCAGGGATGGTGACTCCCCTACCTCTCTAGGCAAACCATTCCAGTACTTTATTATTCTTTCCTTGAAAACTTTTTCCTAGTATCCAACCTATATTTCCCTTGGCGCAGTTTGAGACTGCATCCTCTCATTCTGTAGTTGCTGCCTGGTGAAAGAGACCAACCCCACCTGACTACAGCCACCCTTCAGGAAGTTGTAGAGAGTGATAAGGTCACCTCTGAGTCTCCTTTTCTCCAGGCTAAACAACCCCAGCTCCCTCAGCCATTCCTCACAGGGTTTGTGTTCCCAGCCCCTCACCAGCCTTGTTGCCTCCTCTGGACGTGCTCAAGCATCTCAATGTCCTTCCCAAACTGAGGGGCCAGAACTGGACACAGAACTCAAGGTGTGGCCTCACCAGTGCTGGGTACAGGGGAAGAATGACCTCCCTGTTCCTGCTGGCCACACTAGTCCTGATCCAGGCCAGGGGCCATTGGTCTTCTTGGCCACCAGGACACACTGCTGGCTCATGTTCAGCTGGCTGTCACCAGCACCCCCAGGTCCCTTTCTGCCTGGGCACTGTCCAGCCACACCATCCCCAGCCTGAAGTGTTACAGGGGGTTATTGTGGCCAAACTGCAGGACTCAGCACTTGGACTTACTAAACTTCATCCTAT